>NW_012113475.1:4064048-4111177 GCF_000951035.1 Colobus angolensis palliatus | reverse complement strand
AAAAAAAAAAAAAGAAAAAACACCTCTACTTCCATGGCTATTTTCATCCCACTTTTAGGCACAGTTTTCATTTTATTTTTAAAGAGAAATAAACATTAGGATAATGTTTCTTTTGAATCCTTTAGGTTTTAACGCATTAATTATGTCTAAATATTTCTCAACAATAATATAAGAATCTTATTAAGTGGACTTACTTGATAAACAGGGAACCTGCTGTTACACTCAGGTATTCTGTTAAACCAGTGTTTCCAACTGATCAATGAGAAATTTCAGAAGTATTTGAAGGCTGTTTTTAGCTCAACTTTTAAAAATATTATTGATAATATTGATCAATATACTGTCTTCAATATGTTGATCAATATTATCAGGGAGAGTACATTAAACCACATATTAGTTCAGACCTGTGCTGTTCAATGTGGTAGCCACCAGTTACATGAGCCTATTAAACCCTGAAATGTAGCTACTCCAAATTCAAAAGTTCCTAAAATGTAAAATACACACTGATTTTCAGAGACTTATAAAATGTTTCAATAATATATGGAAGGATAGGAGAGGAGTGAGGGATGAGAAATTAATTAATGGATAGAGCGTACATTGTTCAGGAGATAGTTACACTAAAAGCCCAGAATTCACTACTACACAATTTAGCCATGTGACAAAATGACATTTGTACCTTTTAAATTTGTACAAATAAAAATTGTATTGATTATATATTGAAATGATATGTTGTAAGTTTGCATATAATTCAAATTAATTTTACCTATTTATTTTTACTCTCTAAAATTTGGCTATTAGAAAATTTAAAAACAGATATGTGGTTCACATTTGTAGCTCTTTTTCTTAGACTTTCAGAAACAAAGAAAATCAATCAAAAATATTCCTTTAAGAAAGGGGCTTTACAACTATTTATGTTTGTGTGTATTTATGTGGGAGTAGATGTATATGATGACCCTAGAAAAATCAATAAAATGCATTGCTATTGTGGTTGAAAAACATGTATTTATAAATCAGAATTGTGTTTCAAAAATAAAAAAAAATAAAAAAAATTGTCACTCAAAGTTTTCTTCTCCTTCTCCTTCTCTCTCTTCTGAAGAAGGGAATATATGAAGTATTGTATTAGAGCTGGATAAAAGCTGTGGAGTCAGACAAAACTTTGAATATTGATTGTAAAGCTGGATAATCTACCAAATGTTAAAATAATAATATCTACTGCATAGGGCTGTGATGTGACCGAAACAATAATATATACAATGACACAATTAAATTCAGAAAATACTAATCTGACTCCTCACTTCATAATTACCTCAAATTATTTTATCCTAAATGAGTACAATATGTTTGGTTTCTGAATCTTTTCTTGTTTTGATTTAAAATTTCTTAGGTCTCAAAAAAAATCCTTTTTAACTTCTCAAAATATTTCCACTTAGTTTGAAATAAGTTTGTTTTGGTTAGTTTAAGATTGTTTAAAGGAGAAGATTTAAAATATTTGTAACGCTGTTCAACCACAAAAATGTAAAATAATAGGTGTAACTATAAATTTACAAAGAAAATTGAAATTTATATATATTTATGAGAATCTGTGGATTTAATTTAATTAAGTAATTGGAAAATGCAAACTACAGACGTTCTGCAGTATTTCAAAATAATTTTAGAAAAATTTGTGGAATAAACAGAGCTTGTTTTAAACCACATTAAGACAAAAACGTTTCATTATTTTGTAATCTACTTTGTTTTTGGCAAAAAATAAATCATACTTCCCACTTTGATCACCCACTTTATTCACCAAATTTGGCACATTCTAACTTCTGCTAATAGCAAAAACAGAGCAGACTCTTTATGTTTGAAGATTTGCTACTGTTGAGAATTATTCATAGTACAGCCCACAGAATCCAAAGATAACACCAACATAAGAGCCCGAACAGCATGAGCAATGGCGACATTATTGTATTGTTTGGCTCCTATGATAACTACTGTGAAGGGGACATCATTCATGCCAATAAACCAGTCTGAGTATTTTGTTCAATTACTCTGATTTTCTAAGTGTCTCACCTCATATGTTTCCATCTGTGTTTGAATGAGAAACAGAAATGCTTGGATTTTTCTCTTCTCATTATATTTCCAGGACAGTCTCTACAAATAACATAATACTGCAGAATTTGCTCGCATTTTAACCCCTGCCACTCCTCTAATTAACTGAGTTGATGATCCTAGAATGGAAAGACGAAGCTGCATTAAAAGGCAGATGCTCAGTATATCACATTACTGTTGCAAATTCACTGGCACTTATGGAAGCCAGAATCCCAGATTACAAGAATCGTGAATACTTGAGGCCCTTCCACTATAACCAGGACACTGGCTACAAAGGAATTTGGAGACTTAAAAAAATTTGCAACAGATGGTCAAACTTTTTTATATCCACTGACCCTCGCAACTACCTTTCCAACCTTCCCCCATCACAATCTACTTCCTCTGAGATTGTCCAGGTAGAGTTAGCTATAGCAGCCCTGTTTTCTGGAAATGACCATGCCAGATGGCACCTTCAGAGTATGAACACCTGACTCCTAAAAATATGTACTAGATACAGCAATACCAGGTTGTGAAAATCATCCTTGGGTTTTTACTGCTTCAATTATATAAAGGCTTTCCAGAATTTTTGTTCTGATACACAATTTACATATAATTTTTTCTAAAATACAATTTACATTGAATATTACCATATATTGATACACTCTCTTCATGTAGAGTTATTTAACTGAACTTTTTTTTTTTTTTTTTTTGGAGACGGAGTCTAGCTCTGTTGCCCAGGCTGGAGTGCAGTGGCGCGATCTCGGCTCACTGCAAACTCCGCCTCCCGGGTTTACGCCATTCTCCTGCCTCAGCCTCCCGAGTAGCTGGGACTACAGGCGCCCGCCATCTCGCCCGGCTAGTTTTTTTTTTTTTTAGTAGAGACGGGGTTTCACCGTGTAGCTCAGGATGGTCTCGATCTCCTGACCTCGTGATCCACCCGTCTCCGCCTCCCAAAGTGCTGGGATTACAGGCTTGAGCCACCGCGCCCGGCCTCTGAACTATTTTTTAATTTCAGAATTGCTTTGTCCATTTAGAGCTTGGTAGGTACATGTAGAATGACTTCTCTGTGAAGGTTAAATAAAGTATTTGTTAAGTTATAGCTCTGATATCACATCTTTTAATTCAATTTGCTTCCTAGAAATGTCATTTGATCTCACCAAGCATTGCCTTATTTAACAGTGATTGGGGGTAATAATAGTACCTAACCTAATGGAGTTTTAGTTAGAGTTAAAGAAATGTGAAACCACATTTCTTAAGAGTCCTTGGTACAGAGTAAACAAAAAATAAAAATAATTGCAAAACTCAGTTATGGGTGTGTTAAAGAATTAAAAAGTAGAAGAGACCTAGTCCTTACCCTCAAGCAACTTATCAGTCACCAAGCAATTTAAAATGGAACACAAATATCTAACCTAGCATAACATCTATATCTTACCTATAAAAATGAAGACTTACAGTTGATATTAAAGGGGGAAAACCCCACAAAAGTTTCCTGTGGAGATCACTTTGAATCAGGATTGCTAATGTGATTTTTTAAGCGATAGAGACTCTGAAAGACCTGATGATTCCCTTGACTCAATATGGTCTTCCATGCCTCTGCCTCTCCTGCCCCATTCACTTCCGCTCTCTACCTAGTATATTCCTTCTTATCTTTCAAAACTCCATTCAGACATTACTCATCTTATAAAGCCTCCATGATACAGTTGAACAACGCTGGGTGGCTGTTGAATATGACTGTATTCTCACTTGTCTCTCACTGCTTTAAATTTGTTGATATGTATGCAGGTGTTCCCATCAGATTATGAAATTTTTCAGGAAAAGAACCACATTTTTTTTATTGTTCTATGTCTGGCATATGGCATACGGCACTCGGTAATGGTTTGGTTTTGTTTATCTGCCTGTGTTTTTATTTGAACTTATGAATGTATAAACAGGCAGAGGCAGCACACAGGCTAATCCTAGAAGAATAAAACAATTTTATAAAGAGGACAAGGAGTGGTGGGAGTATATCCCAGCTGAAGGATAAAGATGCTGAAAAGAGAGAGGTAGGGCATAGTTACCTCCAACAGGTTGTCTTGGAATAGTATGAGATTAAAAAGAGAAGCTTGAGTCAGAATAAAAATTGTGGAACTGCATAGGTATGAATCTAGAGCCAATGTATTGCTTATAAATAACAGTGAGGGAAAACTAGGTAAAGCTCTCTGCTTAATTAAATAGTTTTCCTTTTCTCCCTTCCTGTCTTCAAATACTTGCTGTGTTCATAGAATTTCTTTCTTATCTCCAGAGGGAGATTAGGCTGCCCAAACCAAACCATTAAAGGTAGTTTACAAAGAAATACAATTCAGATAGATGAGAATTCTCTGCTCAGTAAAGGATTTAGAATCACAAGGCTGCTGCCTCTGGTACCCCTCTACAAAGATTTTTTTTCAGAAATAGTCAATATCATAGGTCACATATTTTAAAATTCATTTGCAATTAGAAGCCTAAGGGAAATTGCCTAGGAAAAAATGTTTTGGCAAGCTTTTAAAGCCTTTCATTGAGCTGGCAACTAGACAGACCATGCTGGCCTCCCAAGCAAGCAGAGCAGGTATGCCACTTCAGAGACGGTAGAAAGGCTTCCAATTCCTGAACACCCCTCTAACCCACCTCTCAGTAGTGCCTGATGTTTCTGGAACACAGACACATTCCGTCGAATCGAGGGGCTATGCTCTATTGAAATGTACAAACCTCTGAAAGAAGGGGTGAAAGAGTAAGAATAACACATGATTAGTAAATGCAAACTGCCAGGCATTGTGCTGGGCTTTTCCTGTGCATTGTGCTGGGCTTTTCCTATGAATTACACCCTTAAACTCAGCCCTATAAATTAAATCTGATTATCTGATTAACAGATGAAAAAGTTATACGTCAGATAAGTAACTTGCCGATATTCATGCAATCATTTCAGTATGGAGTTAGAATTTAACTTTAGGACTGTATGACTCAAAACTAGTTTCATGCTATTACTTTATAAAGTTATTTTTCCAGTCTTTTTGATCACAGTATATTGGTCGTAAGCTCTGCAACTGATCATTAGATGGAAGCATGATTTGGTAAGAGAAAGAATAGAAGTCACATGAGAACACTATATGTTGGTGAATACTGAAGGAAGAGGGACCATAAAATCGTGAAAGAAGAACAAAGAATAAAAACTTCACTACTTAAAAATTTGGTAGTTAGTTAAGGCCAACCAAACAGGATATCAGCTTTCCTCTACTAGAAAATTTAATTACAATATCTGTCTACACATTTTAAGGGACTTATTCTTTGTTTTCCATAGAGAAAAATGTTGCCTATGTAAGGCTTTCTGTGTATTTAGACATTTTACCATTATTCAAAACATGAAATTGCAATTAGTTGATACATACAAGTACATAAAGCAAAAAATAAAGCATACATATATGACTTCTGTACTAATTAGAAGGGCACATATATGCCTTACATTCTTATATATATATTAGAATATACATTCTAACATTTATGATTTTTCAAATCATCAAATGAAATAGAAAAGCCTTTTCCCGTCATTACATTTACTACCTTTTGTTTGAAGGAACACAAAGTCATTGGTAATAAGTTAGTAGTAGACTGATGAAATCTGCATAAAAATCTAGCAATTAACACAGAGTTATCCCTTTTGATGTAATTCACAATAACCATATTCTAATTTTATTTAGGTTATTTAGTATTAATGAAGAACCACTGATATTTCCCTTAAGTTCCCAATTTAATCTCTAAACTTTCTTCCCGTTTCTACTTCCCTAATTCCTCTTCCTTGAAGAATTTCTAAAATATTGTCCAAGTGTTTCTGTGTTCTTTTTATTCTCTTCCCAAGTGAGTTCATCCACTCCCAGGACTGCAAGAGATATTCACATATCTAAGCTTTTATTAACTCTTCCCAAATTTCTATATATTCAATCTCTTCTTCTACCAGCTAACTCTTCACAATATGTTAAATAGAGTACATCCAGTCAGATACGTACAATGCAAATGCAACCATGCAATTCCTCTCCAGTAAACAACATGAAAGCTCATTACCACTCTTAGTGTCTTCCACATACTTGCCTTTGTTTGATATGCTTTCTATGCTCTAGGCATCCCGAACAGACTGCTTAGCTTTTCTGGAACCCATCATGCCACTCTGTTGTGACTTGTGCTGGTCCCTCTGTTATTTTCTTCTTTTCTCCACATTAAATCCCTTCTCACACTTTAAGTCTTGTCTCAAATGCTAGTTACACCATGAAGTAAGCTGGAATGTTACTTACACCATGAAATACACTGAAGTGTTTCTAATCACATCAGATTTTTCTTCACATAATACTTTGTCTATAACTGTATAATGAAACTTGTCAAATATGTCTTATAACTATTTGTGATCATGTTATTTGTGATCAGGCCTGTCTTAATAGAGGTCCAGAAGGAGCTATGTTTTAATGACTTGTTCAATATACATTTGTTGAATAAATATGTATTTTAAAACTATATTTAAAATATCATATTTTAAAATATTGTGACTCAGAACTAACATGAAAAAGAACAGTCAACTACTCAACATATTTATATTATAAATAAGACTTCAATTAATCTTTTTATTATAGAAAATAATTATAATTGTTCATGTCATCATACAGAAAAAGCTTGTATTATGTATTTATTTAACTAATAATGTGAAAATTACATGACAGGCAAGTGTGACATACTAAATGATCACTGTAACCAAATTCTATGTATGAATGGCTATTACAAAAGCAACTGTATATCCTTTTCCTTACCAACAGAGTGAAATTGCTTTGAAATACAGGTAACTTACCTGGGAAACTAGGAAGAGCACAGTTTGAATTATTTTCAAATTTTCAATGTTACTTTGTGTTTCTGTTTGTTTAACTCAGATCCATTTTATTATCATTAACATTTTGGCTATTAGTATACTTAAACTCTAGCTTGAATATGGTTTTAATGAAATATGAAATATTCATGTTCTAGTTTTTCCTAATGATTTAAATTTCTAGAATTAAAATTGTAGCAAATAACTACAAATTGACCTTCTCCCCAGGCACTTACCATTTATGTTAGGTATAATTCATTTAAAATTTAACAGAAAGGCATTATGTTTTTCCAAATAGAAGTATTTTTAAACAAACACTTGATCCAAAGTTTGGAAACAGTGTCTCCGCCTGGCACCATTACCCTAATCCACTTTGCACTGTGTCTAATATGGACAGATTCAGCAGTGCATATAGGTTTTGTGGATCTGTGCATGTTGCTCTTAGAAACCACAATAATTTGGTAATTTGCTGGTTAAAGATAAGAATATGGTATTCCAACCTTGCTAGATCATATTTTGTTACAGAGTAATGATTTCATTTTGCTTTATTCACTTCCAAAATGTATGATCCAAGACAAAAACTCCCCCCTGCACATTAGTTTTTAAGCATATAGGTTTTTTTGTAAAATTTCAACCCTTTCTGCGATTTTTCAGTGCATTAGTTACTATAGAAACAATGTCACTGTAATATGAAAAGCATGATAGACACAGCAAAACACAGTAGACCATATATTTAAATATACATATAGGTGTATGTGTGTTTGGCTATATGATGTATATACATGCATTAACATCTACACATATACAGATATATGTGGTATGTGCTTGAGTGTGCTTACTGCAGGTACACACAAGTACAGAGTACATATCTACATATAAATATGGTTAATACATATATGTAGCATATATGTAATATGCATATAAATATTTTATGGCTGAGAATCACATAAATCAGTAGGCACATATGTTTTTAATAAGTAAGGAACGCATAAGTTAGTAAAAGAGATCATTAAAATAGAATGTTTTCCTAAACCTCTAATTTTTAAAAAATATATAAATATATAGCTAAAGGCAAAGAACTATCTGTTTTGCACTTAAAATAGTGAACTCTAATGTAAGAAAACCACAAAATAGATATACAAAGCAGAATTTTAAATTTTGCATCAAATACAATAAAATTATTGCTTCAGAAGAACAAAAGAAACCAATAAATTTTGGAGAAAATTCTTTACTCTGTCATTTTATATAAAATTTTATTTAAAGACACATTTTTTAAAAATATGAAAATTAGCAAATAAATTTCCCCAACTTAATACAAAGAAATGTCCTCAATGAAAGAAACAAAATGTTATGGCCAAGTATAAATATAAGATCTAGATTTCAAAATATTATGAATGAATGAATGAATGAATGAAATGCCATTTTGTTTGACATTTTAGTTTTCGAAAATTATAACCAATGTTTTTTTCTTCTTCAACAGTCTGCACATGGAGATCAACTTTTGCATATAGTTAACAAAAATTTTACTGTCTGGCATGGCTATAAGGCCAAATGAGAAGTTTGTGAAAAAAAATTGAAATACATAGAAGAGAATTGATCTGTCACATACCTGATATCCTGTAAGTATAGATGACCTCAATAAATTCCAGAGAACATGCAAATCCTTCATGGTTTTTATCTCTATTTTATGTATCTTAAAACTTCTTTATATTTTGGGAATAATTATAAATATTGAAACTGAGGATTAATTTGTTCCAAGTATTTGTATTGTTTGTTTTGAAAAACACTGTCAGGAAAGCAGCTTGATAAAGGGTAGAGTTTTGGCTTATATATCAGAACATAAAGTTAAATAGTGTATGAGAATAAGTCAGCTTTGTTAGTGCCCATTAACCTTATTACCTTTTTTCATAGTATGAAGGTCACCCTAAAAGGAATATAAATTCATTTGTTTAATTATAGTTGTAGTAACATTTTAAATATTTCCTTCATAAAAATATATAATCTAAATGCTAAGAATTGCTCAAGCACACAACATAACTGTAGCTTACTACTTAAGTAGTGTAATTTTGCATGCCTATGTAGACAGTGCCTATGTAAAATTATCAATTAGTCCAAGGATGTAATAGAGATAAAAAAAAATCCATTTCAAAGAAGAGAAAAATCTACAGCCATTCTGAGTTATGTATCTTTTTAGAAACTATATGCATAATGTGGCCATGGATGAAAACATCTCCAACTTAAAGGAACTTACATTCTAGAGAGAAAATACAGATCATAAGCATGAAAGCAAATACATTTCAAAAAAAATAGCATCATATATTGATGATTAGAAAAGGCAGCTTGAGCTAGGATCATGAGGAGGAGTCACCATGAGTGAGTGACATCTGAATTGATTCTTGAGTGACAAGAATAAGGCAGCATGTAAAGATCTTTAAAAAAGGATTTCAAGCAGGGCACAATTTTTAGAAATAAACTTTGCAAATAAGAACTTCATAAGCAATTTTCTAAAAGATAGCAATAATAAAGGTGGGAGGTGGTAATTTCAGAAGAAAAGTTTCATTGACTTATAAGTCCCCTTAAGATTTCTCATCTCCCTTTTGTCTGTATTATGTTAGGCAATCATCACAGCAGTATCTGTTAATTCTAACAGTCTGGACAAGTCTAGGGCAACATTAATCATAAATAATTGAACCAAGTTTGTTTTACTTTCTATGCTATATAATGGACATACAGTTGGCACATAATAAATTCTGATTGACTTGCTGACACAACCTGTACAATGTATAAAATTTATCTCTCAAATAAAACTAATTCATATCTATTATTGAAAAACGAGAAGTGTAATATATTATTTTAAAATTAGCTAAAACATTAAGAAAAAATAAAAGGCATGAAAGAACACCAGAAATTCTGATTGCAAAAACAGAACAATGTAATAATACTCAGGAAAAAAATAAGATATCATTTCAAAAATGAAGACTTCAGTGATATCAGCAAAGTGACAGAGTAGGCAGCTATAAGCTCATGTACCCTAAAGAAACATAAAAAAAACCATCAGAAACTATCACAACCAACTTTCTCAGAACTCTATAAAACAGTCAAAGGTTCCCAGCAAACAAGCAAATGCTGAAACCAGAAAAAGGTAACTTAAAAACAGGAGGGAAGCTCTATGACATATTTATCTGCCCTCGCCCCACTAATTGTTGCTTGGGTAGCAGTCTTGAAGACAGTAGCCCATGTCCCCAGTGAGGAACCCTGGTCCTTGGTTCTGGAGGCAGCAAAACAGAGTTTTTTCACAAATTATTGTGTAGATATGTTCCAACCTGTCTGGGAGCTACCTGAAGAGTCAGCACATGACATTTGTCTCTCTTTTGCCTAACTCGGAACTCACACTGCAAAAGTTTTGGGCATTTCTTGAAAACATTGCAAGACTGCAAAACATTCTGCAGATGCCTGAGGCAAAAGTTTATGATTGAGAAATATAATAGAGTTCTTAAGTCTTTGGTAAAAAATTTGAGAGGGAATTTTCTTGGGAAATTAGGACAATCAATATGGAGGTTAGGGAAAAGGCAATTAGGAAGTCATGTGCATGACCAGGGCATGACATATGTTGAGAAATGGCAAAAGAAATGTTAAGCTTTTAATTTGGGCTGATCCATATGTTCAGTGCAAGTCTGGTTAAGTGTTGAAGGAGGAGCCCCACACACAGCCAATCTGGAAAGCTGGTAAAGATGGCTATTTGTGTGCTTGTTTATTTGTTTTAAATTTTAATTACTGGCGTTCAAGAAAACTTCTGTTTAAACACAAGCTAAGAAACAGAGACTTCAAAGAGACACACAAGACGAGAAATATGGTCTCTGTAAAAAAAAGTTTGGAAAAGTCACTAGACAAATTAAGTATTACAGACTCCAAAACCAAAAATAACAACAAACCCTGAGGAAGGAGGAGAATTTAATCTCCAGAGTCACCACATTTTAATATTTAAATGTCCATTTTTCTACCAAAATAATCTCATATTGTACAAAAATAGGAAAGCACAGCCATTCAAAGGAAGAAAGTAAATAGACAGAAACCGTATCAATGAAGCCCAAACACTGGAAAAACTAGACAAAGGCTTTAAAACAACTGTCTTTAATTAAGTTGAAAAATGAAATAAAAATGGATAAAGAAATAAAAAGAATTGGGAAAACTATGTATGAACACAACAAAACTAAAAGTAAAGAGATGAAAATTATAAAAATTAACCAAAAAGAAATTCTGGAGATGAAAGAGTTCAAAAGCAGAACTGAGCAGGCAAAAGAGTTAGTGAGCTTGAAGGTAAGTTAATATTAATTATCATGCCTGAGGAGCAGAAAGAAAAAGTAAACTAAATGCTTAAGGAAACTGTAGAACAGCTCACACTTACAAACACATAGATCACTGAGAGTATCAGAGGAAGAGAAAGAGAAAGATGTAATATTTAAAGAAATAATAACAAAAAACTTTAGCCAAAACTCAAATTTGATGGAAGACACAAAAGCATCTAGAAACCTGAGAAAACTCCTACTAGAATAAACTTGAAGAGATCCAAACCAAGATACTTGATAATCAATCTTTTAAAAGCAAAAGCATTTACCATCCAGAACAGAAAATACCTGCTACTCAACAACAACAAATTTAAACAACACAATTAAAGTATAGGCAAAAGACTTAGATAAGCATTTCTCCTAATAAACCTACAAATGACCAATAAGCACATGAATGGATATTCAGCATCATTAGTTATTAGGGAAATGCAAATTAAAGCCACTTGAAATGCCACTTCACACCTAAGTGGATTAGTATAATGAAACAACAAACACAAAAAGCAGAAAATAACATGTGTTGGCAATAAAAGCAAAAACTGACTGATGGGACTAGATAAAACTAAAAAGCTTCTGCCTAGAAAATGTAACAATCAACGAAGTGAAAGGACCACCTGCAGAATGGGAAGAAATATTTGTAAACTATTCATCTGACAAAGGGATTAATATCCAGAAGATACAAGAAGCTCAAACAACTAAATAGCAAAAAATATAGTAATAATCAAATTTTAGCATTTGGCAAGGAATCTGAATAGACATTTCTAAAGAAGACATAGAAATAGCCAACAGGTAAATGAAAAAAAATACTCATCACTAATCATAAGAGTAATGCAAATCAAAATCACAATGCCATATCATCTCACCCCAGTTAGAATGGCTATTATCAAAAGACAAAAAATAAATGCTGGCAAAGATGTGGAGAAAAGGGAAATCTAATACACTGTTGATGGGAATTAGTACATCCAGTGTGGAAAACAGTGTGGAGATTCCTCATAGATCTAAAAATAAACTACCATATGATCCGGCAATCCCACTGGTGGTTATTTACCTAAAGGAAAGGAAATAAGTATATTGAAATGATATCTGCCCCCCATATTTATTGTAGCACTATTTACAACAGTCAAGAGATGGAATCAACCTAAGTGTCTGTGAACAAATGAATGGATAAGAAAATTGTATATATACACATTAGAACACTACTGAGTGAATACAAAAGGAAATCCTGTCATCTGCAGCAACAAAGATGAGCCTGGAGGACATTATGTTAATGAAATACATCAGACACTAAAAGATAAATACTGCATGATCTTACTCATATGTGGAGGCCAAAATACTTGAGGACACAGAATTAGGTAGCAGAACTGTATTATTAGAGGCTGGAAATAGCAAATGGGAGGTAAGACAAGGGAGAGGTTAGTTTATGGCTACAAAATTACAGCTAAATAGGAGGAAAAAGTTCTAGTGTTTCATAGCACTGTAGGGAAGCTATAGTTAAGAATAATTTAGTATATATTTTCAAGTAGCTAGAAAAGAGGATATTGAAAGATCCCAACACAAACAAATTATAAATATTTGAGGTGATGGTTATGCTAATTACCTGGATCTGATCATAATACACTTCCTACATGTATCAAAATATCAACCTCTACCCCATTAATATGTGCAATTATTACATGTCAATTAAAATAAAATAAAGTTTTAAAAGGACTGTCATATCAAGTTTTTTTGAGAATCTGGAGAAATTGAAGCATTCATACATTGCTTGCAGGAATATAAAATAATGCAGCTGTTTTGGAAAAGAGTCTGGCGCTTCCTCAAAATGTTAAAAATAGAGTTACCATATGAGCCAGAAATTCTACTCCTTGGTATATACCTAAGAGAATTTAAAACATATGTCCACACAAAATCTTGTACACAAATATTAATAGCAACGTTAATCATGATAGCCAAAAAAAGTGGAAACAACTCAAATTTTCATCAATGATGAATGGATAACAATAGGTGGTATATCCATATGATAGATTTTCATTTGGCCATAAAAATGTATGAAGTACTGATACATGCTACATAATGGATGGACTTTGAAAATACCATGCTAAGCAAAAGAAGTCAGTCTAAAAAGACCACATGTTATATGATTCCATTTATATGAAACATCCAGAATAGGCAATTTATTGAGACAGAAAGTCAATTAGTGGTTTCCTAAGGCTTGGGGCATTTGGGGAAAATTGGAGTGACTACTAGTAAGTACAGAGTTCCTTTGAGGGTGAATAAATAGTCTAAAATTGTAAGTAATGGTTACACAACTCTATGTATATACTAAAGACCATTACAGTATACATTTTAAATGGGTGAATTACGTGGTATGTAAATTGTATCTCAATAAAACTGTTAAGAAAATTTAATTTTTTATCATGATGTATTATGCTTTAAGAAAAATAGGAAATTTTAAACATCAACAAACAAATAAAAAGTAAGAGATCCAAAATAGATAAATATTGAAGACAGGCAAGCAAGATTCAATATACATATATTATGTGACTCTGGAGACTAAAATGAAAGTAAGGAGCCAGAAGAAATGTTTAAAATTATAATTCAAGAAAACTTTTCTGAAGTGATTTGAAAAATGTGAAATTATACATTGAAGAGCATACCATCTATCTGAAATAAGTATCCAGAAAGATCAATATCAAGTTAAATTCTTTCATAAAGAAAGAGAGAGAGTAGTGGATATTAAAGAATAACATTACATCCTTGGGGCATTTGTGGGCAGGAAACAGCAAGATAGTTATAAGGGAAAGAACAGCAGATTATGAGTAGACTTTTCAGCACCAATGCTTTATGCCATGAAAAAAATGAGGTAATACATGCATGATACTAAAAAAAATGACTTCAACAACTGATATTCAGACTATCAAAATGAGTAGCAAGACACCAAAAAATGAAATGTGAGCACTGACCTATGATTACTTATAGAACTAAAGGAAAATGAAATTTAGAATGGATTGTAATATGTAATGGTTATATGCCTTCCCAAAATGCATATAGTAGAACCATGAAAAAGAGGGAGAATACTACTTTTTTCAAACAGAGAGAAATTTATGATTGGGATAAAAGCAGGTGGAAGGACTTAAGGGTTACTGGTAAAATTATATTTATTTACCTTGATGTGGTTATGAAAGTGTTTGGCTTACAATACATTTTTAAACTATTTCATTTTGCATGTTTGTTTTTCATTATCTGTGTTTTACTTTGTAATAAAAGATTACAAATGTTTTCCCTGGAGATTATTCTAAACATCCTCAATTATATTTTTATAGGAATAAAAAATATTAAAATACCATCTATTTTTTAAAGTATTTCCCTAATTAAAATCTTTAATAACAGGTAAGATGATAAATTTCTCAAAATAATGCCCTAAAATGTATTCTTCATATGTTTATTGACTTATTATAAAATTTTAAATATCATTTTATTTTAAAAATAAAATATATTTTAAATAAAAGTAAAATTTTGATATACAAAAACATCAATCATCTCCCCTTTACTGATACTTATATATTAGTTTAAGTAATTTCCCCTTGCACAATTTATTGTTTACCAATATGTATAGCTAATATCTGTCACAGTTTAATAATGGACTGACATCTCTGAGATAGTTGGCATTATTAACTTGACAATTGATCATGTGCATACTCATTAAAAATGGACAAGTCAACTATTTTGTGATAGTATAGAGTTAGACAACCTTTTAGTCATTTTTAGTCCATTCTGCTTAGGAAGTCATTAAAACTACCTGTTGCGGGAAGTCAGGGACCTGGAATGGAGGGACCGGTTGAAGCCATGGCAGAAGAACATAAATTGTGAAGATTTCATGGACATTTATTACTTCCCCAAATTAATACTTTTATAATTTCTTGTACCGGTCTTTACTGCAATCTCTAAACATAAATTGTGAAGATTTCATGGACATTTATCACTTCCCCAGTCAAAAGTCTTATAATTTCCTATGCCTGCCTTTCATCTTTTAATCCTGTCATCTTCCTAAGCTGAGGATGTATGTCACCTTAGGACCCTGTGATGATTGCATAAACTGCACAAATTGTTCATAAAGCATGTGTGTGTGAACAATATGAAATCTGGGCACCTTGAGAAAAGAACAGGCTAACAGCCATGCTCAGGGAACAAGGGAGATAACCATTAGGTCTGACTGCCTGGGAGCCAGTCAGAATAGAGCCATATTTCTCTTATTACTGAAAATGGGTAAGAGAAATGTCATTGAATTCTTTCCCCAGTAAGGAATATTAATATTCCTGGAAAAATAATGCATTCCTAGGGGAATAGCTCTAAAATGGCCGCTCTGAGGGTGTCTTCCTTATGCAGTTGCAGATAAGGGATAAAACACGACCTAGCCTCCTGCAGCGCCCCCATGCTTGCTAGGATTAGGAAATTTCAGCCTGGCGAATTCAAGTCAGACCAGTTCTCTGCTCTTGAACCCTGTTAAGATGTTTATCAATGACAATGCGTGCACAGCAGGACATGGAACTTGATTAGTAATTCTAGTTTCGCCCTGACCTTGTGATCTCACCCTGACCTTCTGCCTTGTGATATTTTATTGCCCTTGAAGCATGTGATTTCTGTGACCCACACCCTATTCATACACTCCCTCCCCTTTGAAAATTGCTGGCCGGGCACGGTGGCTCAAGCCTGTAATCCCAGCACTTTGGGAGGCCGAGACAGGCGGATCACGAGGTCAGGAGATTGAGACCATCCTGGCTAACACGGTGAAACCCTGTCTCTACTAAAAATACAAAAACTAGCCGGGCGAGGTGGCGGGCACCTGTAGTCCCAGCGACTCGGGAGGCTGAGGCAGGAGAATGGCGTAAACCCAGGAGGCGGAGCTTGCAGTGAGCTGAGATCTGGCCACTGCACTCCAGTCCGGGCGACAGAGCGAGACTCCGCCTCAAAAAAAAAAAAAAAGAAAATTGCTAAGAAAATCTTGTTGGTTTTATGGCTCACGGGGCATCACGGAACCTGCCAACATGTGATGTCTCCCCGGACACCCAGCTTTAAAACTTATCTCTTTTGTACTCTAACCCTTTATTTCTCAGACCAGCTGACACTTAGGGAAAATAGAAAAGAACCTGCATTGAAATATCGGGGGCTGGTTTCCCCCGATAACTACCCTATCTCTTATAAATATATAATTGTGTTATGTTCCACGTTTCACATTTTCAAATTGTTTAACATTTTTTGAAATATACTTCAGAGTAAAGCTTGATGTGTACTTTAAAAAGCCAAGAAATAATAACATTTCTTTATCAAGAATCTTACTAGCTAGCTAGCCAGTGGTGCTCATTAATAAAACCTCTCCATCTTCCCATTACAATTAATCATAGGCACTCAAAAAAAAAAAAAAAAGCATTCTATTATTGGTAGTTTCCCATATGTTCAATTAGTACATATTCCATTTTCAGAGTACTCTCGTAGGTCCACCAATTTAAGGCCAAAAAAGTTCTAATTAATATTGTAATTAGTTATCTTCAATCTCTTTGTTATGTACACTCTGCTATTAAATTTCTTTCCACTATAATTTATACAGTTTGTTTATTTAATTTAAATTGGACAACATTTGGTTGTTATCTTTACCTTGCTTAGGGCCTGGAAATGTTACATGTTTGGGTGCAAGATCTCATAAACCATGTCTTAATACCTGAAATTTTTTAAAAATATGCTTCTACAACTAGTAAAGATCCTTTGCAACGCATTATGAATGAACTGTAATTAACATATCTTGTATTTCTACACCCCCATCTCTTTCATTTACACCTAGTCCAACAGTTATAAAGCACTGATTTAATTATAAGAAAGCAGAAACTATCTCTTTATTCTTTCTGAAATAAATATGATTTAACTGAATAAATTCAAACATGCCTCAGGAACTCTGAGTTCCAACTTTTTTCCCTAACCATGAATACTTCTGTTATCATATCATTGTTCTTTCTGTGAAATGAATACTAATTCTATCCCTCTCAAGGAAATAATTTGAAAATCACTTTAACTGAAATGGTTTATGCAAAATACTTGGAAATATAAAATCTATAATGTTGAAATCTTAAGAACTAGAAGGATTTGCCTAAAAATATTAAAGTCTGGCCAGGCATGGTGGCTCATGACTAATACCAATACTTTGGGAGACCAAGAAGGGAGGATCACTTGAGCCCAGGGGTTTGAGACCAACCTGAGTAACATAGTGAGACCTTGTCTCCACTAAAAAATTTAAAAAGTAAAAAAAGTAACCAAGCATGGTGACACATGCCTGTGGTCCCAGCTACTTAGGAAGCTGAGGAAGGAGTACCAGTTGAGCCCAAGAATTAGGGTTTGCAGTGAACTGTGATCATGCCACTGTACTCCAGCTTTAGCAACAGGGCAAATAATCAGTCTCAAGAAAACAATTAAAGTCTGCTACTATTACTTATTTTATAAAGCTGCTGCTGTTTTCAGAGGTGATTAGTTTATTTCATAAAATGTAATTTAACTTATATTTGTACTAATATATGGAAGGTGTTTCTTTTCATAAATCATCTCAAAGAATAGAAAAACTCTGTTCTTTGTTCTTAACAAGCTTAAACCTCTTATTTATAAGCACTATCCCTCAATTTTGCCTTCCTGTAGGTTATGCCAATGTTTCACCTCATGTAATTTCTGAGCACATAGTATAGTATAAATGTTTTTTAGGTCTCAATATTATTAAGAAACAACATTCTGCATTGTTGGCAAATATATAATAGAATCCTCTGCCCAAAATAAAGGTCCATATTCATTTGAAATTAGTGATTCTGTCAACCTATTCTAAGTATAGCTGGATCTTCAAGTCAAGTATAATTCATTACACTTTCTGTACTTTAATCAACCAGAGAAGTAAATAGGCTCATCCTCAAAATATTGATTAGGCATATATGTAACATCACAAAGTAGACACATATTGTTTATTTTATCTCATTAGCAAACAAGCCACCATGGCCATACCACAATATGGAAGCATATCTACACATATGCATACATGCACACAATTGCATGTGCATAGCCTCACATACACTTTCTGATTTCAGGGAATAATTATCTCTGTTCCACACTGACCTATCCTAATATGGAATCTTATTTCTAGTCATATATTTATTTAAAGTGAACTCATCATTCTTTGGCCATATTTTTTTGGTTCCGGGCTAAAAAACTGACACGAGCTTGGCAAATCAGTTGTTCCTCAGAAACTAAAATTGGATGAGAGATTCTAATCTCAATCTGCCAGCCTTCTGGAATAAAAGAGAAATAAACTTGAAGCTATTGGCAGTGGTCATTTTTCCCATATAAGCAGGAAAGCAGAACATATTTTCTGAAATAAGAGAAAAAAAGTGAAACATTCAGCCTAGGAGAAGTATCAAAAGATGATGAGATAGATGATGAGATAGATAGATAGATGGATATATAATGATAGCTAGATACATACATAAATATATATCACTTGCAACTAAAATAATTAGAAGTAAAAAAACTTTAAATCATTAAATTAAAAGATGGTAACTCCTTTAACTTATCATGAATTTTTTAATTGCATAAATTTTCATATTCTGATTTTATTAACTATTCCAATGGAATGGGAAAAGAGTACAAATGTTCACATGAATATTCAAACTTTTACTGCAAAATTTTGTTGATTTTCTCCCTGATATTGTATTTAAAGTTCAGGAAATATGCTGGGCATGGTGGCTAATGCCTGTAATCCCAGCACTTCCAGAGGCCAAGGCAGGTGTATTACTTGAGTTCAAGTACAAGACCAGCTTGGGCAAGATAGTGAGGCTCCGTTTCCACAGAAAAAGACAAAAATTGGCCAGGCATGGTGGTGCTTGCTTGTAGTTCCAGCTACTTGGGTGGTGGGGGTGGAGGGCGGGTGCTGACATGGGAAGAGCAGTTGAGCCTGGCAGGTCAAGGCTGCAGTGAGCTGAGATTGCACCACTGCACTCCAGCCTGGGCAACAGAGCAAGACCCTGTCACAAACAAAACAAAACAAAAAAGTTCAGAAAATAAAATATGAGTTCAAATTATACCATAAATGAAATATAATGTTGTAAGGCTGGTTAGTAACAAGAGAATATAAATTTTGATTTTTCAGACTTGTGTCCCTATACAAGATAAATAGGACAAACCAATGGAAATGAGACCTCTCCTCCTTTGAATTGATCTCAGAAGAATTTAAATCAATAACACAATAGCTGTTGCTGTTGCTGATGTCACTTAGGGAGGAAAATCAGTGAGGAGCTGACATGGCTTATAGGTAAGAGCTGATAAGGTAGCACTAAAGTAAGTAGTTTCCCAATCAGTAGTGGTGCTTCTTGTTTGTTTAGATTATGCTTTGTGACTCAAATTGTCTTCCCCAAGATGTAAAGTGAGGTACCTAAACATATAAATTGACTCTATTACCTGTAAATTATTAACAATGCCTTTGATAAGTCCCTATTGTATCATTTGTATACTAAAAAGATTGGTGATTAAATATGCTGAATATGGGGTTGATTAAGAAACCAAAAGGAGAAGGCTAGCTATGCTTCATTTCAAGAACTTTTGTGTTTTAATTTACAAGAGACCTCAAGATAGATTGTGTGATGGTCAAAAAAGTATTGGGGGCTTTTTTCATCTTTAAATAAGCAGAAGAGATCTAGAAACTGACAGTAACAGGAATTCATTATAGATAAATTTTTTAAAATTCTCTGTGAAATTTCAAAATTGTCTTTACCATAGTATCACTTATGATTTAGACAGCTGAGATGATTTTTCTGCAATATTTAACCATTAAAGGTGGTGTCTACACTTTGACACTCGTGGTAGAAATGTAAATGAGAACAACCACTATGGAAAACAGTATGAAGTTTTCCAGTAGAACTACCATTCCATCCAGCTATCCCACTACTGAGTATCTGCCCAAAGGAAAATACATCACTATATGAAAAAGACAGATGCACACGTGTTTACAGCAGCACAATTTGCAATTGCAAAGATATGGAGCTAATGTAAGTGCCCATCAACCAAAGAGTAGATAAACAAAACATGGTATAGAAACACTATGGAATACTACTCAGCCATAAATGGAATGAAATAATGTCTTTTGTAGCAACTCGGATGGAGCTGGAAGCTATTATTCTAAGTGAAGTAGCTCAGGTATGGAAAATCAAACATCACATGTTCTCTCTTATAAGAGGGAGCTAAGCTATAAGGTTGTAAATGTATAAGAATAGTATAATGGACTTTGGGACTCAGGGGAGAAGGCTGAAAGGAGGGTGAGGGATAAACAACTACATATTGGGTGCAGTGTACACTACTTGGGTGACAAGTAGACTAAAATCTCTCAGAAATCACTGCTAAAGAACTTATTCATGTAAACAAAAACTACCTGGACCCACAAAACTATTGAGATAATTTTTTTTTAAGGTGGTGTCTAACTCCCTACATCTCAAAAAAGGCCAGCCTTAGTGACTTGCTTCTAATAAACAGAAGATGTCAGAAGGAAGTCTATGTGACTTCAAGAGCAATAAAGCTTTCCTCTATCTCTTTGGGACATTCACCTGAGAACTCAGACAATACACTATGTGGAACTATGGAAAAGCCACAGGTAGGTACTCTAGCCCCATCCCTGATGAGCTTCCAACTGATCTGAGCATTCACCACCAATAAGCAAGCTGGTAGAAAATCTAGCCTGTAGCCTTTGAGCTACACCACTCAAATCCGAGTGAAGAAAGGAATAGTTATCCATGTTGAGCTCTGACCAAATCATAGATTCCTCAGCAGAATAAATCTTCTTGTTTTGAGCCACTAAGTTTGTAGGGAGAAAGATGTTTTGCAGCAATTCTATTCAAAAATGAATAGAAACCAAGAATCTTAAAAATGTTAGGTAATAAAGGGAAATATAATAATGAAATACATGTAAAACTCACAGGGAAGAAAGTGGTTAGTTAAGAATTTCTAAGTCCTTTCACAGTGGTCCTCAATTAATTTTATACTCTAAATACTTTTATTTACAAATAATGGGCAAAGAACACATTTTTATTGAAAATCAAGGAAGGGAAATAGGTGTGCTTAAAGAAACCCACATGGCATGCCTACAGAAAATGTAGTCTCAAATCAGCTCAGTTGCCTGGCTTCATCTTAGCATTAAAAAATTGTATATTGTATTATAGTTATTAAATTATAAGTTGACCTTTGAGTAACACAGGTTTGAACTGTACAGATCCACTTATATGCAGATTTTCTTATACCTCTGCCACCTCTGAGACAGCAAGACCAACTCCTCCTCTTCGTGCTTTTCCTCTATCTATTTAATATGAAGACGAGGAAGACCTTTATGATGATCCACTTCTGCTTAATAAATAGAAAATACACTTCTCCTTACTTATGATTTCTTTGGCTTACTTTTTGTAAGGAAACGGTATATAATACATATATAGCTGGAAGTGGTGGCTCAGGCCTATAATTCCAGCACTTTGGGAGGCCAAGGCTGGTGGATGACCCAAGGTCAGGAGTTTTGAGACCAGCCTGGCCAACATGGTGAAACCCTGTCTCTACTAAAAATACAAAAATTATCCAGGCGTGGTGGCAGGTGCCTGTAATCCTAGCTACTCTGGAGGATGAGGCAGGAGAATTGCTTGAACCTGGGAGGCAGAGGTTCCAGTGAGCCGAGATCACGCCATTGCACTCCAGCCTGGGCAACAAGAGCAAAACTCCATCTCCAAAAACAAAAAAAGTATATATATAATATATTTATGTATATTTTATATAAACATATATATTAAAAAACATATTTTATATATAACTATATATATATTATACATATAATGTGTTAGTCAACTGTTTATGCTATTAGTTAGGCTTCCAGTCTATAGTAGACTATTAGCAGTTATGTTTCTAGGAAATAAAAAGTTATATGAATATTTTTGACTGCACAAGGGGTCAGTGCCACAATCCCCACATTGTTCAAGGGTTAATTGTAAATACAGAGTGTGTACATTTATAATGTGTATAGTGTGTGTTTATGTATTGTATGTAAATATTGCATATATAATAATAGAATTAAACATGTATATAAATACAAACATGCAGATGTTGATTTGATTTGAGCTTTTCTTTTGCAGTTGGTACCATCACCCTCTATGCAAAAAAAAAAAAAATACAGAGAAGAAAATCGAAGTTTTACAAAAAAGTTAAATTTACAGAGGAAGTCCAATAGATGAGCAGAAGAAAAAAATTGAGAATATAATAAGCATAAGTAAGAAATGATGATAAATTAAATTTATTTTTGCATTATTGTAGTGAAATATGTCAAATTTCCCTATAGGATTATAGGGAATACTCAGTTTATTATGTTTCAGGTTATATCTTTCAGTTAATATTATATATTTCATTCTCTTAACAAATATTCACTGAATGCCTATTACACTATGCCACATTTGCCCATTCATTCATGGTACACACAGTGAACACACGGAACAGAGATCCTCATCTTTCTATAGGTAGTCAACTCATTCCCAGGTTATAGTTTGGGACGAAGAGAATATAGCACAATTAGTAATATTAGGATATTGGGAAGCAGCTGCCAGTTTCGAAGTTTATTAAGACATCTATCAATGAACATATTGCCTGAAAATCTGTACACTTTTCTTCACAGTAACAATCAATATACTCACTTTATTGTGTTACTGAAAATTCCCTCCACCAAAATTGTTGTTTAGGCAGTAATCTATGAATGAACACTCAGAACTGAATCTTAGTTGATGTATCAGATTTTGTTTAATGAATTTCCTTCCAAGAAGACCCTTCTATTGATATGTATAGATTATGAGTAAATCTTCCTAAGCATTCTAGTGTACTAATGTAAGACTGTTGCTTCTAAATGCTTTAACTCAAATGAGCCATTGATGAGATCACTGACTTCTCTAATTATATGGCTTCTTCAGGCTCAAGTCTCCTTTCCTTCAATAACCCTTTCAAGCTAGAGTGATCACACTTTCTTAATTCATAGTTTCACTACTTAAACAAATACTCCAAAATCCATTCTCTCTTGGGACTTTTAATTATTTTATATTTCTATGCATTATTTAACAGATGAATTTTATTTAACATATAAGTTATTTTTCTCCAACTGGATGTTGAGTCTCCTGATATTGACATATATATACACATATGTATATAAATATTTATGTGTGTATATACATACAAACACATATATATTTACATTTTATTGTATTTGTTGTCTCCCCAAATAGATTGTAAGTTCCCTGCGCATAGCAACTTGGAATATTTTGTTCATTCCTGAATTCTCAGTGCCCAGCACAGTAGTATAACAATAAATATTTTTTGAATTAATGAATAAAATATTAAATATGTTTGTTATTCCTCAATTTAAAAATTATCCAGCAATGTACAATGGATGACTATTTTGTTATCCTTCAAGTTGTTACATAAACATATATATATATATATACTTTTTTTTTTTTTTTTGAGATGGAGTCTCACTCTGTCACCCAGTCTGGATTGCAGTGGCGCGATCTCGGCTCACTGCAAGCTCCGCCTCCCAGGTTCACGCCATTCTCCTGGCTCAGTCTCCCAGGTAGCTGGGACTACAGGCGCCTGCCACCACGCCCAGCTAATTTTTTTGTACTTTTAGTAGAGACGGGGTTTCACCCTGTGTTAGCCAGGATGGTCTCCGTCTCCTGAACTTGTGGTCCGCCCGCCTCGGCCTCCCAAAGTGCTGGGATTACAGGCGTGAGCCACTGCGCTGGGCCACATAAATTTTTTAAATACCCCAAATAATTATTTATCCATAGGTGTCCAATAGATGAGCCTTGATTCTCAAGTGCTTATCTGTTTGTAACAGATTTATCGTCACATTAGTTTTAGGTGGCCTTGGGGAAGCTGGATTGCAATGTAGGCTGTGGATGGGGGTAGAAGCAGTTCTAGACTTTAGTGGCATCATTTTTCAGTGAAATAGCTGAGCATACGAATATAAACTGAAAAAAATCCCTGAAGCCTTAGAAAGTCAGTGGAGAACTGCCATCTCTTGCTGTGTAGGAATCTAAACTAGCAAGTGATCCTCATTAGGTAGGACCATACAGGGCCTATTTTCACAGGCCATTGAAAATTGGACCATACAGGACTTATTTTCAATATTAACATAACATGGCAGTGACAGAGGTAACAAAGGTGCAAAACTGAAGTGTGTTAGCAGACTGATAAAGCTTTCTAGCCTGATTTGAAAAATTAACACCATCAAATGCATAAGCCACATATATTAAATTTAAAAAGGGCAGCAGCTTACTGCACTTTTATATATACTATCTACTGTATACTATAGACTGTATAGTATACACACCATATATTTTACATACTATATACTGCCCTTTTATCTATAATACTGTAGCGATATTGTATTAGAAGTTAACTTATGTATTTACTTAATATTTGCTTATCCCAAAACTGCAGGAATGGTTTAAGAACCCCCTTTATAAGCTCACATAGACAGTCTAAAATGTAAAAATACTTGACCTATACTGTTACCTGCTTTGTGGTCTCAGAAAAAACTCAGAGACAGAGAAGTTCCCATTTTAACTATCTGTACATTACTCTGCACTGTACCAGTCATGGTAAACAAGACCAATAAGCCATAGGCACAGGTTTTGAGGGGTTGATAATAAATATGGTAGTAAATAAGTAATTGCAATGCAATCTGCTGAGTACAAATTATAATTCAACACAGTAAATGCAGAGTGCTATGCAAGCGTCTAGACAGGGGTAATCATCTCTCTGTTTGGAGAAGGTCAGGAACACTTCCCAGAGGACTATTTCTTTACATTGAATTTTGAGCAATGAGTAGGGTAGGTGTTCATCATGTAGAATTCCAGTTAGAGAGAACAAAATGGTGAAAGGCACCAAGCCATGAACAAGCAGGTAGCATTTCTACAGGGAAAGTCAAAGATCAGGAAGCATATCTGAGAGCGGCAGGAGTGAATGTGGAAATTAAGCAAGTGCCAAATTAAGAAAGGCTTTGTGCACCAAGATCAGAGTTGAATGTTGATGGAGTCTCTGAGATGCTGTCAGTAACATCATACAAATTTACTTTAGGGCATTCATATGGGAAAATGTGGCAAATAGATTGGACTGAGCAGGAATAAGACCTTGTTTTTCGTTTCAGAAATTTGATTTACATGAATGGCGATTGCGATTCTGCAAGTATATGAGAGATGACGGGGGTGAGGTGGGAGAGAGAAATAGAAATAAAGGAGAAAGGAGATACCACTTTTAAACTAGAATCATAATTTCTCCAAATTTTCACAAGTAATACCTTTATTTTATAATTATCTTAAATAATATATCTGTTTTTGTTGTTCATTTAAAAAATACTTCAAAGGGATATTTTTGGTCTACTTTGTGGAGCATAAATATACAATTTTTTTTCCCAGTTTTCAAGAAAATGCCACAACCCTTCTTAAACTCAGTTTACATATGCTAAGCTCAGCTATGTGTTTTCAACGTGAGCCTAATAAAAACGAGCTTTGTGATTTGCATTCTTCTTTCTGCAATTTCAGTGTTTATGCATATTGGTTTGGCAAGAAACCAGATAATCAGCTCATGTAGAATAACTTGGCAAAGGAAACCTCTGCTTCTAGTGAGAACTTCAAGTTTTATTTTGTTATTAAAATTATCTTGTGCAGTCTAGATTCAGTAGGATCCATAACAGTGAAATAAACAGAATAATAGAGAGGTAGCATTTGGGGAAATTAGTATACTACAGGGGTTAAAGAAAAAACTCAGGATTCTACATTGCCTGGGTTTAAATCTTCTGTGACCTTGAGCTAATTAATTACCTGTTGTTTGCCTCCTTTGCTCATGTTTAAATTCTACAGTTCCATCTCCATTTTATAGGGCTATTATGAGGATCATAATAATGTGTGAAGTATGATAAGCACCATGCCTGGTAAATATATATAGTCGATAAATGGTACCACTTTCATTAATTAAATATAAGAATACTACTACAATGACGAATTTTCTTCCTTTGCTATCATAGGATAGTTAATGAATATCGAATTGGTCTAGTGTTAAAACCAATATATGGAGTACAATAGCTGCTCTCTCAACATCTTTTTTAAAAATATTTTCCCCTTATTACTGTATATAAAAAAGATTCTGGCAGCAACATAGAACAGCATA
Source organism: Colobus angolensis palliatus (assembly GCF_000951035.1). Classification (NCBI taxonomy): domain Eukaryota; kingdom Metazoa; phylum Chordata; class Mammalia; order Primates; family Cercopithecidae; genus Colobus; species Colobus angolensis. The sequence continues at coordinate 4,084,654 of NW_012113475.1, read as the reverse complement.
ATGGATCAGCTTTCCAAATCATCTTAATGTTTTTATATCAATAAATGAATAATGGGAAATATGAAGGTGCTGAATATATAAATATAACACATATACTTTAACTATTTTTTGATACATGGTAATGACTACAGAATTATAATGGTTCAGCTAAAATTATGCTTTCTCATATAACAATTGTGCCAGGTATTTTAGAGGAAGGTATAAATCTCCAATAATGTCCCTATGGCAATGGGAAGTAATTAGAGTATTTCACACCTAAAGATTAATATTTAGGATTTATATTGTACCTTTCATCTAAAGGCCTCAAAAAGCCTCTATAAACATTAACTCATTAACTTCAGTTGCCCCACCTCCCATTAAATAAAGAGGTGTCCAACAGTATCTTACAAATGAGAAAAATTAAATTGAGAATCACTAAATATTACATTTATGTTTTAGGAGTCAAAATTATATTTTAAGATTGTAAATAATGTTTATGAGCACAAGATTTTCTACATGTGCACAAAATATGCTTTTCTTTACACTATTTTGCATGTCATTTCCTTTAAAAATGAATTTTCAATTGTTTTTAACACATTTAGGAGCATAGACTAAGTTTTATGAATTTTTAAGATAAAATGTTTTAGATGCTTAGATAGCTATGTTTCAGAACAATTCTTTTTTGTATCATGAACTTAATACACATAAAACTGAGAGATACTATATACAAGCAAATATGTGTGTATGTTTTTGTGTATGTTCCTATATTGTAAGAGTCTCAACACCAGGAACAATGTTATATAATTTTGTGCTCACTTAAACTTTCATAATTTCTCAATTAATAGTGTAGAGAAAAGTAAGAAGCTGTGTGTCAGTAGACAATCTTTATGTTTACAGATCTTTAGACCTTTAAAATTAACCAAAAATTATACGAATGCAATGTATCTGTTGAATACTCTTCATTAAAAAACTTTTCTGTTCACATGTATATTCTATAAATTTTAAAATTTATTTTATGGTATAGGTACAATCTGTTTTTATAATTTTGTCTCCAAATACTCACATCTTATTTTACCTCTGTTTTATTTATAACAAACTATTCAATTTCTCTAAAACATGCTCAGCACTCTCCTTATTGTGCTTTTGTTTTTTCTCTTCAGAACATATTTTCCCTCTGAAGTATGTATCAAAATCCTACCATGTCCCAAGGCTTAATACTTAAGAAAGATTTCTTCCATGCAGCATCCCTAGATCGTTTTTGTACCAGATACTGTTGGTGCTTCTGCTAGATCCCATTTACAGGTCAGGCACTGTAAGTTTACACCTGTGTACTTACACACAGACACACACACACATATGCACACACACAGGCAGTTCATGGCCAAAGAACAATGGATGTAACAGCCTAGGTGCTTAGTTTCTAAGAGTAATAACCACTGTGGTGCTATTTCTACTCCAGGGACCTTGTTGGAATCTGGCTCAGGAAATACTTCTTCTAGAATCATGTATTTGCCCAGTGATAAGGTTAGGCTTGTGTCCCCACCCAGATCTCCTTGGGCAATGTAATCCCTAGATGTCAAGGGAGAGACTTGGTGGGAGGTGATTGGATCACGGGAGTGGTTCCTCCCAAGTAGTTCTTGTGATAGTGAGTGAGTTCTCGGAAGATCCGATGGTTTCATAAGTGTTTGGTAGCTCCTCTCTTGCTCACTTCTTCTCTCTCCAGCCGCCCTGTGAAGAGGTGCCTTCCGCCATGATTGTAAGTTTTCTGAGGTGACCCAGGCTGGGCCGTTTCCTTACAGCAATGTCAGAACATCTAATACACTTGGTTTCTACCTCTGTCCTATTCTGCTTTCCCCACTCAGTTCAGTTTTCTTCTGGGCACATTCCTCAATAAATTGCTTACACAAGAATCCCCAACTCAGGCTCTGCTTGTAGAGAATTTAAGCTACAATGCCTTTAATTCAATGAATTCCTGAACTCATCACAATATTATTTATAATAAGTAGACAAAAAATAATTTAAAAGTCCGATAACAAGGGGCTAGGTTAAATAAACTGTTTTTTATCTTTACAGTGAAACAATAATCCAAAATTTAAAACATTAGTTTAGAATAGATAAGGCAGAGTTTATGATACAATAAAAGGACAAAAGATTATGTACAGTCTTATAAGCAAAGTCCATGCTAAATAATGGAGACATGGCTCTGACGAGTTAAGATACAGTCCCTGACCTTGTGAAGTATATAGTAGCATGAGAGACATATTATATAATGTTTGAAAGAACCATCACATTTTAATTTCTACCGAAGTAAATGCTATGAAGTATAAGCAAAATTCATGAAAAAAAAAAAAAAAATGAGAGACCTGACTTGGTCTGTAATGCCAAAGAGACTCCAGTGAGGAGATCACATTTTATTAGAATTGTGGAGCATGATGGGTGTGACGTTTCAAGAGTCATGTAGATATAAGAAGCAAAAACATCAATGGTGCTGAAGAAGAAGCATGACACCTTTGAGAAACTAAAAAAGCAAAGGATAAGAGGAGCAATGGTTGGTGAGGAGGCAGAGATCTAAAAATCTAGAGCCTTATAAGTCATGTAAAAGGTTTAATGTTTTATCTTAAGATCCATGGAGGTCAAATAGTAACACAGATTTTAAGCACAGTAGGACATGATATTATTTTTAATTTTAATATATTACTCAAATTACTCTGAGGAGAATAGGTTAGTAGGGGTAGTGGACACAGATATGCAAGTTATGAGGTTACTGCAGCAGCCAAAGTCAGAGATGATGGGAACTTGGGCTAGGTAATAGTACAGAGATGTGGAGGAATGGACAGATTTGAGATATTTAGGAAGCAGAAACAATGGGACTCATGTTTATGTGGTTAGGAGGTTGGAGAATAAAGGAGGCTTCAAGCATTTTTATAGGGATCTGGCTTTCCTGACTGCTAGATGTTGGTTCCTCTCACTGAAACAGACATTTTAATGAAGCTGTGAGTGAAAAAAGGGTTAGAAAATATTTCACTTCTAAATATATGGTTACAGTGTCCTTATGACATCTAAGAATTACTAAGCATACATGAAGCCAGAACCCTAAATTACTTAAAAAAAAAATGTGTACACACATGCACATATGTACTTGTATAACATGGGTATTACCACAAATATATTTGTGTGTATGTAATGAAAATGAAGGCCATACATTATACTGTTAGCCATTCTTACCCCTGAATAATAAAATTATGCAGCAATTTAATTTTTTTGCATTTGTAAATTTGTCAGTGCACACACATAAATTTTGTCCTCATAAAGTAAAGTAAAAAAGAGTGATTTTCCTTCCATGGACCACCACACAGCTCTTGAAAAACTATTCAATTATTGACTTTTCAAGCAACAGAGAAACCAATACTTGGAATCAATCACTCAGGGTGCACTTCTAAGATGATTTTTATGTACAAATTTGGCATTTGACTTTTTATTGCCATTCAAGTCTAGACATTGAACCATCTCTCTGAGTAACTCATTATTTTTTATTTGGCAGAAAATATTCCCCAGTAATTGTATACCCTTTAAAATACAAATAACCTTTTATTGTACACTTCAGACTTCCTTTAATTGCATAAGTAAGAAAAGGTGCTTCAAATCAATAGGGAAATGCATTGACTTACTCATAACACATGATTCCTGTGATTCCTTTGCTTAATACTGAAAATCATAATTGAGATTCAACAGTGTCCTAATATAACTTTTCCCCAAAGTCAGACTGAAAGAAAAATAAATCATAATAATGATTCATGATTACTGAGAGTTCATTATATGCTAGGCAAATCTCTCAGTGCTTTGCAGCAATTTTCTCATTTGACAATAAATCTGTGAGAAAAGAATACCAAGATCTTTTATGTGATGAGAAAACAAGTCCTGACATGTTGAGTAAATCACTGTAGGTCACATAGCAAGCATCTAAAATGGCTGGGATTCCAACCCTCTCAGGCTGAGAATAACTTCATGCCAAACTTTGTAATATACCACTCTCATTCTGCAAAGGGTGTACCTTGATGCTAACTCTGAAATTAAACATAATTTTTCTTAGACCACAGTTATTTCAAACAACAAGATAAAAAGCTACAAAGAATGTGACCCTTTCCAATATAGTAGTCAACTGCTCAAGAGGTCATGAAGCTGAGATTTATTGACTACCTATTGTATCAGTTGAAATTCTTAATGTAGAATAAATAAGAAAACTAAATCAACTTTGAACAGAAAATTATGGGCTCATATAATGAAAAGTCTAGAGGGAGGGCAGGCTCCAGGCACAATGTGATCCAGAGGTTCACAATACTATCAAAACTTGGCTCTATTTCTCTGTGATTTTTTTGGCTCAGCTCTGTTCTGCATGCTGGCTTTGTTGTCAGGCTGAAAGCCAAGACAGATAGAGCAAGTGTAGATTTTTCAGCCACATACAGTACTGTTATGATTTGAACGTGTCCCCCAAAATGTATGTGTTGGAATCTTAATCCCCAATGTAGCAGTGTTGAGTGGTGGCACCTTTAAGAGGTGATTAGGTCATGAGAGCTCTACCCTGTGAGCATTTATGTCCAGAGAGTGGGTTCATTATTGCCAGAGTGGGTTTGTTAAAAAAAAAAAATTGAGTTGACACTCCTCTTGCTCTCTTCCTTTCATGTGCTCTTGCCCTTCTGCCTTCTGCCATGGGATGATGCAGTACAAAAGTCCTCACCAAATACCGCCACCATGCTCTTGAGCATCCCAGCTTGGGGAACTACAAGAAATAAATCTCTATTCTTGCAATAACAAATACCTGAAAATGTGGAAGTGACTTTGGAACTAGATAATGGATAGAGGCAGGAAGAATTTGGAAGAGTAGGCTAACAAAGGCATAGACTACTATAAATGGAACATTATGTGTAATTCCACCAAGGGCTGAGAAGAAAACAAGAGCTGTAGGGAGAGCCTAAATCTTCTCAGGGATTACTTAAGTAGTCATGATCCGAATGTTGGTAAAAATATGGATGGCAAAGGCAGTTCCAATGAGGTATAAGACAGAAAAGAGGAACAAGGTATTGCAAAACTGAGTAAAGGCCATCCTTGTTATAAAGTAGCAAAGAATGTGGAGGAATTGTGTCCAGGTCCTAGGATTTTATGTAGGGCAGAATTTAAGAGCAGTGAACCAGGATACCTAGTGGGAGCCGGTCTAGGTAGCTTGTGCCTCGAATCCCAGCTACTCAGGAGGCTGAGATGGGAGAATTGCCAGGGCTCAGAAGCTTGAGACCAACCTGGGCAACATAATGAGACCTCATCTCTGAAAAATGGAAAGAAAATTAGCTGCATGTGGTGGCACGTGCCTGTAGTCCAAGATACTTAGGAGGCTGAGGCAGGAGGATCACTTGAACCCAGGAATTTGATATTAATCAATGACCACGCCACTGCACTTCAGCCTGAGTGACAAACAAAGACCCCATATCTAAATAAGTAAATGAAATGTTTTTAAAAAGGATATCTGGTGGAATAAACTTCTAAACAAAATTCAGAAGAAGTTGTCTGGTTTTAACCGTGTATAGTAAGATGTAAATGGAAAAAAAAAATGTTTAAAAATATAATTTATAAATAAAAGGGAAGCAGACGGGAAAAATTTAGAAAATTCATAGCCTGGCCATGTACAGATGAAAAAGGCTTATTTAAGAGAGCAAACCGAGAGTATCCAAGCAACCATCTGCTAAAGAGATTAATACAAATAGAAGGCAGTCAGGTGCTTTACAGTATAATGGGAGAATGACCCCAAAGGCATTTCTGAGACCTTGGAGGCAAACTAAGACCTTGAGGACAAAGTTCACAGAAAGGCACCTCTGAGACCTCAGCATTCACTGCCCATGGCCAGCTTGATACTCTACCCACTACATTCCAGTGCAGTGTTCCTTGACCACCAGAACATTGGCTCAACTGAGCCCCAATCGTGGCTCCAGTGGGCTCAGCTGCAGCATGTGTCACCATGTACACATAAGCAACACATGGTGCTGACTCTGAAGATGAGCAAAATGCAAGATCTGTGAGGCCATTCTTACCTTCATCCAGATTTCAAAGGATGTCTCAGACAGCCTGTGAGACCAGGCAAAGACTTGTCACAGGAATAGAGCCACAACTGAGTCTTCACTAGGGTGATGCTTAGTGGAGCCATGGAAGCCGGGCTGCCTTCAAGACCCCAGAACTATACAGCTCACAGAGTATAATTCCAGCCAAGTAGAGTTGTAGGAACATAACTCCTATCTTTGAGAGCTGCTGAGTGAACTGAGTCCAGGACAGCAACAGAAATAGAAATAGACAGCAAGACTGCCTCAAGCCTTAAGGGCCCAACCCCACCTCAGTTTTCCCAGGATGAGGGACATGGAGTCAAAGGAGATTATTCTACAGCTTTAATATAATTTTGTTTTCTTTGTTGGGTTTTGGACTCACATGGGAATTGTTATTATTTTCTTCTTGCCTGCTTCTCCCCTTTGGAATGGAAATGTCTACCCTATGCCTATCCCACCATTGTATTTTGGAAGCACATAACTTGCTAATTTCACAGATGAAAAATAATTTGCCTCAGAATAAATCACACCTTGGTCTCACCGATATTTGATTTAGATGAAACTTTAAACTTTGTACTTTTAAGGTGATACTAGAATGGGTTAAGATTTGGGAGACTATAGGATGAAATGAATACATTTTTTCAATTTGAGAAGGATATGAATTTGGGGGACCAGTGGTGGGATGCCATGGTTTGAATGTGTTCTCCAGAAAGCATGTGTTGGAAACTTATTCCCCAATGCAAATAGTGGTGGGAGCTGGGGTCTAACAGGAAGTGTTTAGGTCATGAGGGCTCCACCCTCATGAATGATCTAATGCTGATTATAACGGGACTTGAGGCTGTGAGTTCAATCTCTTGTTCTCTCACGAATGCCTTATTTCCCTTCTGCCTTCTACCATTAGATGATGCTGCAAGAAGACCCTCACAAGATGCAGCCCCTCAATCGTGGACCTCTCAGCCACCAAAACTATGACCCAAGTGATTTTTTTTTCCTTATAAACAACCCAGTCTATGATATTCTCCTATTGCAGCAGAAAGGGACTGAGAAAAGTACTATCACAGAAAATGGGAAAACATTTGTTCAAGTTTCTAAGCTTCGAGCCTAATTTCTGAGACTCTCTGAAACTCTGCCAGCTTCGGACACGTGTGACCCCCTTACCAATTACCATTGACAAGAGAATCACATGCAATGGTTTAATGAAGTCTGGGTCACATGCTTTACTCATAGTGTGTAATATCTGTAGATATCCACAGTGAAATCAGGACATACTGGAAAGAGGTAGGGGAAAATAACGCTAGGAAATCAGCAGCAAGTGTTCCTGCCCTCTGTTGTGTGTTAGATTTGTAAATACCTCATCTTATTCAAAGTAAGCCTAAAACTCCAATGAAATAGGAATTAACTCTACTGTATAAACTAAAGTGCAGAAGATTACAGTGTTATGTAAACCAGGATTTTTTAAAAAAATTGTCTGGCTCAATAGGGTCTGCTCTCTAAACACTAGCAATTTGACTATCTTTTACATAAATTGTGCCAGCTATTGAGTCATTCCAGTTTTCTAAATTTAGAAGAAAATAACAAATGAAAAACTAGTAGATACTGTGTGTCTGTATGCATTCCTTCTCTTCCTTCCTCCTTTCCTATCTTTCTTTTATTTCACAAGTATTTGCTTACCTCAATAAAAGAAAAGCAAAGCTCCTTTCCTCATGGAGCAACAAAATATGTAAGGCAAATTCTTTTCCTTCTGTGGTAACACAAATACTAGGAGAGAGATCAATGCTCAGCTAACTATAAAGAAAGACAGATTGGGCTAAATGCTATAACCTGAATTTCATCTCTAATGTCTAAATTTCAGACTGCTTATCTACTGGCACTTGTTGTGGTTAGCACATAGTTTCTCTTGCCTTTCTACTTAAAAATAATACATAGAGTTTGTCCTAATTTTAATAGAAATTAAAATACATTTTAACCATTTAAAACTTTACTCAAAAAGTAAATCAAGGTCACTCTGACACATTATTTGGCAATAATGATTCAAACTACATGAACTGTGTATTCCAACAATTCTTTATACATCTCAATCTCATATGAACTACAAGTAGGACAAACTCTACAATTTTATTTAATGTAGTACCTCCACAGTGAATAATACATGGCCTTGAATAGAGTAGTAACTGCTCAATAAAGAGTTTTTAAATGAATTTTGATAAGTTAAAGAAATTCCAGTGCATACTTTTAAAGGACACCATATTTTCCTAGAAATGTAAATATCCTAATTGAGATAATTTTCATATATATTTGAGAAGATGAGTTTGAAAACAATTCAGGACATTTTCACATTCTAATTTATCTTTAGTTATTAGCTAGAAATTTGTTTCAAGAACTTAGAATTTCCACTGTAATTCACAGGCTATATGATATATATATACACACACACACATATATATAGAGAGAGTAATGATATGTATATATATAATGGTTTTTCACAAAAGAAATAATATAAAATCAAGTTTAAACTTAAGTTCATATTATATATAGCTACTTTGTTTATAGAAACTACAAGAAGATTCTTTCTGAAATAATGACTAAGACATTTCCAATTGTTGTCTCTATGAATAAAAATGTAAGCATTCTTCTCTCTTGAGGGGAGGAATTCTTGAAATCTTATCAACTCTATTTATAAATATTGCCCAAGTAGTATGATAGATTCAATTAACATGTAGAAGCAATCTGTAATCTCTGCTTTGTGGACATTCAATTTAAAGTGAGACACAGTTGTACAGAGGTCACTACTACTGAAACCAGCCATCCAAACCACTGCAAGATTCTGGTTACTGCTGTCAAGGAGCTTTCCAAGTGGGGAAAGTAACTCTGAAGAGAGAAACAGCAGATCCTCTATCATGTTGTCAGGATATTCAGGGAGAGGTTTTTGACTGAAAAATGGAGCTTGAGAATATATTCTCATTAAAAAATTTAAACATCTGAAACAATGCTGAGACTCTATGGCACGGTAGTATTATCATAGTGCACTGTGACCCCCAATGGATTAAATAATGTTTTGTTTTCTTCCCTGAACTCATCTACCTTACTCACCTTTGCCTACCTCACTGTTGGCTACAATAACATTCTTTCTGGTTCTTCAAAATGTCTTGTATGTCTCTCTCTCTGTCTCTCTCTCCCTCTCCCTCCCTCTCTCTCTCTCTCTCTCTTTCTCTCTTTCTACTTCCCACACTCCTCTTCCTTTCTCTCCTTTCTCTTCCCTCTCTCTCTTCTCTCCTTTCCCTTACTCTTTCTTCCCATCAGAATAATCTATTGCTAAATCATTTAGTTTTAGTTTCTGCTCCATGTCATTTCCTCAGAAACAATGTCATTGACCCCTTAATCAAAATTCATATCCTCTATCAGTCTCTACCCCTTTTTACTCCTGTTTTTCCTTCATAGACCTCCATATGTCATCATTTCTTTATTGCCTGTCTTCCATTTTAGAGGTAAGCTACAGGAAGACAAGGCTTTTGTTTATCATTGTTTATCCAGGGCATGTGTAGATATTCTACGAAATGTGCTAAATATCGAAATAATCAATATATATCATTGTGCTTTGCAATTTTTCATTTGGGCCTCCTAACAACCCTAAAAAGTAGACAGGATGAGATTTAAATGCAACGAAACAAAAATTGCATAAAATTTTCTGCCAATTTTGTCTTACAGATGACCAACAGGACAGACACAAAGCAAATGAGTATTAAAAGTGAGCAAGCAGGGAGAAACATTAATATGATTGAATTGAGTTCATGCAATTCAGCATGATTCTGGGAAAGCTATAGTGAAATAAAGTATGTAGATATCATCTTTGTTTTTCTTTCCTTTTCTAATAAACTCCAAAGTTTAAATAGAGAGGGCTTAAAAAGAAGCCAGAAAGCAAAGTTCTGTACTATCAGGCTCCCAGAGGATCAGAACCTCAGAAAAAAAAAGTTTAGGAATTGGTACTATTTCACTTGTGATACTTAACCATTTGGAATTATTATTCTTGGAATATTAACAATTTAGGGTTAATAATCTTGAATAGTGAAAGCTAGACATGGAAAACATGACTATCATCAAGTAAAATTAGCATGCATGTGTGCAAACATATATAAACCCATACACACAGAGTAAACTCTACCCAGGAGACTAGGGACATCCAGAGAGTAAATTATTTAAAAATAATGTGAAATAATAATTTATTCCAGCTTCAAGTCCAATCTTCTCTTTTCTGCTAAAATTAAAAGTGAACAAATAATAATTTGCAAGGACGTAAAGAGGAAACATGAAAACTGAAATTATTATTGAGAAAACACTTCCTGGTAGGTATTAACTAAACCTTAGCTGTAGCGGTTAGAAAAGCACATTCCTAAAAGATTTATTTTTTACCGTACTTCTGCTTTTTAAATTTATTCTGAACACCCAACAAAAACACAAACAAAATAATGTTGTTTTTAGTTCCTTAAGCTAAAAAAGGTTTTTTTCAGGTTACCTTTTATTATGCTCTTTGTGATAACTGGCATAAAATTACCTTTCAAAACAAGAAAATTCAAGAACAAATCAGGGAAAAATACAAGTTTAATGCTATAGTAAATTTAGAATTCAATCTATCGTCTCTAGTGAAAGAGATACCAGTGTCCTTGGCATGATTACCTGAGAAGCTAGCAGAGGTTAATGCAAATATAGTAGGAGTATAACCACATATAAGAGAAACAAGTTGTCATCATTTTCCTAATGAACGCAAGTCGATTATGCTGTGATTACTTTTGAATGTTTACTTTCAACCACTCTGGCTGAACTTCAAAGTGTTCCACTCCGTAAATCTCTGGTATCCTTAGTGATAAAGTCACGTATCTGGCTGACATTAGCTGAAATGACCTGTCACTCTCTTGCACCTTTCCCCTGCAATGGTGCTCCTGCAGAGAAGAACATTTAACATGGCACAAGTTGCAGTCCTTATCCTGTTCCAGCAGAGACCTAGACCACGTGCAGCTGTTAGATATTCTAAAGGTCATTCTCCCTCTTGAATGTGTATATTATTTGTTTTTGCTATTGATGTTTGACATTTCTCCCTGTCTCTATCTTATATGGCCCCTTTTCAAGTGAATGAGCATTTATCACTTTATACGTTAACATATATTAGAAGCAAACTGAAAATATAATGGTAAAAATAATATTTTTTGTTTTCCTTTTTTTCCTTCCTTAACACAGTGCATCATCTAACCAAATAAAAATGACTTGCTGTAAATGATGTACTGTAGTCTTAACTTCCTATTTTATACATTATTGTAATCATTGTTAATTTTTTTTAGTTTCTTTCTATTCTCTATGTGAGGGGAACAGTGAAAGAATACATGTTCAGAAACAATGTTTGAAATGTCTTGTGGATTAGAGGAAAACAAAATTTCAGGAAGAAAAACATTGAAACATATGTCCTAAAAATTTTATTTTTTAAAATGTGAAACTATAACAGTTGAAATATCATTTCTGTGAAATAATTAAATTTAATCTTTTTTCATAATGAGGGAAGAATATTGGTTAAATGTTTTATGTAGGACTGAGCTAGTTTACTGTAAAGATCTGGCAAATTTCCTTAATACTAGGCCAAGGAATCATGGCTAACTAAGCACTCTTATGTCTCAATTAGAAAGAAAGATAAGACGTAGAATGCATGTAACATATGTGTAGTTACTCCCTACCATGTGGTACATTCTAAAATGAGGATCTGAGTGAAATTTTTAATTTAGGACTAGAGATTGAGAGGGCACACACACACATGCACACACAAAATCTAGGATTACATGCAGGAATGTTGTTAAAGACATATTTAATTATCTAGGAATAATGTGAAATAAAGAGTATACTAGCTTCAACTACTTGATACTGACAAACCGGAGAGAAGTGAACAGATACTTAAAGGGATAGATACTGAGTCTATTAGTGATTTCAGAGTAGTCACTGACATTGTGTGATGCAGCAAAAGCTACATTAAAATTATAGCCTCTTGTAAAGCACCAAAAAAAAAAAAAAAAAAAAAACCTAGGATTCTTTAATGACCACTCAGTAGAAGAAATATTTCACCTTTTTTAAAAAAATTATTTACAGTTGGCAGCAAAGTCATGCCAAACACTACAATGTGGCAATGCAGTAGAAAGGTGTAGAGTACCCTGGATCACAGTGATCAGAAAATCAGGGAGGGCTCTAGGAAAGAATGTGGCTCCTTGTTGGCAAGAAGACCACCTGAGGAAAAAAAAAGTGCAGAGGATGCACGGAAAAGATACAAACCCAGTGAAAACTGTTCTTGACACAGTTAATAAGGGAACAAATAAGCACAGATATCAGACACTGTTATTTATCTTCTGTGCCTCAGAGAAGTTATGCAAATTATATAACATGGTTAAACTTCCTTTATCTCCTCTGGAAAATGGGTATAACACCAGCATTATTAAGATTATTACTACACTTTAATGAGATAATGCCTACCAACAATTATTGGTATATTGTGAGTACTTAATAAATGTTACTCTGATTATTTGGTTTTTATAGGTGACCATGAATAACAAGTAATAAATCATTTTCATTACAGGTTATGGATGTAGTCATTTTCACTTTATCCTTCCCATAAATTCTATATCTTCTATAGAATCCCACTGAGTATTTTTATGAACAGATAAAGTAGGGTTAAGGGGACCATATTTATTTATTACATGTGTGATAGTGGCACCAAAAGTGGGCAAACTAGTTCAATAATCTTTTGTACACCATAGAAGTACTTTAGCTGTATTTTAGTAATAATAATTCTAAATCTACAATACAATAAAAGTCATTTTTTCAATAAAATATCTTTAAGTTAGTATTGTGGACTTATGTTCAGTGTACTTACGCTCATTGTTCTGATTTGCCTGCAGATGTCTCAATAAGTTACTGATCTGTAATCAGTTATAAATCTAGGAATTAGTTTTGTTTATTAAAATCACAGTGATAGCTCAATTCTGAAAGACAAGTCTAGTTTAATTTTATAAAAGAACAGTTAGTGAATCAGTGTCAGTATGTAAAACTGCCAAGAGAATTAAATGCTTACCTAAATCCCTGCAACTTCTATCTTCCTCTATTTTTTTTCATGTAAGCACACTTTTCATGCACAGAATTATCTTACATAAACGTGGGAGGAAACAAACTTTTCAGTACAGTATACATTAGAAATTTTAGAGAAAGAGTAGACCTGGGAATGTGGATAATTATTTAAATAAAGTTAAAAGAAATTAAGAAATTAAGAATTGATTGTTGAGATATGAACATTAAAAATCATAAAACAACATAAGTTGAAGAGATTATGACTTTAAAGATATAAAAGAATAAAGTTAAGTAGTCATGAAAGAAAAGTTATGTCTTAAAATGAGTCCAAGCAGTAGAAAGATTATGGGCTTATCAGCAACTGGAAAGACTACCATTTGATGAAAGTTCTAAAGCCAAAAGGAGAAAGAATAAAAAAAAAATTGTACTGGGTGTTTTCTGTCATGTTAAACAAATAGCAAATCTCTTTGAGTTTGAAAATGTGAATATAAATAACTCATATATTCATAGGCAGTTCTCCACTTGACATAATTACAAAAATCAACTAACTCTAGCCTCAAGATATTTGGCAAATGGGCACAAAACAGACAGAAGTAAAATGCACAATTATTTAAATAAGGCCTCTTACATTTATTATATTTATGAAGTTTTGGGAGAAGGCACAGAAGAAAGGGGAAGGAAAGTTAATATTGATTGAAAATTCATTGTGGGCCAGTCAGTTTCATTATTTCAAAATCTGTTTTATTTACTTAATGTATTTTTCATTTGATCCCTCAAGCTAGGTGGTAATATCTACATTTTACATATAAAAACACTAAGGTAAAGAAAGTTAAAATTAATTGTCCACAAGTGCTAAAATTTGGGTAAAATGGAATTTGAGCTGAGACACATGTGACAAGCTCCATGACTTTTAGTTCAATGAATTAACAATTAAAGCTCCAAGAGTAGTAATATCTAATGAAATAATGATAGAGATGGGTGCATAAATATAACAGATAATCAAATACTGTATATATGTATTATAGCATGTTCAGTTGTGCATGCACAAAGACTGAAATCAGAAGGAAACATGTAAAAGCAAAGATGATTTATTTTTTGTACAGTTGGATTTTTGGAAGAGATTTTTCTTATGTAGTGTGATAATTTTGAACTCTGATTTCCACTAATATTGTTACAATGGTATTTGTTCAATAAATGATATTTGAAAACTGTGAAAAATTTTATCATGTCTTTTTAACATAAATCACAAACTATGTTTGACTATTGTAAACCTTCAACAAACCAGTCCTGGTGACAAATGCATATCCATACCAACATATGTAGATGTTCATTTTAATTTGAATAAATCATAGAGATTTTATTTGCATTTGTAATATACACATCTTTTTGTTAATTTAATATTACTTTAAGGCTTCCAACAGTGATGCAAAAGATGCTTTGCAAAGTCAGTGTGTGTATGTGTCTGTGTGTGTCTGTGTGTATATAAAAGTTTATTATTGAGGATAAACACAGCATAGGAAACCTAAGACCATGTTATAGGCTATATAAGAATATAATCAAGAATATTTTATGTAGCCTTTGCAAATAAGAGGATTACAACACAGAAGTATCATTTAGCACCAATTTAAAATATTATCAAGCAAATATAAGTATACATAGTGACATGTTTTTGATAGATACTGAATTAATTTTAGTTAATCTAGGAAGATAAGAGTTCCAATCTGAGCCTGGGGCCAGAGAGAAAGGATGGGTGGGAGAGACAGTAGGAAAGAAAAGTGGAGAGTGCAAGCTGGGGAACAGGATTTGGATCTGTATGAAAAGAAATAGGACTTGGAACTGGAGTAAACTCTGCTGGGTTCTAAATTCTGTGAGAAACCTAGAGGATGATATATTCACTGAACCTAGCAGCTTGTAGGAATAGTTCTCCAAAAATTGGGTTAGCTACCCCTTACATTATATTTAGTAGCCTTCAAAGGAATTAATTATTGTACTCTAACACAATATAGTAGAGCACAGGTAAAATGGATCCCATGTAATAAAAACAATTAACTAATTCTACATAATCAGGCTATTTCTATCTCCTAGATAGCCCACATTAATAGCTCAAGTTAATACTACTTTGATGATATGAATATAATTCCTATTTTTAGTAAAAAATCATAGAGTATTCAAAAAGTTCCTACCTATGAAGCATTTGAGCCACTTAACCTCTCAATGTGCTCAACAGCAAAAGGAGTGCCCTAGGCTCTGGACAATCTTTCCATGAATGAGTCTATGATCATGTAATTTCTACAGGAAAGTGACTGAAGGATCAGGGCTTGCCCAGGCCAAAATCATCAAAGAAGAAGAAAGGAGGAAGGTGGCAATCTTCAGAGAACAGTATGAAAATGATGCTCTCAAAGCCAGTTTCAGGCGGAAAACACAGAAAGTGACAAGACCGCCAAAATCCCGGGGTGCCAGAAGTAAAACAAGGAGTAAGATTTACATAAAGTAGGCCAGCAATGAAAGAGCAAGACAATGAAGGGAAGAGAGCAACGCAGGCTGCCACACGATTATCTCTTCAGGCAAAACTAGACTTTGGAACAGAGATAGGAAAAAAATGTTTAGGAGAATCCGATGTCTTCTACATGAAACTGAGAAAGGGCACACCTGAGACAGAAGTTTGTAGAGGTTGAGTCAATTAAATAACATGGTATCTATAGAAGAATTAATTCAAAAATGCAAGACAATATCTTATAGTTATTATCTATAACAGGCTTTTAAAAACTTATATACATTTATGAAACTTTAACTGTTAAGGCTAACATCTTATTTGGAGTCATTGTTACTTTATAAGAGAGTTCTATAAAAAATAAAAATGATCAAAACTGTTGGTTACTTGATGATTTCTTCTCTTGGGACTCAAGGTAAAGAAAATTTCAAATTTTTTCATAAATCATCTTTACATTTTTTTAAAAAACAGTACACTCCATGTGAGAATACTTGTAAAAGCATCTGAGGTTGGGTGTGAATTCATGCAATTGCCAATATCCAATCAGTTCTGCTAGAAGTTTCAGTCAATTAGCAGATAGGGAGAAAGGACAATAAAATAAAATAAAATAAAGGGAGCAATTACAGGCA
This sequence comes from Colobus angolensis palliatus, assembly GCF_000951035.1. Lineage (NCBI taxonomy): Eukaryota > Metazoa > Chordata > Mammalia > Primates > Cercopithecidae > Colobus > Colobus angolensis. Next base: position 4,068,380 of record NW_012113475.1, on the reverse strand, counting down.
CTAGATTCTGATTTTTAAAAATCAGTTAAATATGTTTATATGAAGGAAGACAACTTATATTTAGCTATTTGTCCTTTTTTTCTGCTGCCTGTGAAGGAAAAAGTAGAAGTCCTGTAAGTAATTAAAAAAAAAAACAAAACAAAACACAGCCAAGACAAAATATAACTTGTTTCTTTAATCAGTATAAAAGGAAAGAATAACTTGCTGCTAAGACAGAATCCATTGCGATTGAAAGAGAATATACCTAGGGCAATATTAAGGCTGAGCCAAACTTCAAGCTGATCACAAGTCCACAGGCAGGATTCTGAAACTAGGGTGCTGATTTGCCCCAGTTTGCCTCCACACAGTTGGATTGATGGACACATCAGTCCAAATTTGTCTTTTTCTCCCCAACAGCAACACTTTTTATTTTTTGTGGGTATATAGTAGGTGTATACATGTATAGGTTATGCCAGATACTTTGATACACACATGAAATATGTAGTAATCACAGCAGGGTAAATGGGATATCTATCACTTCAAGCATTTATCCTTCGCCAAGAGCAATCTTAATAGTATGCTACCCCTTTTATTACAAAAAGAGTCCTGGTTTGGACAATAAATTGGACAATACATTTGGGAGATCATCCTATATTAGACCAAAGCTAAGAAAAGAGTGTGGCCACCAAGGCAGAGCTAAATATCAGAATCAGCCCTAGCAAACATTTTAGCCAACTACCTCATGTAAATTTATAATGAAATATCATCTTTAAAAGAATAGTTAACCTTAAATCCACATACTTACCAGAAAGGCTTTCAACTTTGATTTATATGTTATAGAAAAGCCACAGTTATAAATCTAAATCTTTCAGAAACGGGATAAACAGGGAATGCTATTTGATCTCACATTTCTCACGCACTTTCTAAAGCCTAATCTCGGACCCTGATTAGCAGTACATGTAAGTTGCAAGTTCAATTTCCTGAAGTATGAATTTTTGCAATTCATACTTATTTGCAATAGTCTGTAAGTCCGTATTTTAGATTTTATTGCAGTGTATCCGTATAACAGATGAGGTGGAGCAGGTAAATTTGAGACTTTGAAAATTTCATTACTACTCCAAGGACTTCATAGCCAGGAAGTAGCCAAAAGACTAAGCCAAGATTCTAACATATAACCCTGACATCAAATACAATGCTTCTTTTTCCCTACTGTATCCTACTCTGACTGTTTATTAAAATGACCAGTCATCACAATTTTTGACTGGGTCAACTCATTCAAGGTATGCTCCATTGATTCTAAATTTCTTATATTTAATCTACCATGATACTCATTAGACTGACTGGGAGCAAGAGAAAGATGCTGAGACCCTTCCTTCCCATTGGAGCACTCAATTTTCCACTCTTGGCTCTTTTACAATGGAGCAATTTATTAAGAACAAAAAAGAATGAGATGGTAAAATTAAGTTTCAATAATTTCATACCTAAACTGTTTTTATTGAAGTTAGCAACAACTCTACATACTAGAAAAAACGTGCTGAAAGGCTAGACTCTAAACAAAGATGCAAAGAGACAGAAAGAACACTTGGCTTATGTGGATACACTTTATCCCACTTCTCAGTTTGAACAGTGTTTTTGCACATACAGAAGCCCACTGCCTCTGCTTTTACATTCTTCTGACTCCAGATCAGTATTTGCAAATGCCTCTTCTTATCAGAAAACACAGGTCCTTAACAATGAGGGTGGAGTCTTCTAGGGGAGGGGGGACAAAGAGGCCCAAAGTCCCAACAAGATCCCTTTAGTTTGGTTCTAAATGGTACCTCTGTCCCACTTCAGGCTTTACTTCTGCCATCCTTGGAGCACAAGTTTCCTTTCCTCTAGCTAATTATGTTTTCAGAGAACATGTAACTAAAGAATACAAAATTCTACAAAAAATATTTCGATCATTCTATGTAATTATATTAATGTAAGAGGATTATACATTCAATAGGAAACCAGAAACTATGAACAAGAAATAAAAATTATCTTTTTATTTTATATTTGACAACCTAAGATTCTGTCAAAGATCATTCTGTTTTAAAACTCTTTTGACTAGAAATCAACATCAAATAAATTAATAGTGCCATTCTCTTAAAATTAGAACCAAACTTTGATTTTAAAATGTACACTTATAGTAAAAAACAGAAATACTAAGAAAAAAAGAAATATTTTCAAAAGTAGGTAATATCAGCTGGGGGTGGTGGCTCACGCCTGTAATTCCAGCACTTTGGGAGGCTGAGGCAGGTGCATCACCTGAGGTCAGGAGTTCAAAACCAGCTAGCCAACATGGTGAAATTCCCTTTCTACTAATACAAAAATTAGCTGGGCATGGTGGTGGCATGTGCCTGTAATCCCTGCTACTTGGGAGGCTGAGGCAGGGGAATCGCTGGAACCTGGGAGGCAGAAGTTGCAGTAAGCAGAGATTGCGCCACTGCACTCCAGCCTGGGCGACAGAGAGAGACTCTATCTCAAAAAAAAAAGAGAGAAAAAAAAGTAGATAATATTATTTGGAATGAGTTTTAAACTGAGAAATAAGCAGACACAGGAACTAGAGGTCATAAGACTCCTGGTGTAGAATTAGTATTTTCTGAACATAAGTACCCTGAATATACTTTAAATGGTTCACATTTTAAATAGGAAATGGCACTATTAACGTTGGATTTGAGGAAAAGCTAGAAAAATATGACTAGAAAAACACTGTTTCCTTTTTCAGGTCAAAATAGAATTGACCACTATGAAAAATAATCTTTATTTCCTCCATCTGAGGCAGGAAAGGGGATCATTGTGAAGCCTGGGATTTAAACTTCACAGTTATGCCAAAATCATTTTGAGTTCAAAACTGAACTCCATTTCTCTCCTGAATGGTTCCTCTTTCTTGGTTTCCTATATTGAATTTTCTGTTCTTACTCCCACTTCAAAAGAACCATCAGTTCACTGGCCGAAACCTCTCTCACCTCTCTCCTAAGCAACACCTGGAGTACTGGAGTACTCTCAGAGTCTTCCACCACGAATACAGTATTCCAGTATTTCATCTCTTATATTTACAGCATATTTGAGAGTTCAATAAGCATATGTATAGACATAATGGCCTTTCATCCTAAAAATGACCCAGTCAAGATGGGATCTATAGTTATTACTCAATTAAAACTGAAAAACTAAGACCTTGAAAGCAAATATGGATATGTAACAAACAATGTAAGATTTCATAACTGTATGTGTTCAGCCAGACACTGCATTAGTACTTGACATTCAGGGATATAAAATATTGTCTCTGACTTCCCAAACATAGGTCCCCTTCTTACATGACACTATTATTTCTTCTCTGCTTTGTCCAGACAGGAAGCACAAAAGATACAACTTAAATGGTACCAAAAATTAAAGATAACGCTTTTCCAAGAGGCAGATTCTGGCAGCGTTGAGAACCTATTAGCTTCCCTGGGCATCTTCCCTGCTAATCCTCAGGCCAAAGGCCTGAATGACCTGACATTCCAAAAGAACCTCTATCCTGCCTCTAAGGTTGTTTCATGGAAGCTTTTCTTTCTTTCATTGCTTCCAATTTGTACAGATTAAAATGAACTATTCCATTTGGAAATTCAATCAAGGGCCACATCATGAAACTCACTTGGCTGCAAGAACGTCTTTTTTCTTCCATCATTACAGTACATCTTACTTTGAACTGGGAGTGAACGACACATAATATTAAAATATCAAAAAATCATTTAGGTAGATTAGACTTATTATCAATTATTCTTGATTAATCAAACCAAGAATAACATCCATATGAGATAAAGGAAAAAAATCACTTCTCAGGAATAAGTATCTCTAAGGACACATTATAAAAAGTTGTTCATATTTTCTTATCCAAGGGTGAGATAGAAGGTAATAATGCTAGTATAATATCACTAACAAAAATATTATACATTCTAATTTAAAATATGTATTATGAAATATTCAAAACACAAAATATGCCAAACCACCTCTCATAGTATCAAACCTGTTCTTCTCTATGTATATTCCATCCTCTCTTCTCTTTGATTTGAATATTTAAGGGAGTTCTCTGCCTACACCAAACAAGAAACAAACATTAAAAGTCCTCAGTAAAGTACTGGCAAACTGATCCAGCAGCACATCAAAAAGCTTATCCACCATGATCAAGTGGGCTTCATCCCTGGGATACAAGGCTGGTTCAACATACGCAAATTAATAAACATAATCCAGCATATAAACAGAACCAAAGACAAAAAACACATGCTTATCTCAATAGATGCAGAAAAGGCCTTTGACAAAATTCAACAGCTCTTCATGCTAAAAACTCTC
>NW_012113475.1:4017122-4062293 GCF_000951035.1 Colobus angolensis palliatus | reverse complement strand
TAAGAAAATGTGGCACATATACACCATGGAATACTATGCAGCCATAAAAAAGGATGAGTCCTTTGTAAGGACATGGATGCAGCTGGAAACTATCATTCTCAGCAAACTATATTGCAAGAACAGAAAACCAAACACCGCATGTTCTCACTCATAGGTGGGAATTGAACAATGAGATCACTTGGATACGGGAAGGGGAACATCACACACCAGGGCCTCTTATGGGGAAGGTGAAGGGGGAGGGATTGCATTGGGAGTTATACCTGATGTAAATGACGAGTTGATGGGTGCAGCACACCAACACGGCACAAGTATACATATGTAACAAACCTGAGCGTTATGCACATGTACCCTAGAACTTAAAGTATAATTTAAAAAAAAAAAGAAACAAACATTCAAAGATGCTTTTCTAAATGGTAGAGAAAGGCAACTTGATTATTGAATCCATCACAGGGATCACTGTGATTGAAGACAGACTTCCGAATTCTTCTCTAACTTGCTGTTTAATAGTCCTACTGGCTGGGCATGGTGCTCACGCCTGTAATCTCAGCACTTTGGGAGGCTTAGGTGGGCAGATTGTTTAAGTTCAAGAGTTTGAGACCAGCGTGGGCAACATGAGGAAATCCCCTCTGCAAAAAATACAAACATTAGGGAGGCTGAGGTGGGCAGATCGCCTGAGCTCAGGAAATCAAGACTGCAGTAAGCCATGAGCACGCCACTGCACTGCAGCCTGGGTGACAGAGTGAGACTCTGTCTCAAAAAAAAAAAAAAAAAAGAAAAAAGTTATAATCCTGGCATATAGTATGCACTCTCTTTCTCTCCAAAGAGGATTGGAAAGTTAGTCACTCTACCTGATGGAGGGGCCTAAAAGAAAAAAACTTATTTCCCAACCAAAGTGGAAGAGAACTAAACCAGTCGATTTCTCTATGAGCAGAGTAACAACAGATACACTATTGCTTACCAAAAAAAAAATTTATATATATACACACACACACACATACATATATATATAAAATCAACACTTGTGAAACAACCACCCAACTTAATAAATAAAACACCATCAATAACGTTGAAACTATGTACCTCTCCATCACATCACCTTCCCTTCTCCCCTTTTCCCTCTATTAATTGCTAATCAGATTTTTGCATTTATCATTGTCATGTGTTTCACAATTCATTTTTAAGAATGCAATATTCAAATTTCTCTTCATGGTCTATAACATACCATCAACAGGAGGTCAACAGGGTATATACAATGTAGATGCTCAAGACTCAATGTGTATTGACAGGAATATCAATACAACCCAGTTTATACATAATTACCTAAAGTTTTTAAGTAGTATAGCTGCAATTTATATTTCATTTTAATTAAAAATCACCATAAATATGTTGCAAACAACTGAGCCAATCACTGGGGCAGCATTACCCCTGGAGGGCAGTTTTTTCTCTGCGATAATATTCTTCACTTTGCTCCCAGTCAGTGTCATTCAGCTTATTATTCTTTAGTGGCCTAAAAGCTTCACTCCTCTTACTAACTCAGCAGCCAAGAGCAAGTTCTATCTTCAGAATCTGGGTGATATTTTGAGAAAATAAAACCATTTCTTCTCAGCAAGTCTGTGCATATGAACAGTCAGGGACTGATTTTCTGGTTTACAGATTATCTAAAACCCTTTGCTCCTTTTCCTTGCTTTTGGCCATTTCACTGCTCATTAGTATTGCCACTGAAGAGTGGACAGGAAAAATAAAAAGAAAAAAGTCAAAGCAGCCAGTTTTGCTATTTATTAACTGTTTATTAACCACAACATGAACTGTTGTGGAGAAAAATAGAAGCATTGGCCAGTTAGTTTGTGAACAATCTATTATGTTCAGTTTTCAATGTTTTTCCTGTTTTCAATTACATCTATATAATTAAAAGTCTATATAAATATATTTTCCTAATAATAGTTATGCCACTTGTAAAGAAACTTTATTTTACTTCTGCCATAGGGAGACTTTTTCCATCATGGTCAAATGTCATAGATGTCAAATGCCGTGAATGTCAAATGTCATAAAACTATCATTTTCACTGATGTTTTATACATACAGCAGTGAGGATAGATTAGTAATATGAAAGAACAGTGTACTATTAACTTCGAAAGTGAGAGTAAAAAAGACAATTTAATTTTTCTCTACCCAAGAAATCATGCTTAATGGAATATCTGATGTATGGTATTAAATTTAGAAAAGATCTCATTAGCTTAATTAATTACAAAATAACCAAATCTTAATGCCTCCTTCTTCATTACTTAAGCTTGCATGAGAACTACTGACATCTATTTAAAAAAATAGAAGAATTAAAAAATAATTCTTCCTTAGATCTGAAATTGGCATGATTGTATTTACTTTGTAGCCTATAGCAACAACATGATGAACCATCAGAAAGCTGAGAAATGAGATTTATACTATAAAGACCATTTGTATGTGATAACCTCCTGATCCCATTTGTATGTCTTTTTCCAAAATATATGCTTTTATGGCACCTTTAGGCTACCATAAAAACGGCATTTATTGAATTATCACAATCTCCAGTGCCATAGTAGACCACAGTCGTTCAGCTGGGAGTTTTGAATTGTTTTACCTTCAGCTTCCTAATGTTATAATATTTTCTCAGAAGGCAGATACTCCTGAAAGTTCTAAGGATATGAAACTTGTCTTTTGTCAATGAGCTGTGTTTCTATAACAACATAACAGATCTAAAAAACATCTGGTGAAACACCCAAAAATGTCACATGTTATGGTTTCATGTAACCCTAAATCAATATGTTCTGCAAATGGAACATGAGATGTGAGTCATAATTTCTCAGTTTGAAATTAATGGATTATAGAAAATGTCCAAAACTCACCATGATTACAACATGAGAGAAGAGCAGTTCCTCTTACATCTGTGGATGAAGCATCACCCACATTAATAAGGTGTTACAAATTGAAAAACAATTTAGGAAGAAATGTATAATGGTTCTCACATAGGCCATGCTTCCACTGGGCTATGCTGAGAGTTGTTGGTATATCTAAAAAGAAAATTCAATGGTTTCCTGTTATATCCATTCACAGAAGCAGCAAAGGAGATCTGGATTCTGAGTAGCAAGATAGCAACTGCCACTAAATCACCAACAAAATTTTGTCTGTGGTCAGATTGCAGAGATTATCAGAAGGAGGAATCAGTCTTCTGGATTTGAATTCACTTTAAACATCATGCAACAGAACAACAGGATGGGTTCTCTTTTTATTTTATTTTTAATTTTGAGTTGGAGTTTCACTCTTGTCGCCCAGGCTGGAGTGCAATGGCGCAATCTCAGCTCACTGCAACCTCCACCTTCCAGGTTCAAGCAATTCTCCTGCCTCAGCCCCTGAGTAGCTGGGATTACAGGCACACAGCACCATGCTCAGACAATTTTTGTATTTTTAGTAGAGACGGGGTTTCACCCTGTCGGTCAGGCTGGTGTTGAACTTCTGACCTCAGGTGATCCACCCGCCTCAGCCTCCCGAAGTGTTGGGACTACAGGTGTGAGCCACCGCATGTAGCCAGGACTAGTTCTCTTGTCTCACCACAGCTACTAAGATACTATCTTGTCTTTGGATTTTAAGGTATTAAGCCAATCAATAATATGACATTTTAATGATGTTGAAGTTACATATAGTAAACACTTCAGCAGTGTTAGGGTTTCACTCCAACTTAAGTTTTGATTTAAGTCCATGTAGCATTTCCTTCAAATGATATTTCACCACCCTAAGAAGCTATGAACTAGTAAATAGAAAATATCTTTCAATGTTCTGTATTTCATTAATTAAGTTCCTAGGCTCCAGCCAGAAAACAATTTGCATTTTTTGTCAGTCATTGCTATTCTCAAACTGTAAGACTCCTATCTTCTCATCGTTCAAATATTCCGTATTTCCATACCAATTAACAGATGTATCAGAGCAGAAACAGCCATGTGACATCCATATCACATTGTTTCCACAAGATGAAATGTTTTCATAGAGGACATAACACTTATAACAACAAAGAACACAAAAAATATTATTCATCTGCTATTAGTATGCTTATTTTAGTACAGATATTATTATTTTAGGTGCAAAATCAAAATACACAACTTATGGGTATATTAATACTAATGAAAGAACTAAGATTCATATTGAAAAGGTTGAAATCTGAGGTTACTAAATTTAGAACATTTCCTTTCCTCATGTCCACCTATGACTGAAAATCTATCACCCATTGTTAGCACAAAGTAAAAGATCCATAAAAGGAAATATTTAAATGTGTCACAGAAATCATATGAATACAATATGCCTAATGAATTTATTGTATCTATTTAATTTCTATGCTGCAATGATAAACTTTGCCCTGTAATTACTACAGGTTGAGCATCCTTTATCTGAAATGCTTGGGTCATGAAATGTTTTGGATTTCAGAATTTTTCCAGATTTTGGAATAGTTGTATATCAATAATGAGATAGCTTGGGGATGGGACTACATGTAAACATTAAGTTCATGTATGCTTCTTATATACCTTATACACAAAGCCAGAAGGCAAGGTAATTTCATAAAACTTTTTTCCATAATTTTGTGCATCCATCTCATGAGGTCAGGTGTGGAATTTTCCATTTGTGGTATCATGTCAGTGTTGAAAAGTGTCAAATGTTGGGGCATTTGGATTTTAGATTTTTGGATTAGGGATCCTCAACACATATATCCTTTATGTCCCCCTACACATTAAAAACTTTAAAAATATGTTTCCAAAGTGATGTTTTAAGCAAATCAAATTCATAACAGAATTTACTCAGAGGAAATTTACAATGGATTTAAATTTGTCTATTATAACAAAATAATTTTATGCATTTTAATACCACTAACAGAATGAAATATTGTGTGTTCCTGCAATTAGTGCATTACTAAATGACTAAATATTTATGACATTTGTAATGTTATAGCAATACTACGTAAAATGTATTCTGCTCTTAAGTTCAGATAAAAAATTTCTATGATATTTGAATGGCAATCTGGGAAACTAAATGAAATCTAAATTCTAAACTTCTCTGTCAGGTTAATTTCAGTATGTTTGGCCTGGTGTCACTTGATTCAAATCACAAAAAAAAAAAAAAAAAAAAAAAAGAGAGAGAGAGAGAGAGAAAATAAAAACAGGTTTCCTTTTGAACGTTTTCTATCCAAACTCAGAAATCATATAAGTTGAAAGAAAAAGGTGTATCAATTTTAAATCATTTTACTGATAGTTCTCTTACGACTGAATATTTAGAAAATTATCATATATATACCAATGCCCAGCTGTGAAAGGAAATCCTTCCCTTTTCCTAATATTCCCTTCCTTACCACTTTCTTATGACAAAACTCATAGAATTCCTCATATCCTATTAAATCTTCGGGTTCTCTACAATCAGTATTTTATCACTTATAGTCCACTATAAGCACTTCCTTTAAAGTAATCTTTGTACTCAACATTTTCAAGCCCAGGAATCAAATCTCCATTTTCATACATACAATTTAATAAGGTTTCTCACTTCTCCTTCTAGAATTACTTTTCTCACATGGCTTCCAGAATACCATGTACTCCTGGTTTTCCTCCTGTCTCACAGGCTACTCATATTTCTCTTTTCCTGCATGCCCTGCTCTCCTTGGACTCAAACTTTTGGAATGTTAAATGACATAGTCTTGGAACTCTTCTCTCTCTGCATGTCTTCCTCTCCATTCCTTTATTTTTATTTATGTATTTTATTATTATTTTTTGTCTTTTAATTTTATTTTTCCCTAAGTTATTGGGGTATAAATGCTATTTGGTTACATGAGTAAGTTTCTTTAGGGGAGATTCGTGAGAACCTGGTGCACTCATCACCAAAGCAATATACACTGCACCATATTTGTTGTTTTTTTATCCCCAGCAACCCTTCTTCGCAAGTCCCCAAAGTCCATTGAATCATTCTTATGGCTTTGTGTCCTCATAGCTTAGCTCCCACATATCAGTGAGAACATACAACGTTTGGTTTTCCATTCCTGAGTTACTTCACTTAGAATAATAGTTTCTAATCTCATCCAGGTCATTGCAAATGCTGTTAATTCATTCTCTTTTATGGCTGAGTAGTATTCCATCATATATATATATATATACACCAGAGTTTCTTTATTCACTCATTGATTGATAGGCATTTGGGTTGGTTCCACGATTTTGCTATTGTGAGTTGTGCTGCTATAAACATGCACGTGCAAGTATCTTTTTTGAATAATGACTTATTTTCCTCTGGGTAGATATCTAGTAGTGGGGTTGCTGCATTAAATGGTAGTTCTACTTTTGGTTCTTTAAGAAATCTCCAAACTGTTTTCCACAGCAGCCGTACTAGGTTACATTCCCACCAGCAGTGTAGAAGTGCTCCCTGATTGCCACATCTTTGCCAACATCTACTGTTTTTTGATTCTTTGATTATGGCCATTCTTACAGGAGTCTATATTGACAATGATATATTCCCCAAATATACAGCTCAAATCCCAAACTCACCTCTAAATTTCAGGATCATATAGTAAACTTCCAATTTAAACTCTCAAGTTTGATGTCTAATAGAAATACAAAATTTAATAAATGCACATTTTGATTTGTACCCTAAACTTGCTTATGCCCCCATATTCCGAATATTAGTTAGTAGTAACACATTTACCCCATGTATTTGGGTAAAATAACTTGGAAGCCTCTTTAGTTTCTCTGGATCTCTCCTACCTGACTCATCTATCAGAAAATCCTGTTTTTTCTATCTTCACCTTATGTCCACAATCTGACAACGGTACATTTAGCTAAGTTACCACCTTGATCCAATTTGCTATTGTCAATTTGTACTTCTACTCTATCCAGTGCACTTAAGCAAAGAATGTTATCTTTCTAAAATACAAACTATTTCATATCACACATTTTCTCTTAACCCGAAATACCTAGAAGATTTAAATCCCTTACCACGACCTGTAAGTCCCTACAGAATCTTCCCCAGTGCCCTCTCAGACCCCATTTACTTCCATTTCCTGCTTTTCTCACTGAATTATACTCCCATTGGCTTTAAAGATATTTCTTAAGTAAACTTAGCGGATTTTCTTAGTGTCTTATCTCATGGCCATCATTCCTGCTATATCCTCTGACTGAATTATTCTTCATCAGATATCCACATGGTTCACATCCTTTCTTTAGATCCAGTCTCTATTCCAATGAAAACGTACTTTGTCACCCTTCATTCCCTCATTTTACTTCATAGCATTTATCAATATTTGACATCACATCATATATTTTCTTATTTGGTTGTCTCTTCTTTGAGAACGTAAGTTCCTTATATATAAAAACATAGCTTGCTGGTTCAACATTTTAATTTTAGAGACTAAAAGCAATGCTTCATACAGAGTAAATTCAGAATAAAATGTTTGCTGAATAAAAGAAAATTCTCCCAATTAGCACATATACTACATGTTGGTAGCAATGCTTATATTACCATACAGTTTCAGGAATATTAATTTCTAGAATTATAATGACTTTATTAAGGAAGCAAATACCTTATTTAAGCTTACTTAGGATAGACCAGGTACTCTGAGCAATAAAATGAGATTTTTTAAAAAATAGTACTTTTAATTATTTTAAAGAAAAACATAAGCAAATTGCTATTGTTATATAATTTATTACCTAATGTTTTTCATTTTAAAAATCTGTTAATTTAATAAGGAACGTGACTACAGAGTGATTTAAGAACATTTAAAACCATAAGTAGGTCTTTAGTGCTTAGCTTCTGTTGTTCACTTGGCTTCTCTCTAACTACTCAAGAAGCTTTTGGGGGATCAATCAAGCCTCAGCTTCACATTGACGACTACTTGGTGAACAACAGTAGGATAAAAACATAAAAACCTGAATCAGGAGTCCAGTGTAGTGAAGAATTTTGAATCGGTTGCTTTCTTTATACTCTACTTTTTGTTTGTAGTGATATCAAGCATATGTTAATATTCCTGATGCACTCCTAGTTTGCAAATTCTAAAGGCCAGTGTCCCTCCAGTTAGTGTTAATAAACACTAATTTTGCAGTGTTCTATAGGAGTAATGCTGTAGGTAATACCTTGATACTAATAATAGACAAAGTGAAAACAAAATCGAAAACAAAAAACTAATCTAGCTGCTCAATCAGATACTAGTTATCTAGAATATATGATGAAGAAATATACATAATTCTTGTTTGCAACAAAACATCTTCAATTTAAAGAGTTCTTAATTTGAGTAATTAAGATTTTATGTTCCTTATTTCCTCTTGTATTCCTTTTTTGAAGTTCACTCTCAGGCAGCTATTAAGTATCGCCACACTTGGCTGTATCTCTTCTCCCAGTTCCTTTCTGTTACTCCTTAAATATAGCAATTGTTCTCCATTTAGTTTATATAGTCTTAGAGATTAAATGAACATTAGTCTAAATCTTATTTTAGGGTTAATAAAAATGAAGACTAAAGAATTAAATAACTTTCCAATATATTCAATTAGCTATTTATAAACTGAGATTTAGTCCAAAACCTTCTAAATTCTAAACCAGAATACTTTTTTAATTATATCTTAACATTGCCCATGTGCTATGTTTGACAAATTCAGAGAATCTGTCAAATTCTCTGAAATGTGTGTCCACATCAATATACTAAAATTCACCAATTTAAATGACGTGAATCCATAGATGTTCTAATAATCAATTCCAGAACTGCCTTAGTATTTTTTCTTATCTTTTAGACAACTGTCTAATTATTTAATTTTACTCTGAGTTGTTAATAATACATTATTCCAACTAATAATTAATGAACATTGGTATAGGGCAAAATCTAACATAAGACAAACTATTCATTTGCTCATTTAACCTAGTCTTGCATTCTCTAATAATGTGAGTTTGCCAATGTTAAAACTAAATTATCGGATTAAAAGTTGCCCTAAATTTCATCCTCCATTATTCTTATAATGAAATATGCCAGAAAGAAGATTGTGCCTTTTTACAAAACGAATAAATTACTATGTGAGCATAGTCATGAGTTTCACACGGACAAATAAACCTTATAATTGTGGTACTTGTAGTGATAGTAGTGGTGGAGGTGGAACTATGCAAGGAATTGATACAATGCATACAATTAACCAGGCAAAAATTATCTGAAAACATATATGGTCATTCATAAACCTCAATGGTTGGTATTATTTTTAGATATATTTGTGTCCATATATTTTTTTTTCACAACTCTATTTTTACATGTTTCGTCTCACAAACAACAATCAGTTTGGGACCTCAAGTATCCCACAGGTGAGCAGAGCTACCACAGTTAGAAGCTGCTTAACAAACTACTTTATTCACCAATGTGTGTTTACTCCAGCAGTATTAAACACACTTGCATCCTTCCTGGTGTCCTAGATTTTATTCATAGAGAATAAGTATTAGGTTAAGAAGATATTTCTCCTGTATTTTAAATACGAGAAAAAAATTGTATCACTATGTTTAGCAATCTAATTTGTTTAGAGGGTATCAGGTGTGTTGATATGTCCTAGCATTAAATTCTTACAAGAATAAGAGACAGGGATAATATTTATTTTTCTAGTTTGAAAATAAAAACTACCTATATCTTACAGCATTACAAAACTCATTAAAATTACTTTTTTTCTGAGAATTTTAAAAATATTTCATGTGGTTTTCAAGTAATAATAATAAAAAAGAAAACAGCTCAGAATGCAGTGACACCTAATGGCAAAGATATCTTTATAAGCCATAAATGTATTTTCTAATAAACATTATCCTATAGTAATACTTTCTAAGTATTGCTACTTCACTCACCAATATGCTGTCTATAATCTAAAATAGACAAATAGACTGTCTATAATCTAAAATATCATGATGATCCAATAGAAATGTGAATATCTTACTTTTTAAAATAAAGTAATATACATAGGTGAAGAAAAAAACTTCTAGATTAAAAAGTGGGGTTTAAAATTGCAATGGCCCTTTAAGATAAAATTATCATTTGATAAAATTAGCCTAAGATATCAGAATGGAATAAAGTGATAAGTATCTTCCATTGCTCCTAACCATTTCAATTGACTTTTATTTTTGAATAAATCAAAAGTTAATCACCTTGATTTTTATTCATATTTGTCTTAAAATTTATAACAGATATTTAGTGGATGTACATTTCACCTGGAGTAGAAAGCAAAGGCCCTTAGTGTAATGGCTTATTAGTCATGTCATAGTTGATATCTTTGATTAATAACAACATTGTCTAACTTAATACACACTTGAATTGTGCTTGAAATAACTGTATTAATGATACAGAGAAGAATAGTAAAGCCAAGTCCCTTAGTACTTTCTAGAAGTTTACACAGTTATCACGAACTTCAGGAACAAACGACTATACTAAAAGTAGAAAAAGGATAAAATATCATTGAGACATCTTACACAATCCAAAAAATCCTTGAGGAGTCCCGAGGGTTATCATTAACCAATGAAAATCATGTAGCCAAATGAAAAAAAAAAAATTGGTAGAACAACAGCACATCTTCTGGGAAAGCTTTTATATTCTATAACTGATAAAATAATCCTTAGTGTAGAAGTAAGAATAACTGGTATTTTACATTTACAATCTATTATTGTTTTTAATGTGTTGATATCTTTTATTTACCCGATTTTGTACTTTAATTTGAACATTCTCATAATAAAAGTATTCTGTGGATTGTCTTGTGTTTCTCAAACATAGTATCACCGTTGATTATGATTTCAGACTATAAAGTATCATCTGTTTATAAGAAAAACATGAATAAATGCATCTTTCCTACTCCATGTTGACATAAGGTATTTTACTATGACTGATAACAATAAAAATATGCTAGTGATTTGTGTAATATATGAATAAGTACACCGTTTGAGTGTTCCCTTGTAGAGATATATAACTGAGGATAGCTAATTTACAATCAGTTCTGTGAGCACAGGAACCAGATAAAGAAAGGAGCCTATATTAAACTGTTAAAACATGAGATCTTCCATAGATGATACGAAGCAAAACAAACTGTGCAGTTGACTGGAAATGCCACCTAATCCCTGCTTAATTAAAGCAGTGCTCTAAATTCCTGTTGTGTTTAGGGAGTAAAGAGTGTGGGACGACTGCTGTATGAAGAAAATAGCAGTCAGCGTGGCTAATCTCAAAGACTTTGGAGCTTTCTAGCTACATAAATCAGAGCGACTTCTGAATAGCTTCATAAAACACAATATCATTGCCATTCTACTCACGACTTTTTGGTTCTTCCTACAGCATGCAGATCATTAGGAAACTTCTAAGCAATCAAGTAATGTGGGTCTGATGAAATTACTCAATCAATGCATAGGCTCAAAGTAGAAGCATAATTCAAAATTGCATAGTTTTTATATGTCAAAAGACCTTTCTTTTATTGGGGCAAAGAAGATCACAATGGAAGTGATTCATTTTTAAATACTATATGGTTGTGTATCTACGTGTGGATGTGTATTATAAAATATATGTAATTATTAAATATTTTAAAATATTATTTGATTGAAACTCAAAGTAATTATAAAATTGTGTATTTTTGACTGAAATAAATTCATTTTCATTTCAATCATTATGGTTTAACCATTATGTCTCATCACTGTAGTGAATCAATAAGTTTAACAAAACATATTAGAGTTTAAAATGTGTAATTGACCTTATTAAACTACCGGCATGAGGTAAAAGCTGAAGAGAAAGAGAAAGAAGGAGATGATTTTCATGCATCTATAATTTGGTTCAATACCAAAATAATTCAGTATATAAAGAGCCTCTCAGAGCAGTGTCTTTTTATCTTTCCAGTTTGCCTGAACTACATAATGCAGCTACTTTCTGCGTGAACACATCACATGAGGCTGGGAAAACCTTTCATTTCTGCATATCTCCTTCCATCGCTAGAGTGAAATACCCCTTCCCTCCAGTTTCATCACATTCATTCCTTCAGTCCTGAACTAATACATTTCCCCATAGACACATTTCTCACGTTAAATATTTAAATGAAGGCAATCACCTCCTAAAGAAAATTAATTCTTTTCCTATTCAACCAAGTAAGTAAACTAATCCAGTTCATGTTAACTGATGATTTACAATTTTAATATGGACGTTCGGTTTTGAATTTACTATACTTTTGCTGAGAGTAGGGGTGGAGGCACTGAATTACACACATACTACCCGTGATCATTTTTTATTTTTTCATTTAGGAGTTAATGTTTTTCAATATATTATGAAAGATAAAGATTTTGAAACAATTTGCTACCCCATGACAATATTAGATAGTCTTTACAACAGCTTAGTATCTCACCTAATGTACTAATTGTATTCAAGTCAAATTAATTATCTCAGAAGTAACTATATCTGCTAGTAGGATATACACATTTAATGTATACAACCAACCTTCTAAATTTGTACACAGCTACTTTTTTTTTAATGTGATTATAAATAAGTAAGCCAAGTCACTCTGACAGACAACAGTATACAAAATAAAAAACACAACAGTTTTGTTCTATTTTGAAACAGATGTCCAGACTGCATTGCAAAATAGTATTTAACAGTAAGGGATAGCAAAAGCTGTAGATATTTGTAAATAATGTATTTATCGTGCAGACCACAGAATAAGCGATTAAAAAAAGCATTTTTCCACAAGCTTTCCCTCTTGAGAGATGAGGAACCTACATCAGAAATCCCTAATCATATAATGAGTATAAAGGTATTACGATTATATATTTGCATTCCCGCTCCAATCATTTACAACTGGATATAAACGTATGCCATTTCTTTAAAAGGAGCATAGTTCATTTCTGAACTCTATCAGAATATTGCTGAACCACTCAATGAGACCATAATTTCTTGCTGAAAAGTTCTGAATCTGCAGGCACTGTTAGCCCCCAGGCAAAACGGGATCCAGCAGGCAAGCTATTAGTGTTTGATTTACTTAATGCACAAATGCTAGGTTTTCTGAATCCTGACCTCATTACCCCTTGCACAGAGACAGATAGTTCTACTGATATAAATGATAGAGAATGGCAGACATGTTTACAAAGACAGCGTCTGAGACCAAGAGAGGGAGCCCCCTGGAGCTGAGGGGCTGGCCACTGTGGGCGCGCACGCCAGACAGAAATCCCTCGCTTGGGCGGGCACAATCGCCACCTGCGGCAGGTTCCCCTACCAGGAGTGTGTGTAAGTGTGTGTACGTGTGTGTATGTGTATGTGTGTTGCGCGGTGGAGAAGCAGGGGTACAGAAAGGGGAGAAGCTGTGACCCATCTGTCGCCTCAATTTGCAGAACACCAAGCCATGCGTACAGATAAAAGTCCTGTGCCCAGAAAAATTCCCCCAAAGGAACCTCTCTGCAGCCCAGCAAAGAAACCTTGCTGACTCGGGAAGCGAATTTCCGAAAAAGAACTCGTCGCATTAACGGAGAAAAGGCTGCAAGAGCCTGTCTCCGCTCAGCTCTCACGGATTAGCAAGTGAGAAGAGTTGGTGCCTGAAGCTGCGAGCGCTTTGCATGATAATGACGCGCAGCCCGCCGCCCGCCCCCGCTCGCCACGGCCAGTCCCGGCCCGTCTGGTTGCCAATAGGTGGGGCCACTAGCATCTCAGAGCCGGCTCGGCAGTCCTTCACAGAGTCAGGGCCCGCATTAGTCCTGGCGCCTTCGCTGTCTGCCTTGCGCGGCTACTCGGAGTTGACTGCGAGGCGAGGCGAGGAGAGGCGAGGGAAGGCGGATATCTACTAGGCAGACCCTGGGAGCGGCCTGCGCGCATTCGTTTCCCCGCTTTTCCAAGCGCCCCGGAGCCAGTTTCGCCGCCGCGCCAGGCCCGGGGAGCGTGTCCGAGGAGGCGAGGCACGCGACTCCCAGTCCTTGGCGACACTGCCGCCAGCCCCTCCCGCCACCATCTCAAAGACTCCACGCGAGGATCATAAAGCCAAGAGGACGTCAGAAGAGAGGGCGGCTGGGGGCGCATCCGGCACCCAGTCACCATCGCACTAAGCTGCGGCGAACTCAGCCGGCTCACGTTGCAAAACCACCTGTTCGATCCGAAGGGAGCGCCCCCTACCCGCACCCCCTGCCCCCGGCCCAATTCTTTTCATCTCACAGGTGACATCTCCTCTGCTCCCCCAAAGATAAATTTTTAAATGGAGCAAATGTACATCCGGGAAAAAATATGGAAGAGTCAATTAAACTCCCTTTCCCCACACACTTAGAATCCCCCTGCACTTCCCCTCACACACTCACACTCAGATCAACTCGAGAGCCCCACGCACCCAGCCACATTCCACGAATCACCGCGAAACAACAGCACAAGTCAGTCGAGGTTCGAGTATCCACAACCTTTCAGAAAACTGAGCAAGTGTGAGGGAAGGGTAGGGGGAAGAGGCAATGAACTGAAGCCACCTCAACAAGACACACAGAGGGCGGAGAGGGGGAAAGCAAAGGCGAAACATTTGAGAACTGAAACGGTGAAAGTAACCACGAGCTGAACCAACCCTTTCTTACCGATGTGAATGATCGAATCCGCATTCGCCGAGTCCCAGGTTCGAGACCACCAGACGGACAAAACCAAGAGCAAGGGGAAAACTTCCATCTCCTCCTATGCCGATTCTCTTGGAGGGTGGATATTCTTCCAATTTTTCTTTCTTTCTTTTTTTTCCAAACAGTCCAAAGAGTTTGAGGTCACGGTGGAGTTTAGCGCAGCGTTTTCTTTTTTTTCTAAATTCCTATTGCCAGAGCAAAGCCTTTTATCCTCGCCGAGAAAGGCAGAAGGGAATGACAGAAAGAGCCCAGCCTGAGGAAACCTCCTTCGCAAAGCCGTGTCACTTGGAGGGGAATTTTGGCATCGCCAGAGTTGTTTGCAGTTTGGCTTTTGAAAAATATATCCAGCCTCCACTGCTCTTGGGCAGGGGGAGAGGCTGGAGCTCAGATCAGACCCATCGCTGCGCGAGGGCCGCGGGTCTCAGGTCCCAGCTCCGCAGCAACTTCCAACACCCCCTTCACGCCGGATGTGCCCCCTTCCCTGCACCCTCCCCAACCAAAAAAGACCCCAGCCCCCGCCCCTACAGCCCGCAGAGAATCACTGGTCTTCGCTGCCAGAATCTAAGTGGAAAGGAAAGATTAGGAGATTCCAAGCGGAGCAGCCAGATTCCACCAGGGAGGGGGGAAAAAGCCCTCTCCAAGAGGGGTAAAAAAAGTGAACTTCAAGGTAATGCAGAGAAAATTCCCTTTCTGCGTGAGGCGCGGAACGCAGCTTGGCGAGGCGGGCCCGGGGAGCCGGTTTGCTGGGGCGCGGTGGCGGGGGAGTTGCGCCGGGCGCGAGCAGCGGGGCCGGGCCAGAAGAGGGAAGCCGCCGCGGGTTGCAGGATGCTTTTGGAGCTGTTCGCCTGGCGGGATGCAGGAAGCAAGGAGCGAGCCTGGCAGCTTCAGCACCAGCCCCACGTTGCCTAGAAATGGATCACCTAGGAGAAAGAGCGAGCCTGCGAGAGAGCGGTGCTGTCAGGCGGAGAGAGGGGGAAACCAAGAGAGGAAGAGCTTCTCTCTAATAACCACCTCCTCCCCCTATCTGCAATACAAGGGAGAAACAAAATAGTGCTCTCATTTCCCATGGAATCTTCAACCGGGACTGAGAAAAAGGCAGGACTGTAAGAGAAAAGACATTGAAGCTTTTTTTTTTCTTCTTCTTTCTTTCTTTTACGAGGTTAAATGCAACCTAAAAAAGCCACCCCACTTATTTAACCTTGCTAGTCTCTAACAGGTATCAGAGTTTTTCTAGTCTTTGCCTGGAATTAGTCACATTGGTTGAAAACAAATTAGGGACACCTGGTCACTTAGGGAAATAGAGACCTAGAAAGCTTTTAATGAGATTTCAATTATAAAGTTATAAAAAGGAGAGAACGTGCTAATTACCTTTTAAAAATGATTTTTTTTTCTGTCTCCAGTGTATTTTTTAGGCAATCAGGATAGAGAAAGGTTCCTGAAATCCTTTCTACTGATAGAAATTCTTCTCTATCAGGATAGAAAAGATCTTGAAATTAAAAAAAAAAAAAAGAATAATTAAATAAAACAGAAAAAATATTTCAGTTAAACATTTGGTCAAAATATTTCATTGAGTAGCTTAATAACCTATGTAGATAAATTCCGAATAAGGAAGTAGGGTGCTCTCTTCCATGTAAAAAGCTGAGGAAGTCCTGAATGACAGCCTCTCAGTCTCCAGTGAAAGGATTTTCTGCAAGCTTATTCCTTAAGATAAAATCCTGATCATTGTGAATTATTTTCTTACAATGATTGACTTAAATCAATCTGGCCTTATTGCAAACTGGAGATTTGTTAACACAGTCGAGTGACTAGTTGAGGTCAGGTATTAATGTCATAATATTGTTTCAATTATAATTGGAATTCTTTAGGAATGTTGGACGTGTGAATGTCAAACTCATTACACAACCTTTCAAAGCCTTACCTCCAAGTTTGGCAAACCTCTTTTCTTCTTGTTCCCTCACTTGAACCCTTCTCTCTAGTCTTCTGAATTGGGTTACTATTTTTCCAGACACAGTTGTACATTCTGACTTACGGCTGTTTTCATTCATCTTCTACACTTTTTCCTGAACACTCCAGAAAATGTTTTGTTGCCATATTTTTACTTATGTTAATATTTCTTCTTGAAAAGCACATATTTGTCCTCCCAGCCACTCTCCTTCACCATCTCAAGAGTTAGTTCAAATTCCTTTTGCCCATGAAGTGGTGTCCAGTCCTTTAATGTGAAATAAATCCATCTATCTTCTATACTGTCATAACACACTCTATTTTGTATTAGAGTTAGACAGGACTACTACTAAATTAGATCATAAATGCCTTGAGAGTGAAAACCAAAGCTTATTCACATTTTATTCAACACAGTATTTTACAGAGAACCCCTTTGTTGATTTGAATTTCATCACTTCCTTCTGAATCTGGAACAAACCAGTGCTTCCAAGAAGCATTTACTGGTTACTCTCAATTTTGATCATTCGCTTATTTTTGGTTCCATTAGTAGGCATTGATTCAATATTGATTATATTAATGTTGGTGTTAATGTCACTTTACTTTATAAGGGTTTTGATGCAATTCCATAGATTATACTTTACTTATTCAGACAATGAATTGAAAGAAGGTATTCACTCCCCATAGCTTGCTTCAATTATTATTTACAGTGACATTCTAAAAATTGATGTCATTATGTAGTCTATCAAGAAAAATTACAATATAACCATTTTAACATGGAAAGAACACCATGGTAACTTAGAATAAGATAACTAGGAAGAACTTCAGAGCATTAACTAGCCCAGTCCTGGCTTAATGAGTGTCTGTCCTGGAGAAAGTCAAATATTGTATAGTCATTTCATAATGTTTCCCCTCTCAGAAATCTGTTTTAGTGTACTATGAGCAAAGCATTTTCATTATTCCCTAATCCTCCAGTTTAGTAGTTTTCAAATGTAGATTCACTTTGAAATAATCTGGGAAGCTTTTTAAAATGATCACTTAAGGCTAATTCAATCAGAATCTCTGGAGTTTGCAACACAGCCTGTAATATATTCTATAGCATCTATAGAGGGCTCTGCTATGCAGCCATAGTTCAGAATCACTGTTCTAATACTCAGACATTTAAATGAGTCTGGGTGACACATCACGAAAAGCCTGTAAGGTATAATGACCACTCCTGCCAATCAGAAGAAACAGTAGAATTATGAGTTTTGCCTTTCCAAAAGTTACACAAGAAAGTTTAAATTTAACATTGGCTGTTTGATTTTTCAAGAATAACAATCATTCTTTTTATTGTTGAAATAATTTCTACATTCAATGATTCCTAGTTAATAAATATATAATAAATATGTATTAACTATATTTTATACTATTTTAGAAAACTAACTGTCATAATGTAATATTTAGTTAGCTGGATACAAGTATTTATAATGTGTGAATTAGATGTTAAATTCCAGGAGAAAAAATATGAATTCACTGGCTGTGCATATTAAATATTTTAATGACAGCTATCTGTTCGTCTCATTAAGGCTGCTTAACTTTAATTCAAGCCTTATTATATGGAAATGGGTGATGTATCTGGCCCACTGTACTTAAATTCAAACCTTGTGAAATTCTGGCGTGAATTGGCAGGAAAATAGTCCTCATTAACTAAAGTTTTATAACAAATGATTAACTATTTGAAATAAAATGTAAGTAAATCATGTTTGATTAATTTATTCTTCCAAGGTGGAGACTGTTACTTCATTCAGGCATTGGTCATGATATGAACATCAATTATTTGAAGAAATGATAGAGAATCTGAACTGCCCCAAGATTTAAACTAATATGCCTTTTTTTCTTTGAAAGACAGAATTTGGAGAAAAACTGATTTGCATTGGTGAGGGGACTACAAATGCTGACTCCTTCAATCATACACAATTGTGGAAAGAAAGCAAGGTAATAGAATAAAAATTCTTGGAACATATAATTATTTCATTTTCACCATTAAAACTGCTAAGAATACCAATGCTTAAATTTTAAAAATCAGCTGCTCATTGTTATAACAGCAGTAAATCATCTTACATTGGTCAATTTTAAGGAACTGTTCAATTATATTTTAATGACTCTTGAGTTTTGTTTTAGTATAAAAATCTATAAATTTATGAGTCAACTTATTTGAAACTTAAAAGAGTTGGTTTTCAAAATAAAATCATCAAAATGGGACAATAAATTGTGATCATTATTTCTAATTCTTTATGATTATATTATTCATATTACAAATATGGCTAGTCACACAAAAGATTCCAAGTACATTTCAACCTTAATATGAACATGAAAGGAAAACTGTAAAAAGGCAAAGACTGATCATCCATAGATGCAAGTAGTTGTGATAAATGGCTGTAAAATTGTAATTGGGATATTTATTTGCAGATGTGAAAAACATAAATTTCCTTTTGTTGAGGGACTGAAAGAGTAACTTTTGTACTTAGCACATCAAAGAAGTTCAGAGCTCATTGAGGCTTCAGGGACTTTCTCATTCAGTGTCTTGGTTTTCTAGACAATGATGGGAAAATTGAGTTACAGAAGTACTAATATTTATTGGAAGGCTTAAACTTAGAAAGTACATTTTTTGACTTTTAAATAAGCTTTGAAAAAATACTTAAATTACATATTCCTGTATAACATATTTACGCTGGCCTTATCTTGACCTCATTGTTTTCAGGTCAACTTCACACTGACTTACCACTTACCACTAAGTCAAACTATTTTGTCTGTGACGCTAGTGGAAATCTTATCCTCAGTGATAGCTTATATCTCCCTCCTTTTCTTTCCTTTCCCCTCCCCTCCCGCCTCCCTCACTTCCTTCCTTCCTTCCTTCCTTCCTTCCTTCCTTCCTTCCTTCTTCCCTCTCTTCCCCTCTTTCTCTCTCCATTCCTTCTTCCCTTATTCCCTTCCCTTCCCTTCCTTTTCCTTCACTCCCTTCTAAAATAAACTCATAATCTCTTTCTTCTTTTCAAAGCTTTCTGTAAATCGATGAAACTGTAAATCTACATGCCCTATCAGGACAATGCCATATTATCTTCTAACTCAATTAGATGTAAATTCTAAAAAAAATTTTGCAATTTAAATGGTTAATAAATATGAGTGCTTTACCAAACTTTATCTGTTATTAAGGTTGATTCAAGTGAAAACTTTCTAATTTTAAAGTTTTCTTACTGTCTATACATTAGCAATGATGTTGAAATTTTAGAAACAGGGATTCATGTACATTAATAGTTCTTTTAGTTGCCTTATCTTTTCTGTTCAAATGTTGATGTGTCATTTCAAGAAAAATGTTAATAAGCATCAAAAAACTGGTTGATGGAGAACAAATGATGACTTTAACCCAAAAGGAGCACCTTATTGAGATTGGCCCCTCAATACATTATATCTTGTCCCCACAAGATGGCAGCCATGCTTGATGTAGATTTAATCAGCTTACTTTTTGAATGTCTCAACTCTTAACAGTTTACAAGGATATTATTAGCTCATACTAATCAAATAGCTATAATGAAGCAAATTTTATATTTTAAGTTATTGTTTTGGTAACTTGAATTTCTGAAGTTTTATTTCTTCTGGTTCTTCTAAAATTTTCATATAGAAGTAACAGGTTTCTATTAGAAGGCTCCAATAAATATCTGTTTTTCATATTTTCTCTAGTTTGATCACTTGCTTAGGAATTAAAGACCTATAGAACAATCTTTAATAATATTCCACTCACTCCTGAGTTAAAGGATGATTAGAAAACTGAGACATTATTTTGTGATTCAAATTTCTGGTATAAATATTAAAGTTTCAAAAATGAGTTAATATAACTATTTGCTTTTTTAAACAATACATATTTTATATATCTTGAAATAAGAAATTACTCTTTGCCATGGGAAAGAAATTTTCTGTCAGTTATATCATTGATTTTTTCATGTGGCATAATAGTTGAGGCAAATGTCTGAGCATATCAAAAGCCAAAAACAATTGTATTATGTCAACTATAGTGAACATTAGCATTTTAAATCTTAAAAAATAAAATTTTATTTTCTCATAATTAACTTTTATTTATGACATTTTTTGTAACATACTTGTCTAAACACATAAGTGGCTCGGTATAGAGTATACTTGTGGAGTATGCCACAGATAAACTGTACATTTTGGTATAAAATATATTGTATTTTATAGTAGCACAAATCATGAAGAAAGTGTAAATAGAGAAACAAAAGCTTGATAAATATATATATTTATAATATATCTATAAATTGACTTTGAATATTTTAAAGGAGTCATAGAATTTATAAAAATTTCATTTCTTAGTGGGTAGCTAAATAATTTATTTAGAACTAAACACAATAGATTCCTTATTCCTCATTGGTTATGCAAATTGGTGGTAAATTTAAGTATTTAACAGATTATCAATAAATGAATGAACTGTGAAGGAAAAGATAAAATGAAAATTTTAAAATATTGTGGAATATTACCCATGCGGCATAATACAAAATTATCTTAATTCCAAAATCAACAGATAACTGAGGTATCAAAGTTTTCTGTTCATAAGATTATTTTGCCTGTTTATCAGACCCATAGTTTACAACACAAATAGAGGTTATTCATTTGGTCTAGAACAGATGGAAGATATTTTCAAAGGGTTCTTTGGAATATGTCAATAAAAGTTCTCTCAGCAATAGAAGTCAAAATATGAATCTCTGCCCAAATTTAACTTGAACTACTTGTCGTATGGTTTATGTGAGTAAAGAGAATGCTGAGTTGGGGGTGATTAGACACTAAATTTAGGGTTAGATTTCACAGAACTTACCTAAGGTTTGTTAATATAAAATTACATTGTCAACATTTTGTTTGCTCTCCTTTTTCTAAGCTTTGCCACTTTTTCACATTTTTTAAAAATTTCATCAAGATAGTTCAACCATAAAGAATTTGACACAGCAAAATCTAAATTGTTAAAATAAGACAATATTTAAACGTTTTTAAATGCCAGTGTGTTTAAAAATATCTAAACTAGCATTTCCCACATTGAGCTCTATGGAATACTTTTCATGGGAAAAATTAAAAAAAAAAAAAAAAAAAGGAGGTTTGGTGGTCACATAAGATTGTAAAATGCTAAATAGATATTTTCTTCTCTTACAGATCCATAGTGCAAATTAATATATTAAAAGTCAAGAGAAGTCTACTAGAAAACAAATCATTAACCTGTATTTAACCCAGTATATCCCAAATGATTTTAGCCCTCAATTTCCCTTTCTATAATACATACTGATCACTCTCTGTTACACTGTTGCAATGCATTTTCTAAATTCCAAAAGTAAAATTATTATTTTTGTTGTTGTTGTTGTTGTTAATTTCTCATCTGTTTTTTGATATTTGTATTAGCCAGATCACAAATCTGTATGCTGGAATATCATATCCGGAGAGAAATTCTGGTTTGTGCTACAATAGAAATTTCTAATCTCCATTTTGAACTTCTACGATGGAAGAAAGATATATGACTAAGCAATAAACATGTTTTCATTTTAAAATGTTTATAGATTTTTGCTTATGGTCAGGATATAAAAATTTAAAAACACTGTTGTGATCCTAACAATGAGAAAATACTGGATGATATATAAAAACATTACTTATCTTAAACCCATCAGACAGCTGATGTAGTGAGACAACAAAGTAAACTGAGTTCCCAGGAGTAGCAAGCACCTGGGATATGAGACAGGACATTAAAATTGTTTCATTTTAGGAGGGCACAAAAGGGGCTGCCGTAGAAGCAGATAAGAAAAAAGCAACCCAAATTTTAATGAATTCCTAAAAGCTTAATGTAGATTACAAAAAAAAGTAAAATACCTGGGTACACAAACACAGGACATTTTCATTCAATTATAAGCTAGTCTATAGATCTTCATAGGTGTTCATGGGAAAGAATGAGGACCAGGGAGGATCGCTAAATGCTAAAGGCATGATGGGGGTGGAATAACTTCAAACTATAGTCCGCTTTCCTGCACCCTTGTCTGTAGGTAGTAAAAAGCTTTAACTGATTAGGGAGAGGCAACAAACTGTCTTATGCCCAGGTCCCAGGCAAAGATCCAATGCTCTGTGGATCAAAGCAAAACTCATCAGCTTCTGGAGAAGTGTTAGTGAACTTTCCTTTCTGATATCAAGCAAAGATTACTGTTTCAGGGAGAAGAAATGAATCAAAATTATCTTCCCCTGGAGAAGGAATATGAAAACTTTTATGGGTCAGGACACTATGATGATATAAAGCAGAGATATACTCTTGCTGGGGGCAAAGAGGGGAAAAAAATATCTCTCCTGTTTCAGATCCTTCAGAGATACAAGACTGAATATAGTTCTATTGGGGAGGAGAGAGACAAGAATATTAATAAAACCCTATTCCTGATACTCAGGCACATAGATGTTGTCTAAGACTGAACCTGCACCTGAAGAACCAAAAGTTTGCTTCCTGCCTCCATAATGAGTTTATGACTGAATAAAAAGAGAGAAAGGAATATGGAAATAGAGACCCTCTATTTGGCACAGTCATGCAATGGATTCTGAAAGCGAGGGAGCACAAGCACTGATAAAAACTTCCAGCACCACAGTCCTTAATCATGTGGTTCAACTAGGCCACACGGAAAAAATTAGAAGACTGGCTGGCAATGAGGGTGAATATATCAAAAACAAAGCCCAAACAGAACTCAATTATTTACTACCACCCTAAGAGAAGAAGAGTTGTATACATTTCTGGCTATGAATGTTCTTCACCTCAGTCTTTATTGTTCTTCAACTCACAATGTTTACCATTCACTCAAAAATTATAAGACAAACAAAACAGCAAAAAAAAAAAAAAAAAAAAAAAAAAAAGCCATTTTCCAGAGCTAAAACAATCAATAGAAGGAGTTTGAGCTATTAGTCAGATGTTAAAACTATCAGTCAGGGGATTTATAAAAACTATGTTTTAATATGTTAAATGGTATAGTGGTAAAGGTTAAGAACATAAATGAAAAGACAGGGATTTCAACAAAAAGATGAAATCTATTAAAATGAATCAAACAAAAATTCCTGAAATTTAAAACAACAACAAACCATGATATTTAAATTGAAGGATTACTTTGAGAGGCTTGTCATGCCTGAGGAAGAAATTTGTGAAATTTAAAGTGGGTTGATAAAAACTATACAAAATAAAACCCAAATATGATTTTTTTAAAAGCTTACCTGAGTATATAGGAGCTTTGAGAAAATATAAAATAGCCAGACATGTGTGCATACTTTGATTCATAGAGTAAAGAAGAGAATGAGAGAGAAGAAATACCAGAAATTTTATAATGGAGGATAAGTTTCCAAATTTATATACAAGAAACCGGAGATCCACAAAGCTCAAATCATTTCAAGCAGGATTTTTGAAAAACACAAAAACAAGAAGACTTTGGGCGACTGTGTGGGAGGGCATGATTGTAGCTCCCATAATCCCCACGTGTCATGGGAGGAGCCTGGTGGGAAGTAATTGAATCATTGGTCGGGTTTTTCCTGTTCTGTTCTTGTGATAGAGATTAAGTCTCACAAGACGTGAAGATTCCTTTGCTCCTCTTTTGCCTTCTGCCTTGATTGTGAGGCCTCCCCAGCCATGTGAAACTGTGAGAACATTAAACCTCTCTTTCCTTTGGAAGTTACCCAGTCTTGGATGTGTCTTTGTTAGCCGCATGATAATGGACTAATACAACAGAAATCCACAAAGCTCAGAAAATTTCAAGCAGGAAATTTTAAGAATAGAAAAAAACAAACAAAAAGCACCTAAACACATCACAGTTAAACTTTGAAAAAACAAAAATGAAGAGCCAATTTTGAAAGCAACCAGAGAAAAAATGAAATGCTGCATTACAGGCATAAAGATAAGAATTAGAGAATATTTCCAATCAAAAACTATGCAAGGTAGAAGACAGTGGACTGACATCTATAAGGTGCTAAAAGGAAAAAGAAATTCACCAATTATAACATTAAACCCAGCAAAAACGTCTTTTGTAAAAGAAGATAACATAAAGGCTTTGCAGAAATTCAAAAGCTAACAGAACGTATGTCCAAAAAACTGACACTACAAAAGATATTAAAGGTAGATCTATCCGTCAAATATGTATAATACCAAATGAAACTCTGGATTTACAGAAAGAAATGAAAAGCACTAGAAATAGTAAAATAGAAAGGGAATATAAATTACACATATTTTCTCTTTTGTAATCATTTTAGAATACAATTGACTGCTTAAAGTGAAAAAAAAAATGCAAGGCATTGAAGATTTATAACCATTGTCGAAGTGAAATGTATGACAAAAACAGCACAGAAGATATGAGAGAGAAAATGACAACATAATGTGTAAGATAATTACACTATAAACTAAGTAGTACAATATTATTCCAGGGTATACTGTGATAACATAAGGTGTATATTATAAAACAAGAACAAACAAAAATATATACCATGAATAATCTAAAATGGAGATAAAATAGAAGAATAAAAATATTCATTTAAAGAAAAAATTTAAGAAAACAGAGAGAAATAACAAATGAGCTGATGTGGCAGGGTGGAAAAAAATTTAATCTAATCACATCAATAATTACATTAAACATAAATGATCTGAACATTTTAATAAAAAATCTGAAGTTGTCAGATTGGATAAAAATGCAAGACCCAACTGTATGCTGTATATGTGAAATCCACTTTATTTTTTTTATTTTTATTTTTTTGATACGGAGTCTCTCTCTGTCGCCTGGGCTGGAATGCAGTGGCCGGATCTCAGCTCACTGCAAGCTCCACCTCCTGGATTTATGCCATTCTCCTGCCTCAGCCTCCCAAGTAGCTGGGACTACAGGCACCCGCCACCTCGCCTGGATAGTTTTTTGTATTTTTTAGTAGAGACGGGGTTTCACCATGTTAGCCAGGATGGTCTCGATCTCCTGACCTCGTGATCCACCCGTCTTGGCCTCCCAAAGTGCTGGGATTACAGGCTTGAGCCACCGTGCCCGGCCTGTGAAATCCACTTTAAATATGTAAATATGAATATGTTAAAAATAAAAGGATCAAAAAATATATATCATGCAAAGATGAATCAAAAGAATGCTGGAGTGACTATACTAGTACCAGAAAGAGTAGACATCAGAACAAACTTGTTTACTAGTGATAAATAACACTACAGGAAAATAAAAGATTGATTCTTTAAAAAGACACAGCCAATATAAATTTATGTGAATCTCACAAGACATTATAACACATAAAGAGAAAATTATATTACTATAAAGTTCCATATGTTTTGATATGTTGTTTTTGTTTTCTTTCATTTTGAGATTTTTTTAAATTCCAATTTTTATGTATTTATTTATTTATTTATTTGGATACAGAGTCTTGCTCTGTCACCCAGAGTGGAGTGCAGTGGCGAGATCTTGGCTCAGTGCAACCTCTGCCTCCCAGGTTGAAGCGATTCTCCAGCCTCATCTCCCTGAGTAGCTGGGGTTACGGGCATGTGCCACCATACCTGGATAATTTTTATTTTTATTTTTATTTTTTTATTTTTAGTAGAGGTGGGTTTTGCCAAGTTGGCCAGGCTGGTCTTGAACTCCTGATCCCAGGTGATCCACCTGCCCCAGTCTCCCAAGGTGCTGGGATTACAGGCATGAGCCACAGCACCAGCCTACATTACTTTTTGATTTCCTCTTTGACTTTGGTTGTTCAAGAGTGTGTTACGTAATTTTTATGCATGCATTAATTGTCCCATTGTCTTACTGTTATTGATTTCTAGATTCATTCCATTGGGGTCAGAAATTATTTGTACAATTGTGATCTTAAATTTGGTAAGACTTGTTTGTGGCCTAACATGTAATCTATACTGGAGAATGTTCCATGTGCACACACGAAGAATGTATATTCTTTAGCTATTGGTGGAGAAGTTATGTATAGGTCTGTTGAGTTCATTAAGTCTAAAGTTTTGTGCAAGTCTGCTTTTTGTTTTACTGATTTTTGTCTGTATGTTCTATCTATTATTGAAGGTGGGATATTGAAATCTACATCTATTATATTGCTATCAATTTCTCCTTTCAAATCTGTCAATATTTGTTTTATATAGTTAGGTGATCAATTGCACATTTATGGGATATTGGAAAAGCAGTAATGGGAGAAGTTTAACCCAAACAATCTAAATTTACATCTCAAGGAAATCAAAAGTATAAACAGACCAAACCCTACTTTAGCAGAAGGAATAAAATAATAAAGATGAAAGTAGACATAAGTCAAATAGAGAATAGAAAAGTTACAGAATAAATCAACAAAATCGAGTTGTTTTTTGAAAATAAAAACAAAATAGACAGATATTTGGATAGACTACCAAAAAACTAAAGAAACTAAAATAAATATACATTGTACAATGGATGCCTCAGAAATAAAAAGTAGCACAGGGGACTATTACAAACAATTATATATTAAGAAATTGGATAACCTAAAGGAAATGGATAAATTCCAAGAAATATACAAACTACTATGACTGAATTAAGAAGAAGTAAAACCCTGAAAAGACCAATTACTTTTTAAAAATTAAGCAGTAATCAAACAACCCCCTCCAACAAAGACTTTATAACCAAATTCTGCCAAAGTTTCTAAGAAAAAATGATTCCAATATTTATTAAACTCTTATAAAAAATAGAAGTAGTGGGAACACTTCTAAACTCATTTAATGAAGCCAGCATCACCCTGATCCCAAAGCTGAACAAAAATGCTACCAAATTAATTTACAGGCTAAAATTTGTGATGAATATTGATGCAAAAGAGCTCAGAAAAATACTGGCAAACTGGATTCAACAATACCTGAAAAAGATTATACACCATGTACGACCAAGTGGGATTTCTTCCAAGGATGCTTCTAGGTTGGTTTAACACAGGCAATAAAATCAGTATGATAACCACCTTAAAAGAATTAAAGATAGAAACCACATAATCATCTTAAGAGAAACAGGAAAAGCAATTTACAATATTCAACATTATTTCATGATAAAAAATTTTTTAAAATAGGCATTAAAGGAAATTTTCTTAACATAATAAAGGCCATTTATGAAAAGTTCACAGACAATATCAAAATCAAAGGAGAAATACTGAAAGGTTTTCCTCTAAGCTTCAGTATAAGGTAAAAATCCCATATTCATCACCTGTATTCAACATAGTACTGGACGTAATAGCAAGAGCAATCAGACAAGAAAAAGAAAACAAAACAAAACAAACAAACAAACAAAAAATGGCTTTCAAATTGGAAGGGAATAAGTAAAAATAGCTGTTTGCAGAAGACATGACTCCATATGAAGAAAACACTAAAGATCCCACCAAAAGAAAAAAACCCTATTAGAAATAGTAAATGAATTCAGTGAGGTAACAGGATAAAAATCAATACACAAAATCCGTGGCATACTTTACAGCAATAACAATCTATCTGAAAAAGAAATCAAGAAAACAATTCCATTTATGGTAACATCAAACCAAATAAAATACTTAGGAAAAAAATAACCAAGGAAGTAAAAGGTCTCTACAGTGAAAATTATAAAACATGATTTTAAAAATTGGAGAAAACACAAATAAAGGGAAATATATCCCATGTTAATAAATTGGAAGTATTAATATTGTTAAAGTATCTATGCTACCAAATGTGATAAATAGACTTACTGAAGACTCTATCAAAATTCCAATGCAATTTTCACAGGAATAGAAAAATTATATATATATATGTTTTTTGACATAGAGTTTTGCTCTTGCTGCCCAGCCTGGAGTGCACTGGTGTGATCCTGGCTCACTGCAACCTCTGCCTCCTGGGATCAAGTAATTCTCCTGCCTCAGCCTCCAGAGTAGCTAGAATTACAGGTGCCGCCACCATGCCTAGCTAATTTTTTGTATTTTTAGTTGAGACGGGGTTTCATCATGTTGGCCAGGCTGGTCTCGAACTCCTGACCTCAGGTGATCCACCCACCTTGGCCTCCCAAAGTGCTGGGATTACAAACATAATCAACTGCGCCTGTCAGAAAAAACAATTTTAACATTCTTATGGAACTACAAAAATCCCCAAGTAGCTAAATAATCTGGAGGTAAAAATGGTGGCATCACATTTCCTGGTTTCAAAATATATTTTACAGCTATAGTAATCAAAACAGTATGGTAATGGCATAAGAAAACCACAAAGTAGTGGGAAAATAAAGAGCCCAGGAAATAAACCCAACCTTATGCAGTCAATTAATTTTTGACAAGCCCATCAAGAAAACATAATGTGGAGTCTTTTCAATAAATGGTAATGGGAAAACTGTGTATCTACATGCCAATTAATGTAGTCAAAATATAGATGCAGTGCACAAATTTCTTTAAAAGAAACAAACTGCCAAAGTTGTCTAAATATTAAGTAACCTGCATAGTTCATATTTATTATAGAAGTGGAATTCATATTTTATTCTTCCCGCAAAGAAAACTCCAGCAGAAGATGGTCAATTATACTAAAGAGTTAACAAGACCAATTTTTCATAAATCTTCCATGACACAAAGCAGGATATAACACTGCACCACTCAATTTATGAGGCCAGCATTATCCTAATACCAAAACAAAGGAAAATAATACAATAAGAAAAAAACTACATAGCAATACTCCCTATTAAAATATATACAAAAACCTAACAAAATAGTAGCAAATTAATCCAGCAATATGTAGAAAAGGATCGTACATACCATCCAAGTGGGGTTTACCCACGAAATGAAAAGTCAGCTCAACAGTCAAAATCAACCACCATAATGAACCTATAAGCAGATTTTTTTAAAGGAAAACACGTATTATTTCGATTAATTATTTCATTTGACAGAAATCAATATTCAGTCTTCACACACAAAAATAACCTCTCAGCAAAGAAGACTAGACTAGTAAATCTTATTAAAGGCACCATTAAAAGCCCCACATCTAAAATTATTCTTGGTGGTGAAAGACTGAATGCTTTGTCCAAATATTGCAAAGAGACAAGGATATTCACTCTTCCCACTTACATTCTACAGTGGTCTGGAGGGTGTAGTTTGTGCAATAGAGCAGGCAAAAGATATAAGATGTATACAGATTGGAAAGAAAGAAAGAAAATTGGCTTAATTCATGGAATGATTATTTCTGTAGGAAATCACCAATGTATCTACAAGAATAGATACTAGAGCTAAACGGAGGAGTAGGATCGATCACTGGACATAAGGTCAAGACACAAAAATCAATTGTATTTCCACAAACTACCATTTGAAAAGTGAAATTAAATATACAATTTACAATAGAATTGAAAACATGAAGTTTTTGGATATAAGTCTAACAAAGTATGTGCAAACCTTTCACTATGAAAACTACAAAACTTTAATGAGAGCAATTAAAGAACTAATTAAATAAAATCATCCTGCATTAATGGATCAAAGGACTCAGTATTCTTAAGATCTCAATTCTCCCAAAATTGATTAATAAAATGTGCATTATACCAAATAAATTCAAGGCAGATATTCTTATATATTGACAAGCTGATGAAAAAATTTATGCTTAGTTCTCACTTAGGAGAAGGAGCTAAACACTGAGTACACAGGGATACAAAGAAGAGAATAACAGACACTGTGGTCTACTTGAGTGTAGAGGTGGGAGGAGGGAGAGGAAAAAAAATTGCCTATCAGGTACTATGCCTATTACTTGAGTGACAAACTAATGTGTACACCAAACCCATGCAACACACAATTTATCTGTGTAACAACCTGTAGATGTACCCCTGAACCTAAATTAAGATTTTAAAAAAGAATCATTCTAAAAAGACAAGGAAAGAAAATAGAAAAAAGAAGGAAAGAAAGAAAGGAAAAAAAAATGTTACAGAGAATAAATTTTAAAACTCTCACTTGACTTGATTACAAGATTTATTATGGCACTCCAGTGAGCAAGACGCTATGTTGTTGAAGTAAGAATGGATGCATTCATCAATGGAACAGATTTAAGTCTGGAATTCAACTCCTACATAATGTCACAATTTATTTGAAATGATGCTAAGATAATTCAATGGAGAAAAAATAGTCTCTTCAAAAAATAATTCTGGAAAATTTGGACATCCATACTCCAAAAATAAAGACAATTTTTGTCTTTAAACCCTTATCTTTAAAACAAAAGCTGTCCCAAATAAGTTATATGCCTAAATATAAAACCTAAACCATAACTTTCAGAAGAAAACAGAAAATATATCTGTGATGATGAGTCTGGCAAATATTTCTTGGGACACAAAATTCACAAACTTTAAAATGAAACCTTGATAAATTTGACTGCAATGAAATTAAAATTTTCTCTTTGAAAAACATTTTAAAATTAAAAGAAAAATGGAAAGCCAAGCTAGATCTGGAGAACATATTTATAAAACACCAACTAGTAAAGACCTTGTACTCTACATGTAGAATGAGCTTGTCTAATTAAAGACCAAAAACCCCTCAATTTTAAAAAATTATAAAATATGTCAAAATCCAGCTCCCATTTTTATAAGAACTGTCAGCAAACTAGGAATAGAAGAGAACTTCTTTAACTTGATAATGAACACCTACCAAAAACCTATAGCTAACATCGTGTTTGATGGTTTCCTTTACCACTTCTTTTCAGTTTCATACTAAGTCCTAAGTGCATTATGACAAGAAAAGAAATGTTATACAAATTGAGAAGGAAGAAATAAAATTTTGCTCACAGATGACATAATTTTTTATGTAGAAAATCTGAAAGAATCAATAAGAAAATAAAAACCCTAGAACTGCTAAGCAATTACAGCAACATTGCAGGATAACTGATTCATACACAAAAGTTGATTCTTTCCTATATACCAGTAATGGACACATGGAAATTGAAATTAAAAATACAGTATCATTTATATTAGCATGACCCCAAGATGAAATACATAGGTATTAATCTAAGAAAATATGTGCAAAATCTATCTGAGAGAAACTGCAAAACTCTGATGAAAGAAATCAAGGAACTAAATAAATTGAGAGATATTTCATGTTCGTGGATAGAAAGTTTCAATATTAAGATGTCATTTCTTCCCAACTTGATCTATACATTAAATGCAATTCCAGTCAGTAACCAAGCAAGTTATTTCATGGGTATTGACAAAAATTTTTTTCTGTTTATTTATTTTTTGTAATATTGTGCCACTTGCATTTTTGTAAATTTTAAGGTCTGATTATTTTTAATTTTTATTTTTCTTTAAGTTCCAGGATACACGTGCAGAACTTGCAAGTTTGTTACATATAGGTTTATGCATGCCTTAGTGGTTCATTGCACCTATCAACCTGTCATCTCAGTTTTAAGCCCCACATGCAATAACTATTGGTCATGATGCTCTCCCTCTTCTCCTCCAACCAACAGGCCTCAGTGTGTGTTGTTCCTCTCTCTATGTTCATGTGTTCTCATTGTTCAGCTCCCACTTATGAGTGAGATCATGCGGTGCTTGGTTTTCTGTTCCTGTGTTAGTTTGCTGAGGGTGATGGTTTCCACCTTCATCCACGTCCCTGGAAAGGACACGATCTCATTTTTTTATGGCTGCATGTGTGACATTTTCTTTATCCATTCCATCATTGATGGGCATTCAGGCTGGTTCTAAGTCTTTGCTATGGTAAATAGTGCTGCAATAAACATGCATGTGCATATATTTTATAGTAGAATAATTCATATTCCTCTGGGTATATACCCGGTAATGAGATTGCCCAGTCAAATGGTATTTCTGGTTCTAGATCCTTCAGGAATCACCACACTGTCTTCCACAATGGTTGAACTAATTTTACATTCCCACCAACAGTGTAAAAGTGTCCTTATTTCTCCACAGCCTCAACAGCATCTGTTGTTTCTTGACAATTGCCACTCTGACCTGCATGAGATGGTATCTCGTTGTTGTTTTGATTTGCATTTCTCTAATGATCAGTGATGTTGAGCTTTTTTTCTCATGTTTGTTGACTGCATAAATGTCTTCTTTTGAGAACTGTCTGTTCATATCCTTTAACCACTTTTTGATGGGATTGTTTTTTTTTTCTTGTAAATTTGTTTAAGTTCCTTGTAGAGTCTGGATATTAGACCTGTGTCAGATGGGTAGATTGCAAAAACTGCCTCCCTTTCTGTAGGTTGCCTGTTTACTCTCATTATAGTTTCTTTTGCTGTGCAGAAGCTCTTTAGTTTAATTAGATCCCATTTGTCAATTTTAGCTTCTGTTGCAATTGCTTTCGGCATTTTTGTCATGAAATCGTTGCCCATGCCTATGTCCTGAATGGTATTACCTAGGTTTTCTTCTAGGGTTTTTATGGTTTGGGGTTTTACATTTAAGTCTTTAATTCTTCATGAGTTAATTTTTGTATAAGGTGTAAGGTAGGGGTGGGTCAGGTTCAGGTCTGAAGAGGGAGTCTGGCTGCAGTCTGCCACAGCTGGTGTGTTGGACTGTTGGGAATACCTCTTGAGACCAAGCCATGTAGCTTCCCTGGGTCCGGCAGGGGAAAAGCATGGCCTGGAGCAATAGAGATGGCTGCCATCCTCTCCTCACCTTTTCCCCACTTAGTGTATTAGGCAACTAGCAGTCCCAGTGTTGGCTGCTGCCCATCCCCCAAGGAGCTCAGACAGCTTAGACAGCAGTCAGATCCAGCTATGGTGATGCCACCCCTTCTCCTGGAACTCAACAGGCTTAGGCAGATTCTAGCTGAGTGGCTATTGAGAATCTGTGCAGCTCCATGGTTGGGACCCCAGGCCCTGCTGGCATCTCATGAGTGAGATCTTTCCATCTATGAGTTGCACAGTTCCATGCAAAAAGCACGGTTTCCCAGGCTGGGTAGCATGCACATTCACTGCCTCCCTTGGTTCAGGAGTGGGGGCTCTCCTGCCTCATGTGGCTCTCAGGTGGGCCGCCATACCACACTGTTTTTCTTTCCTTTCCATGGCTCATGCTAGCCACATAGTCAGTCCTGGTGACAGAACCTGGATACCTTGGTTGTTGGTGGAGGATTCGCACGCTCTTTTAGTTCTTTTTAATAGGAACCTCCAATTGCCACTTTTTCTAGTCAGTTACCTTGTCCTCACCCTCTGACAAAATAATTTTAAAGTTTATACAGGAGACAAAAATAACTGGAACAGCCAAATCAATGTTGAAGAAGAGCAGTCAGAAGACTGACATTATTTGGCTTTAAGAATTACTATAAAGCTATATGACAGTAGCTATAAAACTTACTATAAAGTATGTACACTATCAAGACAGTGTGGTGTTAGCAAAAGAATAGACAAAGACATCAATATAACTAAAGAGAAAGTTTGGAGATAAATATAGTAATAAATATAGTCACTTATTTATATATCAAATACATATAGTCAATTGATCTTTGACAAAGAGGTGAAGGCAATACAATGAAGAAAAAATAGTTTTTAACAAGTGATTCTGGAACAACTTGACATCTACATGCAAAAAAAGAGAATGTAGATGCAGGCCTTACAACTTTCACATTAACTTAAAATGGGTAATAGACCTAAATATAAAACCCCAAACTCTAAAATTCCTAGACGATAACATAGTAGAAAATGTATGTGACCTTAGGCATGACAATGATTTTTATACAACACTAAAGGCAGGATCCACAAAAAATCTGAAAAACAAGACTTAATTAAACTTATAAGCATAATTAAAATTAAATATACTATCAAGAGAATGAGAAGACAAGTAATGAGTGAAAGAAAAGTATTTGCAAAAGACACAGCTGCTAAAGAACTGTTATCCAAAATATACACAAAAATTCCTAAATTAATCAATCGGAAGATGTATTATCCTATTGTAAAATTGGCAAAAGATCTGAACACTTTACAAAAAGATGAAGAAATGCCAAGTAACCACTTAAAAAGATTTTAAACATCGTGTGTAAATTACAACAACAGTGAAATATTATCACATACCTATTAGAATGGCAAAAATACTAAACACTGGCTAACACCAAGTGATGGTGAGGATATAAAGCAACAGGAACTCTCATTTGTTGCTGGTGGGGATTTAAGATGGTCTAGCCATGCAGAAAGACAATTCTGTAATTTTCTACAAAACAAAACATCCTTTTAGCAAACAAACCAGCATCCTCTTGTCATATGAACCTTGTAGCATATAAACATCACTGTGCAGGTTTGGGTAGACAAAAATTTTGAAACATCATCTTATCATATGAAACATCCTTTTATCATATGAATCTAGTACTATATAAACATCACTGGGCAGTTAAAAACATTTTGGGGCATTCTGGGCAGTTAAAAATTTTTGTCTGTCCAAATCTGCAAAGTGATGATTATACCAACTTTATTCATAATTGACAAAACTTGGAAGCAACTAAGATTTCCATTAGTAGATAAATGAATACATACTGGTTGTATGCCTGGACAATGGAATATTATGAATGTGCTAAACAGAAACAAGATATGAAGATATGGAAATTCTTGGAAGAACCTAAATGCATATTATTAAGTGAAAGAAGTCAATCTGAAAAGGCTATATAGAATGTTCAACTACGTAACTTTCTGGAAAATGCAAAACTGTGGAGATAGTAAAAAGATCAGTGGTTACCAAGGATTAGGGGATGGGAGTGATGAATAGGAAGAGCACAGAGAACTTTTAGGACAGTGAAACTGTTCTATGTGAGACTATAAATGGTGGGTACATGTCATTATACATTTGTCCAAAACTATGGAATGAACAAAACCAAGAGTGGACTCTGTTGTAAACTATGAACCTTGGTGATAATGATATGTAAAGATGGAATCATCAATTGACAAACTTAATACCATCGTGTGGGATTTTGTCAGTAGAGGAGGCTGTGACTTGTGGAATAGGGGGCTTATGGGAACTTTCTGCACCTTCTCAATTTTGATAGGAACCTAAAATTGCTCTAAAATACAATCTATTATTTTTTTTAAAAGGGCAAAATACTTAAAGATGCTTTACCATAGAGATGAATCGCAAATAAACACCTGAAAAGATGTTCATTATGATTTCTTCAAGGAAATGCAACACTAGTTGTATATTTCTCCACACCTATGAGAATGCTTCAAATTAAAAGAAAAAAAATCATAAAAAGCACTGGCGAGGATGTGGAAGAAGTGGTAATGCCATATACTGTTGGCGGGAAGGCAAAGTGGGTATCACCACTTTGCAAGAATTTAGCAATTCCTGATAAAGTTAAACATGCAATTACCATTAGATGTTGTATTCCTATTCATATATATACCCTAGACAAATGAAAGTACTTGTCCAAAATTAGACCTGAATATGAATATACATCTCCCTTATTTGCAGTTGCTTAAGATTGAAAATGACCCAAATATCCAGCACCAATGAAGAGATATACAAATTATTTTACATTCATATAAGTTAATACTACTCAGCAATAAAAAGTAATGAACTCTCAATCCATGCAACAATATGGCTGAATCTGAAAAGTAAAGCATATTCAAAAAGAAATAAGCTAGACACATAGAATATTTGCTATATACTATATGCTCTGTTAACATTCAGGAGAAGGTAAAATTATAGATATGAACAAAAATTAGATCAGTGGTTTCCAGATGCTAAGAGTGATAGAAGAGATTATCTACAAGGGGCATGAGAAATCTTTGGAGGGCAATGAAACTGTTCTTCCTTAATAGCGCAGTTATAAAACTGAATACATTTTAAAGAACTCATCAATTGTGCAGAGTGAGTTTTTCTACATGTAACTTATATATAATAAACCTAACTTTAAAGGTGAAGTACAGTGCATGAAAATTCATGCCTTATATTTTTACCACAATATTCCAAAAACTTGAAAGTAAATAAAATGCCAAGTTAATTCAGTAAGCAACTTGCATATTCTA
The DNA here is from genome assembly GCF_000951035.1 of Colobus angolensis palliatus. Classification (NCBI taxonomy): domain Eukaryota; kingdom Metazoa; phylum Chordata; class Mammalia; order Primates; family Cercopithecidae; genus Colobus; species Colobus angolensis. The sequence goes on along the minus strand of NW_012113475.1, from coordinate 4,025,797 downwards.
ACTAGATCAACACTGCTTCTAATATAAGTTTGACTGATTTTTCTTTCATTAATTTTGATTAATATACCTTTCATATTTAAATAGCTAATTTAATCTAATTTTCCATTTTAATTTACTAGAAAGAGCACTTTTACAAAACCTATTGAAGTCTGAATTTCCATTCACTGTTCATCCCATTTTTCCCAATGCAAAGCCACAGAAAAAGGGATGAAACATTTAACAAAACAACTAATAAAGTCCTTCACTAATTAAATAGACTTAAAAACTGTCATAACTTTGCTGAATATTTTAATATGTTCTCAACATATCAATCTTTTACGTTTCTTTTCCTTTAATTTTGCACCAGTCCCAAGAGTCATCAGAAAAATATAAAATCAAAATTAGCCATCTTCTAATTTTACTGCAAATCAAATCATCAATCCTCCACACACATTTTGAAATCATAAATTTTGCCAAAGATTTCAGACCTGTGGAAATAAATGGTGGACTAAAATGTCCCTTTTTTCCCTACTCACAATTACAACCACAGAAATTACTGAATTTCTTAAATAGCAACTTAGAAATGACTTATAACATGTTAAACTATTACCATATATATTTTTTCAGTTATGATTATGATTATTCATTTATTTCCTCATAGTAGCACAGGCTTGAGTCCTTTCCATGCTTCAGTCAAATCACTCCCATATCAAAATACAGAATAAATATAAACGTTATAACCTCTCTGAAATATCATGATTTGATACATTAAAAATAATTTTCTCTTCTCAGAATTTGGATCCATAGTTTTTTATCATGACAAACAGCATAAATATGGTTGATATTTTCTTTATTGTAGAATATTTCCATCATAAATTAAGACAGAAATATTAGTTCTGATTATATGACTAGGAGGAAACAACTAGCATGATAAATTATTTGTAATGGTTTTAAAGATAAATTCAATAAGGATGATATTGTTTGTGCAGTAACCATAGTAAAAAAAGCAATATTTTTCCCTGTTGAAACAATTAAATTTTCAAAATAACATTCTCAAATCCCCCAGAGAAATGTTTCTATAGTATTATAAAATAACATCTTTTAATGACTTGTACTGATTTAATATAATTAAATGCATTTTAAGCATATATTTTTAAAAGGAGAAATATTCAGATTTAAAAATGATCTCCTAAAAGATATCCTAATTATGACCTGTATGTCTACTTTGCTTATAGAAATTCTCATTTCATTAGTAACATTTGAAACTTTTTCATTTTGATTCAGGTGATTTTGAATTAAGGTATTTACAGAAGAGGGAAAGAATCTTTCTCAAAAGTTTGGAAATGTGGCTATTTAGTTTATAACACTTGTGCTTTCTCCCGTTCTTTTCAGGCCAATGAATAGTAATGACCAAAATCTGCAAGAACTCTAAGTGGTTCTGACGTGTTTTTGACCAGTTGCTGTAGATCAAAGAATTGGCATCCACAGTTGAGACTGATTAATAATCAAGGTAAATTGTTTTAAGGTGCAGTTAACAGATTCCCTATTTGGAGAGGTACATTTTTCTTCTCTCCCCTCCAATTGAAACAAGATTCCACTGTTTAGGTGTTTCTTAGCATATAAGGGTAAATTCACAACTATTAATAAATGTGCAATGAATAAATACGTTTAGAATGGCAATTGATTCATAAAAGTCATTTTCAAAGGAGAAAAGAAGATCAAGTTACTAATACAATGACACATATTGTTGTTGAGTATAGTATGATTACCAAAAGAAGAATAATGACGAACATCTAAACACAAATAAAAATGATGTTGCCTACCTGGCAAAATGAAATATCCTTATACTCTAGGTACAGTGGTTTGCTTACAAATCTAAATAAATAAATAAATAAATAAATAAATAAATAAATAAAATAAAATTCAGGGAAATAAATTTATCTAAATTATATTGAAGTTTTCCATGAAAGCAATGAGTAACATTTAATAACAATAACGGAAAATCCTTCATATAATTTCAGATACAGAATAATTTACTACTATGTTCACACAAGCACACAGCTATGTAGAGTAAAACAAAGAAAGAAGTGTTATTCCTTAGCACGTTGCCACTGCTTGAAATAAATATAGGTGATATTTTTGTCTTTGGTATTTCTATTTTTTTGAATTTTCCTTAATTAACCCATGTTAATTTACCATAAATTAATAGTAACAAAATAAAACAAGATCATATGACAACTTTTTATTTTGCTTTTACCACTTACAGTAAAAGTTAGAATGACAAAGTTATAAGAATAGGAGATCAAAAGATAAGCAAATACTAAATTATCTTCATTTAAAAATGTTATAGCTATTATTCAGTGAATGGTACTGTAGAAACAATCACTAGAGCTTAGAATGGCCGATGAGTAAAAACAGGTACAAAAGTCAACCAACATAGGCATAGTATATTTTCATGGCTACTTTTAAAGGCACCATTAATGCATATTTTATTTTTCTTTGGGATGGCAGTGGTTATTTATAATTCTAGTGATTTGAATTCACATGCTCTATTAAAAAAGAATATTTTTCACACATGAAAATTTGAGAGTCAAATATGTCATTTGAGTTTTTAAAAATGTGGATATCTTCATGATGGCTGACTAGAGGTGCCCAGTGTTCAGAGAAGTTTATATGAGTATACCTCAGGGCCTCAGAGCTAGCCACCTAGCGCCATTTGATAGTGACCTCATTCTCTTGACTGGTGATTACCAAGCGCTGTGCATATCTCCTCCAAGGCTTGAGGACAGGCACATTTTGTGCCCACTGCTGCTGGTAAACCCACCTCCTGCAAAGCTGTGCCATTGCCTCCACAAAAGCCTGCAATTTAGGGTACAGGGGCACTCAAAGACATTGCTGATGTTGATTTCACAAGAAATACTATACAAAGACTACATTACTGCTCTTACATAGAAACAAAAGCCAAAATACTCCACCCAGGCAACATTGCAAGTCACATCTTGTATTAGTCCATTTTCCTTTTTTTTGGAGACGGAGTCTCGCTCTGTCGCCCAGGCTGGAGTGCAGTGGCCGGATCTCAGCTCACTGCAAGCTCCGCCTCCCAGGTTCACGCCATTCTCCTGCCTCAGCCTCCCGAGTAGCTGGGACTACAGGCGCCCGCCACCCAGCTAGTTTTTTGTATTTTTTTAGTAGAGACGGGGTTTCACCGTGTTAGCCAGGATGGTCTCGATCTCCTGACCTCGTGATCCAACCGTCTCGACCTTCCAAAGTGCTGGGATTACAGGCTTGAGCCACCGCGCCTGGCCTAGTACATTTTCATACTACTATAAAGAATTGCTAAAGTCTGGATAACTTATAAAAGGAAGAGGTTTAATTGACTCACAGTTCAGCATTGCTGGGGAGGCCTCAGCATGCAATCATGTCAGAAGGCAAAGGGGAAGCAAGGCATCTTCTTCACAAGGTGACAGGAAGAAGTGCTGAACAAAGCGGAAAGAGATCACCCTTATAAAACCGCTTCAGATCTTGTGAGAACTCACTATCAGGAGAACAGAAAAAAACTGCCTCCATGATTTAATGACCTCCACCTGGTCTCTCTCTTGATTAGAGGGATTACAATTCAAGATGAGATTTGGATGGAGACACAAGGCGTAACCATGTCACATCTACAAGAAAAAGTCTTTTCGTACAAAAGCTCTTCCATAAAATTGGAAGAGGTGACTGTTCCACCAGATGTGCATATATCAAGGTAGGGACATGAGATAAATAAAGAAACAAGAAAACATGACACCTGCAAAATTTTCCAGCAACAGACCCCAAAGAAAAAGAAATAAAAAGAAAATTGTGAAAGTTTTTGAAATAAATGAAAATAGAGTAACAATATATCAAAACCTATGAGATAGCAGCAAAAGCCATACTAAGAGGAAAGTTTGTAACAATAAACATCTACATCAAAAAAAAAAAAAGAAAATTTTCAAATAAACAACCTAATAAACACCTCAAAAAACCAGAGAAGCAAGAATAAACCAAGTTCCAAATTAGTAGAAAGCAAGAAATAATAAGATGAGAGCAGAAATAAAATAGAGACTAAAAAATACAACAGAACAATGAAACAAAGCTTTTTTCAAAAAAGATAAAATTGACCAAGTGTTAGCTAGACTGACAAAAAAAGAGAAGGTTCAAATAAATAAAATAAGAAACAAAAAAAATACAAGACAATGGATACACAGAAATACAAAGGATCATGGAAAACCCAGAGGAAATGGATACATTCCTAGACATATATTACCTACCAAGATTGAACCAAGAAGAAATATAAAACACGAAAAGGCCAATGACAAGTAATGAGATTCAATCAGTAATAAAAACTATCATAAGAAAGGAAAACCTAAAACCCGAAGATTTCACTGCTGAATTTTATCAAACTTTTAATGAACTAAAACCAGTTCTCTATTTATTACAAAAAAAAAAAATTGAAGAGAATTCTTCCAAACTTCTTCTACAAGGCCAGAATTACCACGATATTGAAACCAGACAAGGACACAACAAAAAAGAAGGGTATAGGCCAATATCCCTAATGAACACAGATACAAAAATCTACAAAAACCAAACCAAACCAAACCAAAACAAAAACCAAGCAAACTGAATACAGCAGCATATTAAAAATCTCATTCACTAAGAGCAAGTTGGATTCATCACATTATTTTAATACACAAAAAATGGACGCACATACCATGTTTATGAATTGTAAAAATTAATATTGTTAAACTTACCATACTACCCAATGCAATCTTATTAAATTGTCAATGCCATACATTATAAAAATAGAAAAAAAAATCCTAAAATGTGTGTAGAATTACAAAAGACTCCAAGTAGCCAATGCAATCCTGGGCAAAAAAAGACCAAATCTGGAGACATCAAACTTCTTAACTTCAAATAAGCTACAAAGCTATAGTATCCATAAAAACATGACACTTGGATGAAAACCAACACATAAACCCAGGCATCAGAATAGAGAATCCAGCAATAAATGTACATATTATCAGCCAACTGATTTTCAACAAAGGTGACAAAAAAGTACACTGTGCAATATGGTTTAGATGTGTCCCCACCCAAATCTCATCTTGAATTGTAGCTCCCATAATTCCCATGTGTTGTGGGAGGGAACTGGTAGGAGATAATTCAATCATGAGTGTGGTTTCCTTCATACTGTTCTTGTGGTAGTGAATAACACACAAGATCTGATGGTTTTATAAAGGAAATGCCCTTTCACTTGGTTTTCTTTCTCTCTTCCCTCTGCTATATAAAATGTAATTTGCTCTTCCTTGCCATCTGTCATAATTTAGAGGCCTCCCCAGCCATGTGCAACTGTGAGTCGATTAAACCTCTTTCCTTTATAAAGTACCTAGTCTTGGGTGTGTCTTCCTCAACAGTGTAAAAACGGACTTATACAGTAAATTGGTACTGGTAGGGTGGGGGAGCTGCTGCAAAGATACCCAAAAATATGGAAGCGACTTTGGAATTGGTTAACAGACAGAAGTTGGAACCATTTTGAGGGCTCAGGAAAAGATACAAAAATGTGGGAATGTTTGAATCTTCCTAGAGACTTGTAGTGCTCAAAAGACAGGAAGATGTGGGAAAGTTAGGAACTTCCTAGAGACTTGTTGAATGGCTTTGACCAAAATGCTGATAGTGATATGGACAATAAAGTCCAGGCTGACATGGTGTAAGATGGAGATGAGGAACATGTTGAGAACTGGAGCGAAGGTTATTCTTGCCGTGCTTTAGAAAAGAGACTGGTAGCATTCTGCCCCTTCGTTAGAGATCTGTAGAACTTTTAACTTGAGAGAGATGATTAAGGGTGGTATCTGGTGGAAGAAATTTTTAAGTAGCAAAGCATTCAAGAGGAAGCAGAGCATAAAAGTTTGGAAAATGTTTAGACTGACGATGCAATAGAAAGAAAAGAAGAAAACCATTTTCAGGGGAGAAATTCAAACCTGTTGCAGAAATTTGCATAAGTAACAAGGACCCAAATGTTGGTTGCCAAGACCATGGGAAAATGTCTCCAGGGCATGTCAGAGACCTTTGTGGCAGGCCCTCCCATCGCAGGCCTGGAGGCCTAGGAGGAAAAATGGTATTGTAGGCCAGACCCAAGGCCCTCCTACTTTGTGCAACCTTGAGACTTGGTGCCCTGCTTCCCAGTCACTCTAACCATGACTAAAAGGAGCCAAGGTACAACTTGGGCCATAGCTTCAGAGGATGCAAACCCCAAGCCTTGGCAGCTTCCATGTGGTGCTGAGCCTGTGAATTCACAGAAGTCAAGAATTGAGGTTTGGGAACTTCTGCATAGATTTCAGAGGGTGTATGGAAATGCCTAGATGACCACGCAGACATTTTCTGCAGTCAGGGCCCCCTGAAGCAAACTAGAATCTCTGCCAGGGTAGTGTAGAAGAGAAATGTGGGGTAGAAACCCCACACAGAGTATACACTGGGGTACTGCCTAGTGGAGCTGTGTGAACAGGGGCACTGTCTTCCAGACCCCAGAATGGTAGATCCACTGACTGCTTGGACCGTGCACTTGGAAAAGCTGCAAACGCTCAATGCCAGCCCATGAAAGCAGCCAGGAGTGGGGGCTAAACTCTGCAAAGTCACATGGGTGGAGCTGCGCAAGACCATGGGAACCCACCTCCTGCATCAGTGTGACCTGGATGTGAGACATGTAGTCCAAGGGAATCATTTTGGAACTTTAAGATTTGACTGCCCCACTGGATTTTGGACTTTCATGGGGCCTTTAGCCCCTTTATTTTGGCCCATTTCTCCCATTTGGAATGGGTGTATTTATCCAATGCCTGTACCTCCATGTACCTCCATTTCATCTAGGAATTAATTAATTTGCTTTTGACTTTACAGGATCATAGGCAGAAGGGACTTGCCTTGTCTCAAATAAAACTTTGGACTGTGTATTTTTGAGTTAATACTGAAATGAGTTGACTTTGGGGAACTGTTGGGAAGGCATGATTGGTTTTGAAATGTGAGGACATGAGATTTGGAGGGGCCAGGGTGAAATGATATGGTTCAGCTGTGTCCCTACCCAAATCTCATCTTGAATTGTACTCCCATAATTCCCATATGTTGTGGGAGGGATCTGGAGGGAGATAACTGAATCATGTGGGCAGTTTCCCAGATACTGTTCTCATCATAGTGAATAATTCTCACAAGATCTGATGGTTTTATAAGGGGAAACCCATTTCTCTTGGTTCTCTTACTTTCTGCCACCATGTAAGATGTGACTTGCTCCTACTTGCCTTCTGCCATGATTGTGAGGCCTCATCAGCCATGTGGAACTGTGAGTAAACTGAACCTCTTTCCTTTACAAATTGCCCAACCTCGAGCGTGTCTTTATCAGCACTGTGAAAATGGACTAAGACCCTGGGTAAAGGATAATAAATAAATGTTGCTGTAAAAACTAAACATCCATATGCAGAAGAATGAAAATAGACTCTCATATGCCACAATACAAAAAAAAAATCATTTCAAAATGTATTCAAGACTTAAATATAGGACTCAAAACTATAAAACCGCTAGAAGAAAATACAGTGGAAATGCTTTAGGCCATATGCCTGGACAAAGGTTTTAAAAATAAGACCTCAAAACCACAGGAAACAATAGGAAAAACAGGCAAATGGGATTGAATCAAACTAAGGAGCTTCCACATAGTAAAGGAAACAATCAATGAAATGAAAAGACAACCTGTGAATGGGATAAAATATTTGCAAAATATTCATCTGACAAGGAAATAATATCCAGAATATCCAAAATCTTAAACAACTCAACAGCAAAAAACTGAATATAATAATACAGTTCAAAATGGGCAATTGATTTGAATAGACATTTCTCCAAAGAAGCCATACAAATGGCAAACAAATATATGAAAAAAATGGTCAGCATCACTAATCATCAGAGAAAGGCAAATCTCAATAAGATACTATGTCACCTTAGAATGGCTATTATAAAAAAGACAAAAAATAACAAATGCTGGTGGTGATGTAGAATAAAAGGGAAATACTTATACATGGTTATTAATATAAGTTAGTTCATTATGGAAAACAGTATGGAGGTTCCTCAAAATGTTAAAACTAGAACTACCATATGATCAAGCAATCGTCCTACTGGGTATATATCCAAAGGAAATAATATGTCAAATAGAAACCTGAACTCCTATGTCTCTTACAGATTCATCACCAAAACCAAGATATGTAATCAATCAAAATGTCCATCAACAGATGAATAGATAAGTAAATGTTACCCATGAACACAATGTCATACTATTCAGCCATAAAAAGGAAGGAGATTCTGTCATTTATGGTAACACAAATGAGCCTGGGGGACATTATATAAAGTGAAATCAGCCAGGCACAGAAAGATGAAAATGACATGTTTTCACTCATATGTGGAAGCTAAAAATGTTGATCTCATAGAAGTAAAGATTATAATAGTTGCTACTCTAGAGGCTGACAAGGGAGGGTAGGGGAGGTAGAAATAGGGAGAGGTTGGTTAATGTATACAAAATCAAAGCTAGATAGGAGGAACAAATTGTAGTGTTCTATAGCATTGTGAGGTGATATTATAGTAAATAATAATTTATTGTATAATCTCAGAAAGGTAGAAGAGAGGATTTTGAATGTTTTCTTTTTTTTTAA
>NW_012113475.1:4013971-4016207 GCF_000951035.1 Colobus angolensis palliatus | reverse complement strand
TTTTTTGTCCTTGTGATAGTTTGCTGAGAATGATGGTTTCCAGCTTCATCCATGTCCCTATAAAGGACATGAACTCATTGTTTTTTATGGCTGCATGGTATTCCATGGTGTATATGTCCCACATTTTCTTAATCCAGTCTATCATTGTTGAACATTTGGGTTGGTTGTAAGTCTTTGCTATTGTGAATATTGCTGCAAAAAACATACGTGTGTCTGTGTCTTTATAAGAGAGTGATTTATAATCCTTTGAGTGTATACCTAGTAATGGGATGGCTGGGTCAAACGGTATTTCAAGTTCCAGATCCCTGAGGAATCGCTGCACTGTCTTCCACAATGGTTGAACTAGTTTACAGTCCCACCAACCATGTAAAAGCGTTCCTATTTCTCCACATCCTCTCCAGCACCTGTTGTTTCCTGACTTTTTAATGATCGCCATTCTAACTGGTGTGAGATGGTATCTCATTGTGGTTTTGATTTGCATTTCTCTGATGACCAATGATGATGAGCATTTTTTCATGTGTCTGTTGGCTGCATAAATGTCTTCTTTTCAGAAGTATCTGTTCATATCCTTTGCTCACTTGATGATGGGGCTGTTTGTTATTTCTTGTAAATTTGTTTAAATTCTTTGTAGATGCTGGATATTAGCCCTTTGTCAGATGAGTAGATTGCAAAAATTTTCTCCCATTCTGTAGGTTGCCTGTTCACTCTGATGGTAGTTTCTTTTGCTATGCAGAAGCTCTTTAGTTTAATGAGATCCCATTTGTCAATTTTGGCTTTTGTTGCCATTGCTTTTGGTGTTTTAGACATGAAATCCTTGCCCATGCCTATGTCCTGAATGGTATTGCCTAGGTTTTCTTCTAGGGTTTTTACGGTTTTAGGTCTAACATTTAAGTCTTGAATCCATCTTGAATTAATTTTCATATAAGGTGTAAGGAAGGGATCCAGTTTCAGCTTTCTACCTATGGCTAGCCAGTTTTCCCAGCTCCATTTGTTAAATAGGGAATCCTTTCCCCATTTCTTGTTTTTGTTCAGGTTTGTCAAAGATCAGATAGTTGTAGATGTGTAGTATTATTTCTGAGGCCTCTATTCTGTTCCATTGTTCTATATCTCTGTTTTGGTACCAGTACCATACTGTTTTGATTACTGTAGCTGAGTTGACAGAAGGATGCTTCAGACGTTCAAACTTATCCAATCTAAAGGAGGAAGTTAGAACCCATCGCAAAGAAGTTAAAAACCTTGAAAAATGATAAGACAAATGGCTAACTAGAATAACCAATGCAGAGAAGTCCTTAAAGGACCTGATGGAGCTGAGAACCATGGCACGAGAACTACATGATGAATGTACAAGTTTTAGTAGCCTATTCGATCAACTGGAAGAAAGAGTATCAGAGATGGAAGATCAAATGAATGAAATGAAGCAAGAAGAGAAGTTTCGAGAAAAAAGAATAAAGAGAAATGAAAAAAGCCTCCAAGAAATATAGTACTATGTGAAAAGACCAAATCTACGTCCAATTGGTGTACCTGAAAGTGATGGTGAGAATGGACCCAAGTTGGAAAACACTGTTCAGGATATTATCCAGGAGAACTTCCCCAACCTAGCAAGGCAGGCCAACATTCAAATTCAGGAAATACAGAGAATGCTACAAAGATAATCCTTGAGAAGAGCAACTCGAAGACACATAAATGTCAGATTCACCAAGGTTGAAATGAAGGTCAAAATGTTAAGGGCAGCCAGAGAGAAAGGTCGGGTTACCCACAAAGGGAAGCCCATTAGACTAACAGCGGATCTCTCGGCAGAAACTCTATAAGCCAGAAGAGAGTGGGGGCCAATATTTCAATCCAGAATTTCATATCCAGACAAACTAAGCTTCATAAGTGAAGGAGAAATAAAATCCTTTACAGACAAACAAATGCTGAGAGATTTTGTCACCACCAGGCCTGCCCTACAAGAGTTTCTGAAGGAAGCACTAAACATGGAAAGGAAAAACCAGTACCAGCCTCTGCAAAAACATGCCAAATTGTAGAGACCATCAATGCTAGGAAGAAACTGCATCAACTAATGAGCAAAATAACCAGCTAATATCATAATGTCAGGATCAAATTCTCACATAACAATATTAACCTTAAATGTATATGGGCTAAATGTTCCAATTAAAAGACACAGACTGGCAAATTGGATAGAGTCAAGACCCATTAGTGTGCTGTATTCAGGAAAGCCATCTCACGTTCAGAGACA
>NW_012113475.1:4013587-4013916 GCF_000951035.1 Colobus angolensis palliatus | reverse complement strand
TTCAGAGACACACATAGGCTCAAAATAAAGGGATGGAGGAAGATCTACCAAGCAAATGGAAAATAAAAAAAGGCAGGGGTTGCAATTCTAGTCTCTGATAAAACAGACTTTAAACCAACAAAGATAAAAAGAGACAAAGAAGGCCATTACATCATGGTAAAGGGATCAATTCAACAAGAAGAACTAACCATCCTAAATGTATATGCACCCAAAACAGGAGCACCCAGATTCATAAAACAAGTCCTTAGAGACCTACAAAGAGACTTTGACTCCCAGACAGTAATAATGGGAGACTTTGACACCCCACTGTCAACATTAGACAGATCCAT
>NW_012113475.1:4008305-4012392 GCF_000951035.1 Colobus angolensis palliatus | reverse complement strand
ATATTAAAGCTTTCTATTAATATTTTTCAGTTTAGTCATTTCATCACTAGGATGGCTGTTTGGCTTAAAAAATTGTTTCACATATTTGCCAAACTTCTTGCTTTTTTCATGAAGTGTTTTATAAATTTTATTGAATTTTCTATCACTATATAATTATAGTTCAGTAAACTTTTTTGAATATTACTCTAAACTTTTTCAGTCATATTATAGATATCCATTTCTTTGGGGTTAATTATTGGAGCTTTATTTATTTCTTTTGGCAGTGTCGTGATTCTCTGATTTTTATAATCCATCTATCCTTGCATTGCTGTCTGCACATTTGGGGAGCTAGCCCTCTATTTCTGGCCTTTATAAATGTCTTTTGGCAGTGATACTTCTTCATTGTTTAGTCTAGCCAGTGATTTAGAAGAGCAGCTAGTGATGACCCAAGACAGGCAGATCTTGTTTGGAGTTCTCTAGTTTGCTGGGCCATTGTCCTTAATGTGATATTGGGTGGGGCTGCTGGCTGGGCATTCCAGTCTGCTTAAACTACTGGCTGGGCTGTGCTCTGAGGCAGAGATGCTAGATAGATGCTGCAATGACTTCTGGTCAGGGTAGTCACACGATCTATTCCCTGGCTGTGTAACTTTGTTCTTCACAATCTGCAGTTTGGTAGAGTTGCAGGCTAGGGTAAGTCAAAATTTACATCTTGAAATAGACAGAACCAGAGGCTATGCTGCTTAGAAATGGATGACTGAGGATTGCCTCCATGTCAATGTGCTGCTATGGGGTGAGGTTTTGGCTGATTTGAGTGGCTGTCAGACTCCCAAGATAAGGAAGTCTACCCCTATGCTTTTCCAAAATGTGCAGAGATGGGAGTCTGCCTGCCTGGGCAGTGTCAGTTTGGTTGAGAGGAACTGCTTCTTGACTTCCCAGATCAACTTGACTTAGTCCCTACACTTCCCGGAAATACATGAAGATGAAAGTCTCTGTGATAGTAGGGTCATTGGGAGTGCTTCTCAACTGAGTGGAGCTGCTTCTTGGCTTCCCAGGTCATACTGGTCTAGTCCATTAGCTTCTCCAAAATGGATGAAGGCAGTTATCTCCCAGACTGGTTAGGATGGGCTCTGAGGCTGAGCAGGTAGGCTAGCAATCTAGCAATTCAAGCTAGGTTGAACTGCCCACAATGCTTCTGAAGGTAATCACCTCCGCTTTGCAGGTGAGCTATGAGGTTGACTGGTATCGGTGATCAAGCACCACAGCTGGCAGGAAAATAGAGGCACCAACAAGATCCACATGTTGGTCAATATGACATCTGTTTCCTTTCTTTGTTTCTATCTGATCCTGAGAAGTCTAGCTGTGCTGTTTTCCCTGGCGTTCCACTCTTGGTGGGACCATAGTGGGCTTCCTGGGAAGTGTGTCTTAATGCTAGAAAAGCTGCAGGAATACTTTTGGTGTTCTCCTCCCCGTGTAGAAATGGTGGACCCAGGGAAATGCTCTCCACCTGGCATTACACCAAATTAGGGGAAGGGGTTGGGAAGTATGGTCAGAGTGAGACCGTTATTCTTACCCTTCTAATTCAAACTTAATTTGGTTCTATGGACTGCACAGGTGTCTCAGACTTGTTTCCAAGTGTTGAGGTTTTCAAAAGTATATTCTATTCTGAGGATAATTGCTGGTGGAACTTTCTTTCAGGGAGAGGTGGGTAGTAAAATTTGAGACTTCCTATTCTGCATTTCGATGTCTATTTTTGAACTTTATATAAATGAAAACAGTTTTCTTTTGTGACTGACTTCATTTAGTTTCCATTTTTTTTGTAAGTTTCATCTATGTTGTTGCATGTAGCATTCGCTCATTCATTTTCAGTGCTATAAATACTATCCTACTATGCAAATGAACCATAATTAGCTTAATTCATTGTTATTATTATTGTTCTGCTGGATAATATGGCCAAGATAGTGTACGTTAAACGTGCTAATAGTGGGCATACTTTATCTTATGTAATTTTTCAATAATTTACCAATTCACCATAAAGATGTCATTTGTTTTGAGATTATATAGATATTCCTTATCAGATTGATACATCTATTCTCACTTTTCTAGAATTCTAGAAAATAGATATTACCTGTGATCAAATGCTTTAGTACATCTAGTGAAGTGATCATATGATTTTTCTGTTTTCCTGTCAGTGTGATGAATTTGGTTATCATGTAATTAAGAAATTCAGAATAAAAATGAGAATATAGTTATTCTTTAGGAGGATTATAGGTATGCAAAATATGCTACAGTAAAGTTTAAACTTTTGTAATGATTTTAGAAAAATTATTGCTTACATGGATTTGAAAGTCAGAAAAACAGGAAAATTATTCTGATTAGTAATCTCTATTTATAAATGGAGGAATAGTTCCAAATAAGCTGGTAAAATGGTTCCATGAAATTCAGTATGTGTGACTTTGAGAGAAAGACATAAAATCATGGCTGCCATCCATAAACGAAAAAGAATTGGTCTGTAAGGTACATAAAAATATTAATTTTTCCTGATCTGAGACCAAGTACACCACAAAAGGAAAGTATATGCTACCTATAAAATGTCTGGTTTCATGTCATAACTTAAAGACAGTTTTACTATGCTCACCTAAATTCAGAATTCAATATGATATTACATTTCTGCTTTGGGATTATAAAAGTAGGAAGGAATCTTTGATGAGAAAAAAAGTGAAAGCAGGCTAGAGTAGAGATTTATTTGCAGAAAGTGAATGATCTCTTTGACAGGCAGATGAAATTTAAGTGTCTTCTTTTGTTTCAGGATTGTTCTTTACATTTTTTTTTTCTTGGAAATGTCATTGCTCTATTCCAGTAACCTGTGTTCCCCCTCCGCTGAATACGCTAGATTTTGTTTTGTTTTTGAGACGGAGTCTCACTCTGTCGCCAGGCTGGAGCGCAGTGGCACGATCTTGGCTCACTGCCACCTTCGTTTCCTAGGTTCAAGCAATCCTCCTGCCTCAGCCTCCAGAGTAGTTGGGACTACAAGCGTGCACACCACCATGCCCAGCTAATTTTTTGTATTTTTAGTGGAGATGGGGTTTGATCATGTTGGCCAGGATGGGTCTTAATCTCTTGAACTCGTGTTCCACCCATCTCGGCCTCCCAAAGTGCTGGGATTACAGGTGTGAGCCACCGCTGGCCTGAATACTCTAGTTTTTTAAAGGACCAAGTGGTGAGTAATTTCTTTATTCTATTCATGTTACCATGTGCCAAGCAGTGTGCCGAGCATTGAGGATATAGCCATAAAGACCCCTGCCTTCAACGAGCTTTTATTCTAATGCATATGTATCCTAATACTCAGAATTCAAGTTTAACTGCAGAAAAATAATTTTAAAGATTGTAATGCTTTGAAGTCTGGAGTGAAACAAAACACCCTGTGAAACCTTAAAGGTTTTTGAAAAAAATATTTTATTAACTAATTGTTTTATCCTTTTCTTTTGAAAATATGAGTGAGTGAAATCTAATATTATGGCCAAAGACTAAATGTTAAGTAATTTCTAAAGTACATTTTTAAATGTTGCTAGCAATGCATGTGATGAGAGCTTACCAGGATGGAAGGAACAGGTCTAAATAACAATCTAATGCTTTCTAGCTTTGTAAAGTCAAATCTAAAAAACTGGTGGTGAAAATCATAACGCTCCTAAAACAATATGCATATGATTGGCAGACATCAAAGAAAACTCTCCTAAATTGATGCTTTGGCTTTCTGTGCTATTCTTTAATGTGGAAATAAAACCCCATTATACAAGAGATATATTGTTATTTTATGACATATATTGTTCTTTTCTTTTGCAGGATAGACATATGGCCATGTCTATATTTGGTTTAATATTTTAATAAAGCATTTTGGAAAATAAATCTACCACTTCTTCATTTCCATGCTGTGTATTTCTTCTGGCAGTCTCCCATCATAAGACTAGTCAATAGCTTACCTGTGAAAATGAAAAATAAATTAAAATATAGAAATAATTCTGGTAGGGCCTGGCATGGTGGCTCACACCTGTAATCCCAGCACTTTGGGAGGTCAAGGCGGGTGAATCACGAGGTCACACATTTAAAACCA
>NW_012113475.1:3993559-4008255 GCF_000951035.1 Colobus angolensis palliatus | reverse complement strand
GGGGAGGAGGAGCCAAGGCAGAACGGGTACGGGGGAGGAGGAGCCAAGGCAGAACGGGTACGGGGGAGAGGAGCCAAGGCAGAATGGGTATGGAGGAGGAGGAGCCAAGGAAGAACGGGTTCGGAGGAGGAGGAGCCAAGGCAGAAAGCTGATCAGAAGGCAGAGGTGGACAGGGGCAGGGACGTCTTCAGATCTGGGCACTCGCTGCCCCACATACTGTGGATGCGAAGCTGGGAGGCAGGGACACGGGAGCCCAGCAGCTGTGTGGGAACCGCTAGGCCCCGGGTGCATGTACATGGCTCAGTTCCAAGCCCCAAGAGGACAGGCATGGAGATGAGAGTACTGGTGACCCTCACGCCTGTGCTGGGGCCAATGTGGAAGGGAGAAAGGGCATGAGCCCAGCAGACCTGGCCGAGTGTGGGGGAGGGAAGAGGACATGGGATTCAGGAACAAAAGGCTCCTGCAGGCGGAGTGAATGGGTAGCTTGAGAAGGAGCAGGTGTTGCACACCTGTTTGCACCTGGCAGGGCTGACCTTGGGGTCACAGCCCAACCCAGCACACACTCTGAGAGGTTTCCAGAGATTCAGGGCACCAACTGTAGACCTTTGGTGATTCAAAGCTCTCCCCAGATGGCTGGGCGAGGCGGCTTACGCCTGTAATCCCAGCACTTTGGGAGGCCGAGGTAGGAGGATTGCTTGAGCCCATGAGTTCGAGACCAGCCTGGGCAACATGGTAAAACCCCATTTCTATAAAAAATTTAAAAATTAGCCCGGTGTGTGCGTACCTGTAGTCCCAGCTATTCAGGAGGCTGAGGTGGGAGGATCACTTGAGCCTGGGAGGGCAAGGCTACAGTGGCCGTGATCACGTCACTGCACTCCAGCCCAGGTGACAGAGCGGGACCCTGTCTCAAAAAAAAAAAAAGGAAAAAAAAAGAAAGAAAGAAAGAAAGAAAGGGAAAGAAATAACTCTGCTAAACTCAAGATACATAATACATTTGGCAATTCATTTTGCAGAAGTAAAGACCGACCCATCTACAAAAACATATTGTCAAATGCTTTTATTCATTTAACTACATTATGTAAGTTCTTTCTTTAGTAACTTTCATATTTCCATCAAGAAGTCTTAGTTTTAAATTCCCCAAGCTTTTCCTTTTTCTTAAAAAAAGGCTTGGAAAAGAAGTATGTTTTTGTGATGTGACCTGAAGTTCTGTTTTAATACAGAGTGCTCAAATACCTGATTTATGAGATCTATTAGATTCAAACCATTCTTTCATTTTTGTCTACTACTTTTCTTTATACCATCTAATAGGGAATCAAAAATATCTTCCTAAGCCTCAATAGAATATTATCTTAAGCTGCACTTTTCTCTAACTCAGAAGGTCTAGAAATATTTCAGTTTAAAAGAACCACTCAATCATGGGAGAAATGCTGTTGCAATGTAACTATTTTAATGTTTTACTGCCTCGAATTTTACTTTACCTAGATTTCCCTGCAGTGAGCGAACCTCATTTGTGTAAGATTTCTTAGATGGCTTGAATTTATACACCAGCATTGAAAACTCTACCTACTTTAACAAGGGACTCAACTAGCCTTGCAGAAGTAGTGTTTAGAGATTTGTACCTTCTTTGAATATTCATTTCACATAGTTGCTGATTCTTAAGAATGTGGCATGCATACAATTTCTTGAAAGCTGTGCATGCAAAAGAATCTATTTCAGAACTGCATCATTACCATAGAAATGTAAATGCATCATTGTCTTTAGAAAGGAAAAATAAAGAATGTAAATTAGCATTTTCCTTAGTCTCACCATAGTAAATTTCTGTAAAAAGTAAAATTATTAGAATCATTATTAAAGCATACAAGCATCATTTTCCTACCACACATGTTTATTAAAAATGATGAAACACAATTCCAAAACGTGTTACATGGAAAACATTAAATATTTAAACTTTTATATTGTGGAGACTTTAATCTTTGATTTATCTGAAATAAAATAGAAATTTTAAGGCATTTCCTTATCTAGTTAATTTTTCCTACAAGATCATATTAATAATTTGTCTTCCAGTATTGGTGTTCTTCTGGGCACAATAGACGTAAGTAGATTCTTCCTTCATTTCTGGCCAGCTGAGTTTCAGAATATGCACTTTTATACAAATTTACTGTGAAAATTAACTTACTATAAAAATGATGGGATTTTTAATCAATGATATTTTTCAAATATTTGTGAAAGATAAAGAAATGATAAGGGAAAACGTTAGCAAGGTTTCATGATGCTTGAAACTTAAACCATTATTGATAGTATTTGGTGAAATGTGGAGTTTTGAACTTACAGTGTTGATTCTGAAATTTTCGTGGTCACTCAGATCTTGATTTTGATTTCTTTTTGAAAGAAAACAAAACAAAACTCACTGTTTGTTTAATCAGAGATAGGCACCATTATAAACGCCATTAGTGACTTTATGAAAAAGCATTGGTGAGAAGATCTTTTCTTTGATGCATGCCTCCTCACTAAAGTTTTCCATGTAATAAACCACATTTCGATATTCTATTCCTCAATCTTTATACTTTACATTAAAAGAGAAAAAAAGGAGAAATATCTTGCTCTTCTCTTCTTCACCTAAAATTTTGTGACACCTACCTTCTAGTTAGCATGCGAATAACTGAATAATCTGCTAAAATAATTTATTTCACTAAATGATGCATTTTGCAATCACTATCTTGTTTCATAAGCATATTTCAAGATAATTATTATAGAAACTTTTTTAAACTAAAGAACCAAATGTACATGCTCTTTGAATCTATTTAACCTGTTTGGACCAGAATAGAATAAATTAAAATGATTTGTGGTGTGTGAGCTAAGTTTCTTCACAACCACCAAAATAGTTATTACATTAAGAATGAAAAATAACATACACCATCAGTTTCCAACTATAATAAAATCATGAGATTAAAATGTTTTCCTCTCTATAGGAGATGATTTTGTTACTAACATTCTGAGACCATCAGAGTAATGAATAATTGCAGTTTTCCAGCAATATAGCTGGAAACTATATACAATTTATAAACAATTTCTAGGACTGGAACCAAAATAGTAAGTGCTATCTAAAAAGCTTCCTGACAGTTAAGAACAAAGCCTAGTTTTCTTATCATCTTAGTTTGTAGTCCCCTCAAAAGTACCATGATATAAAAACTTGGATACCAGTACTTTATTTAGTAGATGACTCAAAAAAATAAAACCTAGAGAACAGGAAAAGTGATAGTGGAAGAAAGAAAAAGCCAGCATAGAATGTGTTAATGAGTGGATTGTTGGGACTGTCTTCTGCTGAGTACCCTCTGACAAACTGTGTTGAATATGATTCTGCGTAGTCCTACTGGGACATGGACATTTTTTCTCCACAGTTGCAAGTGAAGACACAGGTAAGCCAAGGAAATATGGAGTGCTTTATCAATAGTGTTGGCTACTATCTACCTCTTGCGTTGCTCGGATGTGCTTATATCCAATACAGATTCCACTCTGTCACTGGCATTTCAAAATAGTGGCTGTACTCAGTATCTAAAATAAGAGCTTAAATTAAGAATGTTAGTGAAATCTATCTGCTGCTACAGATTAGAGGCCATAATCTATATTTAACTATATTCAACATCTTCTTTTTCTATTTCCTATTTTGGAGACCAATCATCTTAGTGGGCATTGTTACTGTCTAGGTCCATTGCCTCGTGGGCACAGATCTTCATTCCTGAGGTTTCTACGCCTCTCGGTACTTAGGTGTTCTCAGTCCATGATTGTTACAAATGCTCAGTTACTCTCATCACAGACAAAGAAACACTAGGGGATATCCCAGTGAATCTCTCACATTCCAGGCTCACGCCTCCATGCCCTGATCTTGGAACAGCAACTCTAGCACTTCATTGTGGCAGTTATAAGAATATGCCTTGCAGATCCATGCAGGTGCATTTAGTTGTCTGAGCTCTGAAATTAAATCCATGCTTCCCATGGACTATTCCCAGCCAATAATTTACCAAGTAAAGAATACTAAGGTAAATCTATTCATAGGAGGTAGAGGACTCCTCGGACAAGCAACTTTGATTCAAGGACTCCCTGACAGCCTTGCCAGTCTCTATGATAATTGTGTTGAATCTGAGATGCTTCCACGCAATCTTTCTTCTTCTCTCTCCTTTACCTGGGATTAGATCTTCATCAAAGTCTCATAGCATTGCTAGCTTCCTTCTTACTTTTTCCCAATTTCCCTCACAAATATTGCCATTTTAAGTATATGGCAAATGGCTAATTCTACCTTGGTGTCTTTTTCTTGGAGGACCTGACACAAATAGGTGATACCATGACAACAAATTTTATAGAAGATTCCATAGCAAAGATAGAGGAGGGTGACTGTTTAAAACAGCAGTGTTGAAGACTTGCTGCACTTATGAGCATCTCCAGAAGGCCATCTGAACTTCAGAACTCCCTTCGCTCCAGTTTCTTGAGGTCCTTTTTGCAACCTAATCATCACAATTCAACTTCTTCCTTTTTTCAGTTCTGCACTGTCATAGCCATTATGGTGTGGTTCCTGATAGCACTCTCCAATCAACCCCCTGTAAGGCAATCTCCATTTTGGGAAACCCAACCTATGACTTTAATGCAAACATTCTTTTCTATCTCTGTTATAGAATCTTTTATTACATTTACATTGCTCATTAGTGCTTTTAAGATGATGTTTTGCAAAATTTGAAAAAGAGTTGAACTTTAGAGTTGTTTAGACCACACAGACAAAGCCCTGAAGGAACCCTGAAAAGAAAGAGATCCTGTGAGAATGAGTGTTTGTGAATTTGCACAAATTGATGAAGCTTAGGCTTTCCCCAGTCATAGGTTTTGGAAGGGATTGAGGAAAGAATATTATGGTCAAAGGAGTCCTCAAAAGACATCAGATTATTAATTTTATAATAATAAATCTATGATGTTAAATTTTTAGGGAATCTATCGAAAGATTGTTATGTGTTTGAAGCCAGAACACCACGGGGAAGTTAAGGCTAAAGTTTAGGCTTGGATATTTTCTACTTGGAGATTAGAGTGAGGCCATCAAAAGGAAAATATGCTCTGAAAGAAAATACTTCGTTCCAAATTTCTGACAACCTTCTCTACATTTGCAATCCTAAACTTACTCTGACATTCTTCACTTTTCCTTACTGCCTTGTTACCATTTTTTGTACTTTTTACCATGTAACCTATTGTATATTTTAGTTATGAATCTCGTATATTGTTTGTCTACCTCATCATAATGTAGTTTCGATAAGGGCAAGGTTTTCTCTTTATATCACTATTAAATTCCCAGAACCTGGAATAATATCTGGCTCATATTCGGTTCTTAATAATTATATGAGAATAAATGAATATGAATGAATAAATGAATTTCAAAAGAGTTTAGATAAGAGAGTTATATAACAGAACCAGTCTTTTTACTGAAGTAAAATGAAATTTATTTTTCTAAGAAAAAGGATTACTGTATCCTGATCTGGAATTTAAGTAAGAAAGATGAATTTTACTCTTGCTTATATGTGAAATATACTAAGACAGTGCTTTTAAAACTTCATTCCACTTACAAGGCAATCTTGCTAAAATGTCTATTCTATTCCAGTTGTTCGAGTGGTATCTGAGATTCAGCACTTCTTAAAAGCTACAAGGTGATGAAGACGCTGCTAGTTGGAGGCCATACTTTGAGTTGCAAGATGCTAAAAAATCAACAGATGGGGTATATAAGCAGAAAATGTAGCATATTGAAACCAACTCTCGGTTTGAATCAGAAGCCTGGGTCTGTGGTATTATAATGACACTAACTAGCTTAATATTTTGTGGTTATTGTGCATGAAATTATATGTCCATTTAAATATTATACTTTTTTTTTGCATCCATTTGCAAATTCATTTCAGTATTCCTGATCTTTATTTTATTTATTTTTATTATTATTATACTTTAAGTTCTAGGGTACATGTGTATAACGTGCAGGTTTGTTACATATGTATACTTGTGCCATGTTGGTGTGCTGAACCCATCAACTTGTCAGCACCCATCAACTCGTCATTTACATCAGGTATAACTCCCAATGCAATCCCTCCCCCCTCCCCCCTCCCCATGATAGCCCCAGAAATTATAGGTTTCAACTTTGCCAGGCAAATATAATCAACAATATATTCAATAGTATGCCACAGCTAAAGACATAAATGTAAACAATGATCTCAGACTTTTGATCCAGATGCCAAGTTAAAAAAAGAAGAGTTAAAACAGTGTAGTTTATTTCTGTTCAATGTCCTGTATGGGTGGAAACTAATTTCAGGGTTAATTTTTGATTAAACAACTGGCTTGGAGATTTATAATTATTTGGGATTGAGGACCAAACCAGGTGCAGCACAATAAATGAATTAGAAGGGGATAGCTATGAAAATCAAGATAAATAAAAAGAAGGGAGTGTTCACGGTAAAAAAGTAAAGTAAAAAAAGGAGCATCAAATTTTAATTCACTGCTGCAAAGTAGAGCTCTTAAATCTACTGCTGATGTAAGACAATCTGGATTATACTGTGAGAAGGCAAGCATAACAAACAACAATCCTTGACAGTATTCGGATTAACAACCTTGTAGTTGGGGCTGTTGGTAGAACCAGTTAAATGAAGAAAAATTAGGTGAGATATGGATATATATTAAGTATAAGATACAAAGTTAGAAAAAAACTCTCTTTTTTCCTCTCTTTATTTGAATATGTGACTGTTCTAATTTGAAGCAGATTACATGGTCATAATTGAATTTAAGACTAGATGCATAAATTTTCTCTTTTGAATTCCATTAGAGTCTACTCTGACATTCCCTCCTATGTATGCAAGGGTTTGTAGGTAAAGATTGAGGGTGCTTAACAAACTAAGTAAAAAGAAACATATTTTACTCTATATGTAAATTGCTATTTTTAGAAGACATTTTTAATAGTTTCTTCTTAATACTTGTGAGTAATTATCAAAGGATATTTTTTCCAATTTTACTTTCCCAATTTATTAGAATTTGGCCTGTTTCAATGATTTTTACACCCAAAATATAGCCTATAAGACAAAATAAATATTTTAATTTATTTATGATCACTATTTCTTATCTGCAAATTATTCCTTACTATTCTTCCTTAACTTTTTATATTTTATGTGTTAATGAGAAAGCAAAATACAAATATTTTTGTCATACTATGCAGATGTTTTGCTACTTTTGCTCTATGTCTATGAATTTTGAAATCTCATCAAAATTTGAATTCGTTTTTCTTATTTTATAATCCTGATTAAAACACAGAATAAATAAATACTCTGAACATTTGATGTCATTTTCCTGACTTATTTGGCCTGATTGCCTTTAGGAAAGTGATGTCAAATAATAATTGAACTTCGAAAGTCTTAAAGCAAACATATACAAATAACATGATTATGAGATTGCATTTATTAGGTTGACAATGCAGATTCCGGTGGTTCAAGATCCGAAGTTTTTCATAGACAAGTTGGCACCGCTGAAAGAAATAACAGGTTATTTAAAAGCTTTGATTGTCTGTGAGAGAAATTAGAAAATTGAGCACCACTTGATGAAATAGCTGAACCAATTTTACGTTTTCCAATTCATTTTCTCACGAACAATGCTTGAAATTAAGGGCATACATGAGTTAAAAAGAAGCCAAGTTTTTACATTTGTAAAAAATTAGAAATTAAGAAGTAAATTACTTCTTTAATGCACAGCTCTGTATTGGGAGCAAATTTTCATATAAGAAAGTTAACGGAAATTTGTAATGAAATTATCTTACCACCTTTTAGTGAAAATATCTTTACATTATTTTGCTCAGCAAAATCCTATGACATGGACAGAAGAATGGCAAGTAGTTTGCTCCCCCTCCCCGCCCTTTGGTAACTTTTATTTTTTTGCTCTACATTACAGTGGAGGAGGTTAACATCTTAAAAATTAATTTATAGTTAAAAAATGGTTATTTATTTAAAAAATGCTGAGGTATTATTTGAAATTTTGACAATGACAAGATCCTAAATAGGATTCAACTCTTGCACAAAAGAATTATAAATATTTGTTTTCTATCTTAACATGGTAAAACAACAACAACAACAACAAAAAACTTCCTGATTGAATTAAGTGGCTTCCTGTGTCACACCTGATTGCCTGTATATCTTAGTACATCTCTAAGTTTAGTGATTCTAAATATTTGAAGCATATGACAAAGATAAAAGTCATTATCAGTGATTCTCATTAGTTTACTCTGTAATGTCAAGGTATAATTGTCAAAAATGTAAAACATGACTGTCATACAAATATACAACGATCACATTTCAAAGATTTTGTTCAACACATAAAGGAGGAAACCAGAGAGATGAAAAATCTGATCCAAATGAGAATTAGAAAAACAAAGATTATATAGTACAGACTTTACATAAGTTCAACAAGACAGTTAATGTCCCACAGGGCAAAAAAACCATAACCTTTGGGATGGTATTTAGCAGGAGAAAAAATATCAGACAAGTTCTATATGTTAGTATGTAACTTTGAAGGGTCTGAGGTCTTAACTTTTTAGTAAATTTCAAAGTCACATGAAAGTACATTCCTTTGGAAAATTAAGTATTCTTTGGGTGATCCTGTTAAACAGCTTTTCAGTATGATAATGAAATGATATGCTGAAATCTCTTATAATAACATTTCTAAGTTTTAGATAATTTCTTAATACTAATTTCTAAACCAAACTTTAAAATGTGATTAAATTAAAAGTCTTACATGTATAGATTTGTGTGTGATTTTATTTATGTGGGAGTATACAAGTTACCTGATTTTTGATACTTGAATTTGAGAGAAACAGTGTTTGTGGATAAATTAATTCATAGAAAAGTAAAGCCTTGCTTGAAAGAAAATGACACGATTTCACATCTTGTGGCAAAAAAAACCATTCCAACGTTAACTAAAAATGTGAAAGCAAAAATATAAAAGTTGATTGAGATATTTATTTAAATATCATTGGACTTAAATCATGTGAACGGGGCAGACCCTAATGTTCTTTCCCATCAGTCACTCCCTCTTTTTCCCTGTCAAGTCTGTAATTTGGTTGAAGAATTCAAAGATACTGTGTTCAGGGCTTTTCAGTTTCTTCTTAGGCCCAGAAAAGTAATGAAGAATTGGTCAGAGTCTTAAATGGTATTCTCATTTCTTTTTGCTAATGATAGCTGTAGGAGTGGCCAGGGAGATGTATGATATGAATTGTTTGAAAAGTTCCTCCCCCAAATGAAAGAAATGCTAAAGCAAAAATAGCATTTTTGTCTTCCACATTATTTTGTGATCTGTGATACTTGAATAGCAATCCTTTGGCCATAAGACAGAAGAGCATCAGGATAAAAGCCAGCTTGCTCAGGATGGCAGAACAGAAAGTTGTCAGAATATGAGTTTTCATGAAATAATTGTGCTAACCTTCCAACTTTGTTTTACGAAAATATTATTTCTTGTTTATGTCAATGTAGTGTTCTGTGATTTGCAAATATTAGTATTCAAATTGATGTCAATGTTTTTAAACAGTATATGAGTATAAATAATAATACGAGAGACTGGCATTTATAAAACAAATATTTAGTAAAATAAATGTAGCATACAATTCTTAACTCCACTTAGTTATTTTCCCCAAAATAAATGCAGTTATTTGGCCACATCTGCTGAGTATAAGTAATGCAGATGGAAGTTACTATTTGGAGTTATCGTCATGTAATCTGAATAAGTCTTATCAATAAATCTCATTTATTATTTGATTAAATATTGGCACATTATTCTTTTTGCATGAACCAGATCATTGTTCAATGTTTTACTTACTTTTGTCGCATTTTCTCCATGTAAGCAGTGGAGAAACTTGATACCTTGGCTTGAGCTTTGGTTCTTTATTTCTCTTTGTTAAGTGGAGACTTGACCTTAACCTGTGTTTCTAAATACAGCATTGTTTTTTTCTTTCCATGGCTGCTGACCATGATTTTACTTACTGGAAAAAAAAAAAAAAGAACTCTAGGAAAAAAGGGAAGGACAAAATCGAGACTGAGCAAGCTGTAGAGCATTGATTCTAAGTGCCAGGGATGGCTTATAATCAGTACAGTTGCTGTGGTTTCTGGATGCTTATTTAATGTTCTCTTATCAAAAGAACAATTATCTCAAGTGTAGTTTCTGAAATGTGACAGCACTCCAGCACTTTGTTCTAAAGCAAGGATAGTCTTCTCTCCCCGCAGAAGGATTTATTATTGTCATAATCATCATCATTACCATCATCACCACCATTACCATCTCAATTATTTAAAATATTTTCCACTTTACTAAAATATAAAATATATGAAGTGTTGAATATCTAATTTCTCTTTAAGTGTCCATTTTATTATTTTGATTTCTAAAGCAATTTCTCCTGACCTTATAGTTACATTTTCTTCTACAAAGAGGCAAAGTTTAATTTTTTCTCTTATGTGAAATATACTCCAATCTATATTTAGTAGAAGGTAGCTGTGGAAACATTAGCTATGAATGTTTTGATTCTTGCAAATTATAAAATAAAATTATAATAATATAGGCTTATTTTTTAAGTTCCACTGGGGAGAGATTTGGTGGTTTAATATTTTAGAGGTGTGTAATTTCTAATAGAGGAAAATACTTGAAGAGAAGAGAAGTTGTAATACATTTATCTGCATGTATCTTCTTGTTAGCTGTGATGAAATATTATAACAAGACCGATATGATTATTTAAATGTATGATCATAAATCACTCATAACAGAGCAGCATCCAGCAGGCTAAACATCAAGTGAGAGATTACTTTTATTTGCTAGTGACTCATTTTATCAAGAAGGTAAATTGGTAGCTATTCCAATGAGAAGTGGGATTAACTTGCTTACTTATAGAAGGGTTCAGTATTCTCTTAGGAGGAAGCCTGCAGAAATACTGGTCTATTATAAAAATTTCATGAGAGCAACCTAAACATATTTCATGACCACAGACTTTTTTTGCCAATTTGGCATCCAATAATTAAATCATTTGTGTCCCTTTTAGGTCTCCACAGTAAAACTGAGCTTATAGATATTCTTAACTAACAATTTCAATTGTCCTAATTGATATAGAATTTGCATGAATAATACAATTATGCAAAAATAGCATTTTTGTTTATAAAAATATGTCACCCTTCACTCAATAATTCCTTAAGCATACATTGTCATTGGCGCCAAAATTGCAGGGCTGGACTGTATTTCTTTGAATATTGTGGTAGAGAAGTTTGAAAGGAATACAGAACACTCAATGAATGAATAGAAGCAAAATTTCTAAATAAGGACAGGCACTAACATCTGTACCTATTTATACCTATTAGGTTTAGAGGTATTTTTTATATAAAGAGGCTGAGGTATAGAATAATGGGACTAGACCATCAACTCTGAAAATTTCTACTCCACCAGTCAGATTTACAACATAAACCCACCAGGAAGTGTCAGGTCCTGGAAAGAAGGCTTCTTACTTCCTGCAACATCAGAGTATTTTCCTGTTGCTATAGTTGTACTGTATGCCAAAATGGTAGACCAAACAAATATTGTTCCTTAAGGGTGATTTACATTTGGAAAATTTAATGACTTTATTGTTTAAAAATTGATCACGATATGAGATACTGATCTATAGAAAACATTTCACTGTACCTGATAGGGTTTAGGCCATCATTCAACTTGATGAGTTCAAGAAACATTTGTAAAATCCTTATTACCAAATTAAAATACTAGTAAAAGAGAAGCCATTGGACCAATCCTTAATGTCTCATAAATTTTTTTTGTTTAATTCCTGTATATTATTTTTAATATGAAATTTATATTTTTCCTCTTTATCCAGAGTAGGATTTAATGGCATCAAGATTACAGCAAGAGTGTCATCAACGTCTGAGAGAAAAGGCACAGGACAATTCAAGCAATCTACTTTTTAAATTCTCACTATGCCAGCAGCACACTTGGAGAGGAGTGTTATAATGGAGGAAGTTGCCCAATCACTGATTAAAATATAAGAAAGTGCTCCGTTGCAGACATCTCCTGCTATGTGTTCATGAGCATTTATGTGTGCAAGTATGTGTAACTTTTAAGACGATGATTAAATTCGTACCATACTTTAGTACTGACACAGGTAATACAGGCTTGTATTAATAAACTTCGCAATACTTTATTTTAACTTAAATTACCTCAGCAATGATACTGGGGTAGTCAGAAAAAAATTCACCTAATTTTGAACTGATATTTTTAAACTTTGGAGCTCTGTGTTAGACAGCTGCGATAATCTCTGAGTTTGAATTAACTTATTTATGGTACGGTAGTAAAACTACCCTCCTCACAGTGCTCTTGA
The DNA here is from genome assembly GCF_000951035.1 of Colobus angolensis palliatus. Taxonomy (NCBI): domain Eukaryota; kingdom Metazoa; phylum Chordata; class Mammalia; order Primates; family Cercopithecidae; genus Colobus; species Colobus angolensis. The sequence continues at coordinate 3,995,861 of NW_012113475.1, read as the reverse complement.
TAGAGTTTTTAGATATAAATAATTTCTGTGGTGGAAGGACTTGTTTTGCCAGTTGAGTCATATGTAATGTTTGACAAACATAAGAAGATATTTGAGATAAAAAATGATGTTACATAAAGGCCCAGAAAGTGAAAATACAAGTTTAATTGAAGTAGAGGGCTTATAAAAGGAAAATAAGTGTTAAAAGTGAGCTTTGGGGTAGATTGTGCAGTTCTTCATACAGATTGGGATCCACAGGAGTCTAACTGGCTACTAGACTCCTTGAGACATGAAATGATTGATTTAACTGGAAGCAATATGCATGTTAGGAAGGAGAAAAAACTTCTAAGGGAGGTAGATGTTCAATTAGGAAGCTATTATTTGTGGTAAGTGCAGCATTGGATTGCAAGTGTTAGCTCTTAGTGTATTTTTGACAATGACTGCTCTCTCAAGACTTTAGTTTCTTTGTCTATTAAGTAAAAGCATTTGCATTAGATGAATTCTATAATTTGGTATGATTTCTAAATGTGACTCCTCCATGATATGGACTTGAATTTGAGTAGTGACAATCCAAAGAGAATGGGAGATAAAAATGAAAAGCAAATACATTTGTTACAGCAAGCAAACAACAGCAAAAAACACATGGAAACAAAAACTGTAAAACTTGGTTACTTACTGGGAATATGTTTTTGTCATTTCACAAGATATTTTAAAGCGAGTACTTAGCTCATAAGTTATTGTTAATTATTAAATACATGTCTGATATTTTCAGTTTTTCCTTTTTCCTCTGCTTTCTTTTTCTTCTTTTTAATATCATGTTTCCTCTCAAAATTTCTTTCTGAACTATAAACCGAGTTCGAAAAAAATTCTCAAAGTTTGCCTTTGGGCTGTGACTAGTAATACAGGAGAATTTTTCAGAAGTTTATGAGAAGTGAAAAAGGGGTAAAAAGAACAAGAAAACCAGACCTTACAGCCTCACGAAGTACTCCTGGGATTTCGTGCAATGTAAAATAATGTTATAAGGGAAAGGCATGGAAGTATTTATAAAAATTATGAAACAGTATTTTTGAGGAAGGGTGATACAAATTTTACAATAGTTCTTTTATTTCCTGTGAATTCTTTCTTATTCAGAATTTTGATAAACTAAAGATGATTGTATATTTTGGCTTAATTGCTGTAAGTGTAAACTCAGCCAAGTAAAATATATATCTTTTCACATAAGTGTAGCCTCCCTTAAATTTAGAATATTTATAGTAAAGAAATATCAGAAGTAAATAGAATTTCTTTTCTAGAATAAAGAATGCAGAGATGGAGTGAAGAAAGTACAAAATGCATGAGTGAATGAAGGATGGAGATTATAACAATGATATCTTTCACCTATCCTCAGGGAGAAAAAAGTGAAGAGAGGTGCTTGAGTGGTAGTATGGTAGCTTTTCCTCTTGCCATCACCAGCATAAGTGAAGAAAAGCCACAGTGATGTGTAACTGCTCTCCTAAGACTCTATTCTCAAAAGCAAAGATTAGTTTACAATGTGATGTTTACCAGTTTCTCTGTTTCTAACGTAAAACAAAGTAGAACTTAAAAAGACAGTTCTGGATAATTAAAGTTTTTCTCTGGTGTAGAACTTGATATTTTTGTCTAATTTTGAGAAAATATTGTTTGCCTTTTTCTCTTTCTTTCTCTCCGTCTTTCACTGATTCATTCTGGCAATATCAGCCTGAGGTATATGTTTTTCTGTCTTACAATTCAGGCATTTTGTAAAATGGTGGAACTCAGTGTTATTCCATTTTTTTCCTTAATGGATATTTACTCAGTTTTTGCTAAGTGCCATGCACTACATAGGTGCTAGAAATACAAAGGAAAAAGAAAGAAGGCATCTCTTTTCTCAGCAGCATTAACATTCTAAAGGTGAGACTGAATCCAAGGAAGAATTTTGTTGATGAAAACACAAAATGGAAATTAAATAGAATCAAAATTAACTAGTAAATTATTATTATTTTTAAGATATTTTAAGGCAAAAACAATACATTGCACATATATAAAACATTTTAAAGCATAGATATATTGCATATTGCTTTATACATATTTTAAAGCAAATATGTATATAATTTCAGACCAGAGGGTCTCCTGATTAATGAGAAAAACAGAGTTTAACTGCTATATATATATTCCAGAGAAGTGTCTATATATGTAGTAAACAAAAACAGAATGAAACAATAAAATAATGTAATTTTTCCATTCACAATTGCTTCAAAGAGAATAAAATACCTAGGAATCCAACTTACAAGGGATATAAAGGACCTCTTCAAGGAGAACTACAAAC
>NW_012113475.1:3987034-3991854 GCF_000951035.1 Colobus angolensis palliatus | reverse complement strand
TTTTTTTCACTTTGTACTTCCTTGCCTTTCTTTCCTCCTTCCTTTACTTCTAACTACTTATTTTATTTTAAAAACTATTTGAGATAACTGCATTGAGTTAAATTAACTAATGAGAAGGTTTTAATTTTCATATCTTAATCATTAATATATCGGATGGTCATTGTTAAATTCAAAAGTGTAGTCATGCATAATCCTCTCTCCTAGTGGAAAGCAAATTATTATTATGGTTAATATGATCTCCTATCTTTAGGAGAGTCCTTACAATAGATATAGTGTCAATTTGATATGGCTGTATCTTGTAACACTCCTCAATTTAGGCCAATGGTGGTTTGCCATAGCATTCCACTTACCTTTTAAATTTGAATGAAATTCTGGGCCTTTCTGCTGAAAATAAGAAGAAAGAGGGCTAAAATATACTGTTCCACGTAAAGTATTTGAACATCTTGCAGTGTTCTGGTGATTCTATCACTTTACACTGATTTTCTTCCAGAAAAAAATTTCAATTCAAAAGTAACATGTGTAGAGAGGTAAGAAGTCAAAGAGATAGTAGCTCCTAAGAGGCAGAGAAGATTTTTAGAGTCTCAGTATATCAAAATATAGCAGGACTATATTTTGGAGATAAGAGTAGAATAATGAAGCCCAGCATACAGAATTTATTGTTTCTTTAATGGTTATCATTAAAAAGTCAGGAAATCACAGGTGCTGGAGAGGATGTGCAGAAATAGGAACACTTTTACACTGTTGCTGGGACTGTAAACTAGTTCAACCATTGTGGAAGACAGTGTAGCGATTCCTCAAGGATCTAGAACTAGAAACATCATTTGACCCAGTGATCCCATTACTGGATATATACCCAAAGGATTATAAATCATTCTCCTATAAAGATACATGCACATGTATGTTTATTGCAACACTATTCACAATAATAAAGACTTGGAACCAACCCAAATGTCCATCAATGATAGACTGGATTAAGAAAATGTGGCACATATACACCACAGTATACTATGCAGCCATAAAAAAGGATGAGTTCATGTCCTTTGTAGGGACATGGATGAAGCTGGAAACAATCATTCGAGCAAACTATCACAAGGACAGAAAACCAAACACCACACGTTCTCACTTATAGGTGGAACTAAACAATGAGAACACTTGGACACAGTACGGGGAACATCACACACTAGGGCCTGTCGTGGGGTGCGGGGGCTGGGGGAGGGATAGCATTAAGCGATATACCTAATGTAAATGATGAGTTAACAGGTGCAGCATGCCAACATGGCACATGTATACATATATAACAAACCTGCACATTTTGCACATGTACCCTAGAACTTAAAGTATAAAAAAAAAAAAAGACTTTTTTCCTTTTATAGGCAGATCAGTATGGGAGGTAGAGAAGGCAAACAGAAAGCTATTGATAAAATTCTAAATACCTAACAAGAATTATTGGTGGTGCTATGGATCTGGGAGGGAAAAATTAGCATTTAGAGCCTGATAGTGGATGGTCTTATTAAACAGTCCATAAATGTTTTCTTAACCTCTGAAATTCCAAATTCTAAAAGTACCAGATAATCAGAAATTAGATGGTCTCCCAAAAATCTGAAGCTGATTTGCAAATTACTTTATTTCCTGACAAGATTAAGGTTATTTTCTCCTACTATCAGTGACTACCACGACCTGCAAAACAATTGCTTCTTGAGGAAGATCACATCAAAAGATTCCATGCCTTTCCTCATGCAGTTTCTGTCATCCAATTAAAAGTAATAAGGCAAAACTTTCATTTTATACCATGATGCCATACTGGGCCTAAGTTCAGCTGTTGATATCTTTTGGATAGTTGTCCCCGCCCAAATCTCATGTTGAATTGTAATCCCCAATGCTGGAAATGTATCCTGGTGGGAGGTGTTTGGATCATGAGAGTGGATCTCTCATGGATTAGCACTGTCTTTGTGATAGAGAGTTCTTGGAAGATCTGGTCATTTAAAAGTGTGTGAAACTTCCCCCCTACTCCCTCTTTTGTTCCTGTTTTTGCCATGTGAAGTACCTGCTCCCATTTCACCTTTTACCATGAGTAAAAGTTCCCTGAGGCTTCCCCAGAAGCTGAGCAAATGCCACCACCATGCTTCCTGTATAGCTTACAGAACTGTGAGCCAATTAAACATATTTTATTTGTAAATTACACAGTCTATATATTTTTGATAGCAATACAGGAACAGCCTAATATACCCTTCTGCTGATAAACAATTAGAAAGCAGGATTAAATATATGGCAGAGCTGTTTTCAGAGATTGGACAAAGACATGCATTTTGATCCAACAGGATGTGTATGTCTTAGAGAGGAAAAATAAATTTATGTACACAGAATTTTTAAAAATGTGAATTATCACAGACTACTCATCAGAGAAAAAACTGTGCATGTGAAGGATACAATGGAAAGTCAGTTAAACTAAGATGAAAGGGAAAGAAAAACACAAAATCTTGTTCACTTATAATTTTATATCCAGGTTTTCTGAAACCTTTTTTCCAGACAAAATCTGACAGAATTTGTTGTCAGCAGACCAATACAATAGGAAATGTTAAGAGAAGTACCTCCCTGAAGATGAAGAAAAATGAAGCCAGATGGAAATTTGAATTTACACAAGGAATGAGAGTGTCTAGAATGGTAAATATGTGCATGAATATAAAACACTTTGAAATTTTAATTTTTAATACCCTTAAAATATAATTAAGTAAAATAAATTATTTTGGAGTCTATAACACTGATGTAAGCAAAATGTATAACAAAAACACAAAAATCAGTTCGGAGGAAATGAAACTAAATGTTGCAAGGTCCTTCGATGATACATGAAGCAGAGTAATATTATTTGAAGGTAGACTGGAAAAACCAGAAGTATGGCCACTAGCAGTGGATAGCATTAACATTTCATCAGAGAATTTAAGTGCATAAAATATTATACTTTTATATAATATTGTGTATAATAAATATTAAAGATGAGTGACTAGGGACATTGAATACCCACCCTATTCAAAAGGAATAATCAAAATTATGAATAGATAATTGTACCTGAAACAGAACATCTAGGAGAGAGCACTGGAGTCCAGCAGAAAAGCCACAGGAAACACCTGGGGCATAGAAGAAGAAGAAAATGAATGGTCAGCTCAGTCGAGATCGGGATCAACTGGGAGCCCAGGAGTGCTCAGTGTAGTAAGGAAAAGGGAAGGGAGAGAACTTCAGCAGTCCACATCTCCAGCATGGACTGCTGCGATCCTAACCATGGAAGAAGTCCTGTACTCACACAAACACTACTGTAGGCAATGATTTGGAGACCCCATGAGGGCACTGAACCAGACAGGGAACTCACACTGGGTCACTCACCCCATTGAGACCTAAGTGGCTACAACAAGGTACCAATGTGAGAACACAGCCATGACAAGACTGCTTCCTGCCCTGAGAACCATAGCTCCCATATCTCCACAACTTGAGAGCCCCCACTGACATCCCCTAGTGCCTACCCAAAGAGCTACAGTGTCATCACGCTGTCTGGATTGAAAGGTGTTGTGGAATCCCAAGTATTGTAGCCCACAGGGAGTACTCCTCTCCAGGAAAAAAAAGATAGTTCAGAGCACCAAAAAGGCAGCACCACTTAGGACAAAGGAAACAAAAGCACATGCTTTCTGGGGCGAGAGCTTTCTCTTTGGGGATGTGAGAAGTGACCCTGCTCCAAGCAGTGGCACAAACTGTGCTCAGCCTTGCAAACAGAGAGTGAGATCCCTTCCCACTGGCAGAGTGGCTTCTACGCTCGGACCCACAGATAGAAAATGGAATCCCTTCTCCTGCTCCTCGCACTTCTGTAGGTACTGGTGCTGTTGCTGCCACAGGAGGCTGGGAAAGGACAGCTGAATGGCTGCCTTTTTGGGGCTGTTAGTTGTAAGTGTACCCCCACATGTGGCGTGACCTCCATTCATGGACTCTCCCATGAAAGGTGGGCATCTTCACTCTGTGCAGTGCTGCTGCTTCTGAGAGTGACAAGCCTGAGACCTGCATGTCTGAGACTGTGGGTGTCAACCCTTTACCACATCGCCACCAACACCAGTTTACACCACTCAGGACCAAGAGAATCATCCTGCTGCTGCTATCTATCACCTACATACCATGTTTCTATCACCTATATACCATGCAAACTGCTCGGGACCCAAGAATCTGCTCACCAACCTAGATGCATGTGGCCACTCAGGGCATCTGAGCAAGCTACCTGGAGGCTCAAGAATCAGTCCATCTGATTCCATTAACATTGATAACAGTGTATGCTACCCTGGGGCACAAAAACAGGCATGTTTACCCACTGCTGCCACTATGGGGGATTGAAAACTGACCCACCTGGCATCCTTGTTCACACTAAAATTTTACCATAGCCTCCACCAATACTGTACCCTGAACAACCTGAGGAAATAACAGATACCACTTATGCTGTCACAGCTGAAAAATCATTCAGGAATTTCACTGTCTCATGCACCCAGAATGAAAGCTAAAAGGTCTTACTCAACCAACACTATTGATGTATTTTCAGGAAAAAGTCCTCCCCTACAAAAGAAAATTTGAAAAAAAATTAAAAAGCAAGGAAATGTGATACCTAAAAAGGAACTTAATAGTTCCAGCAACAGATAACAATATAAAATCCATGAAATTCCAAAAAAAGAATTCAAAATTATGATACAAAAGAAGCTCAGTGAAATTCAAAAGAATTCTGAAAAACAATATAAGTAAATCAGGAAAACAATCCAAGATATGAATGATAAATTTACTAAAAAGTTAGATATCAT
>NW_012113475.1:3982545-3985914 GCF_000951035.1 Colobus angolensis palliatus | reverse complement strand
CTGCTGCCTGCTCCCTTAGAAAACTGAACTCCCCAGTGGAGGGACAGCAGCCATCACTGCAGCTGCCTGCTGCCTAAGATGTCTGAACTCCTGGCAGTGGGAGTAGGACAGCAGCCACCCCTGCAGCTCCCGTCCACTGTTTTTCTCCTGTGACTCCAGGGAGACTGAACGGTTTGGACTTAAGAGGTATTCCCCACAGGATAGCACACTGGCTGTGGCAGATCATAGACTTACTGCCCCTTTAAGCCAAACTGTGCCCCATGCCTCCTGGGTAGGCCATGCCCCCAGGCACTTCAGCAACTCCAGCCAGAGGCTTAGTGACAGAACTCTAATCTCCATGGACTTGAGCCCTAGGGAGTGGGGCAGATGTGGTCTCTAAGGACCAACAGACTTAGTCTTTCCCCTTACTAGTTCTCAGGAATCCAGGCAGCCCAGACCAGTGGGTGTCCCCCCAGTGCAGAACACGCCCTCCACCAAGGGACAGCCAGAGTGCTTTGTTAAGTAGGTCCCAGATCCTGTGCCCCTGACTGGGTGAGATCCCCCAACAGGATTCACAAGACATCTTATGCAGGAGTGTTCCTGCTGATGTCAGGCTGGTGCCCCTCAAAGACAGAGATCTCAGAGGAAGAAGCACGCACCCACCTTTGCTGTTCTCCAGGCTCCTCATTGACATCTCCAGGTGTGGGAAGGATGTAGGTGAATAGGGCCTGAGGTGAATCATCAGCAAATTACAGCAGCCCTACAGAAGAGTGGCCTGACTGTTAAAAGAAAAACAAACAAACAGAAAGCAACAACAACAGCATTAACAAAAATGTCCCCACAAAAACCCCATCTAAAGGTCAGCAGCCTCAAAGACAGAGACAATGGGGAAAATGTCTCCAGCGCATCTCAGAGTTCTTCATGGCAGCCCCTCTCATCACAGGCCTGGAGGACTAGGAGGAAAAAGTGGTTTCATGGGCTGGGCCCAGGGTCCACATGCTATGTGCAGCCTAGGGACTTGGTGTGCTGCATCCCAGCTATGCCAGCCATGGCTGAAAGGGGCCAATCTAGAACTCAGGCTGTGGCTTCAGAGGGTGCAAGCCTCAAGTGTTGGCAGGGGCCACTTGATATTGAGCTTGCCAGTAAACAGAAGTCAAGAATTGGGATTTGGGAACCTCCTTCTAGATTTCAGAAAATGTATGGAAATGCCTGGATGTCCCAGGCAGAATTTGCTGCAGGCATGGGGATCTAGTGGAGAACTACTGATAGTGCAGTGCAGAAGGGAAATGTGGGGCTGGAGCCCCTACACAGAGTCCATACTGGGGCACCACCTGGTGGAGCTGTGAGAAGAGGGTGACCATCTTCCAGACCCGAGAATGGTAGAGCTGCTGACACCCTGCACTGTGCATCTGGAAAAGACGCAGACACTCAATACTAATCTGTGAAGGCAGCCATGAGGGAGGCTGTACCCTGCAAAGCTACAGGGACAAAGCTATCCCAGACCATGGGAACCCACCTCTTGCATCGGCATCATCTGGATTTGAGACATGGAATCAAGTAGACCATTTTGGAACTTTAAGATTTGACTGCCTTGCTGGATTTTTGACTTGGCATGGGGCTGTAACTCTTTAGTTTTGGCAAACTTCTCCCATTTGGAATGTCTGTATTTACCAATTGCCTATACCCCCATTGTATCTAGGAAGTAACTAACCTGCTTTTGATTTTACTGGCTTATGGGGGAAGGGACTTGCCTTATCTAGGATGAGACTTTGGACTGTGGACTTTTGAGTTTATGCTTAAATGAGTTAAAACTTTGGGGGACTGTTGGGAAGACACGATTGGTTTTGAAATGAGAGGACATGAGATTTGTAAGGGGACAGGGGAGGCATTATATGATTTGAGTGTGTCCCCAACCAAATCTCATCTTCACTTCCCACATGTTGTGGGAGGACCCGGTGAGAGGTAATTGAATTAAAGGGACAAGTCTTTCCCATGCTATACTCATGATAGTGACTAAGTCTCATGATCTGATGACTTTAAAAATGGTAGTCTCCCTGCACAAATTCTCTCGTTGCTTGCTGTCATCTACATAAAATATGACTTGTCCCTCCTTGCCTTCTGCCATGATTGTGGGACCTCCTCAGCCATGTGGAACTGTAAGTCCAATAAACCTCTTTCTTTTGTAAATTGCCTAGTCTCAGGTATTTCTTTACTAGCAGTGTGAAAACAGACTAATACAAAACACCTCTATGCAAATAAACTAAAAATTTAGAAGAAATGGATAAATTCCTGTACACATACATTCTTTCAAGACTAATCCACAAAAAAGTCAAGTTTTTGAAATAGACCAATAACAAGTTCTCAAATTGGAACAGTAATAAATAGCCTACCAACAACAACAACAAAAAGCCCAGGACCAGAGAGATTTACAGCTGAATTCTATAAGAAGTACAAAGAGGATTTGGTACCATTCCTTCTGAAACTATTCCAAACAACTGGAAAGGAGGAACTTCTTCCTAACTCACTTTATGAGGCCAGCATCATCCTGATACCAAAACTTGGTGGAGATTCAGAAAAAAAAAAAAAAAAGAGAAATCTTCAGGCCTGTCTTCCTGATGAACATAAAGGCGAAAATCCTAATAAAATACTGACAAATCAAATTCAGCAGCACATCAAAAAGCTTATTCACCATGAACAAGTAGGCTTCATCCCTTTAATACAAGGCTGGCTCAATATACACAAATCAATAAATGTAATGTTTCACATAAACAGAACTAAAGACAAAAACCACATAATTATCTCAATAAACACAGAAAAGGCCTTCGATAAAATTCAACATCCCTTCATGTTAAAAACTCTCAATGAACTAGGTGTTGATGGAACATATCTCAAAATATAACAGCCAGTTATGACAAACACACAGCCAGCATCACACTGAATGGGCAACAGCTGGAAGCATTTCCCTTGAAAAGCAGCACTAGATACGGATGACCTCTGTCACCGCTGTTATTCAAAATAGTATTAGAAGTTTAGGCCAGGGCAAGATAAAGAAATAAAGGGTGTTCAAATAAGAAGGGAGGAAATGAAACCGTGTCTCTTTGCAGACAACACAATTCTGTATCTAGAAAACCTATTGTCTAAGTCCAAAAGCTCCTTAAGCTATAAGCAACTTCAGCAGTGTCTCAGGACACAAAATCTATATGCAAAATTCACAAGCATTCCTATACATCAACAATAGACAAGCAGGTAGCCAAATCATGAATGAACTCCCATTCACAAATGCTATAAAGAGAATAAAATATATAGGAATACGGCTAACAAGGGATGTGAAAGACCTCTTCAAGGAGAACTACAAACCACTTCTTAAGGAAATAAGAGAGGACACAAATG
>NW_012113475.1:3928653-3982495 GCF_000951035.1 Colobus angolensis palliatus | reverse complement strand
ACAGCAGAAACTATTCGAAAATTTACATGGAATCAAAAAAGAGCCCAAATAGCCAAAGCAATCCTAAGCAAAAAGAACAAAGCTGGAAGCATTACACTACTTGACTTCAAACTATACTGTAAGACTACAGTAACCAAAACAGCATGGTACTAGCACAAAAGCAGACTCATAGACAAATGGAAAAACTACTTCAAAATTCATATGGAAGCATAAAAGAGCACATATAGTCAAAACAATCCTATGCAAAAAGAACAAAGCTAGAGGCATCACACTATCCGACTTCAAACTATACTGTAAGACTACAGTAACCAAAACAGCATGGTACTAGCACAAAAGCAGACTCATAGACAAATGGAAAAGAACAAAGATCTCAGAAGTAAGCCCACACATCTAAAACCATCTGATTTTTGGGAAACCTGACAAAAACAAGCAGTGAGGAAAGGATTCCCTATTTAATAAATGGTTCTGGTAAAAATGGCTAGCCATGTACAGAAAATTGAAATTGGACCCCTTCCTTACACCTTATACAAAGATTAACTCAGGATGGATTAAAGGCTTAAATGTAAAACCCAAACTATAAAAACCCTAGAAGTCTAGGCAATACCATTCAGGACATAGTCACAGATAAAGATTTCATGACAAAAGCCTCAAAAGCAATTCACCAAAAGCTAAAATTGACAAATGGCACCTAGTTAAACTAAAGAGCTTCTGCACAGCAGAAGAAGCCATCATCAGAGTGAAAAGACAACTTATAGAATGAGAGAAAATTTTTGCAATCTTTCCATTTGACAAAGGTCTAATATCCAGAATCTGCAAGGAACTTAAACAAATTTATAAGAAAAAACAAACAACTCCATAAAAAAGTGGGCAAATGACACGAACAGACACTTCTCAAAAGAAGACATTCATGTGGCCAACAAACATATGAAAAAAGAGCTCAACATCACTGATCATTAGAGAAATACAAATCAAAACCACAATGAGATACCATCTCATGACAGTCAGAATGGCGATTATTAGTAAGTCAAGAAACAGCAGACACTGGTTTGGGTGTGGAGAAGTAAAAACACTTTTACACTGTTGATGGGAATGTAAATTAGTTCAACCACTGTGGAAGGCTATGTGTCAATTCCTCAAAGATCTAGAACCAGAAATACCATTTGAACCAGCAATCCCATTACTGGGTATATACCCAAAGGAATATAAATCCTTCTATTATAAATATACATATATTCATATGTTCATTGCAGCATTATTCACAATAGCAAAGACATGGAATCAATCAAAATGCCCATCAATTATACGCTGGATAAAAAAATGTGGCATATATAACCCATGAAATATTATGCAGTTATAAAAAATGAGATCATGTCCTTTGCATGTACATGGATGGAGCCAGAAGCCATTATTCTCAGCAAACTAACACAGGAACAGAAAACCAAACAGCACATGTTCTCATTTATAAACAGGAGCTGAAAATGACAACACATGGACACAAGGAGGGAAGCAACACACACTGGGGCCTGTCATAGTGGTGGTGGGAAGAAGAGCATCAGGATAAATAGCTCATGAATGTGGGGCTTAATACCTCAATGATGGGCTGATAGGTGCAGCAAACCACCATGGCACATGTTTACTTATGTAACAAATCTGAATGCCCTGCATGTGTATTCCAGAACTTAAAATAAAATAAAATAAAATAAAATAAAATAAAATAAAATAAAATAAAATTGAACAGAAAGAAAAAGTTTTAAGTATAAACAAAGTCTTTGTGATATATGGAACACCATTTCTCAATATTCCAGAAGGCAAAAAGATAATGAAGCAGTTTTTAAAAAATCTATGCAATAACATAATCAATGAAAATTTTCTAAGTCTACCAAAAGAATTTAAACATTCAGATACTGGAAGTTCAGCCATTCATCCCCAAACAGATAGAAAGCATAAAGGTCTGCTTCATGCCACATTATAGTCCAACAGTCTAAAGTCAATGGAAAAGAGAAAATTCTAAAAACATCAAGAACAAAGCATCTAGTCAGATATAAAGGAGCCCTTATCTGACTGACAGCAGATTTCTCAGTAGAAATCTTACAGGCCCAGAGAGAATGAGAGGATATTTTCAAAGTGCTAGAGACAAAAATTTGTCACCCAAAGATACTATTCCAACAAAATTATCTTTCATAAATAGTTACACAACCCCATTTCAGAGGGTAGGAGGGAAATAGGAAATATCACCAAATCTGTAGAGAGTCAACAAATGATTACTATGGAGAATAAATGAATGGGGAGAACAGAGATTTACTTGTATATGGTTCTCTTTGGAAACTGAATGAGCCTGAGAGACTCATTATTTAGTAAAAACCAATGGACCTTATCTGGTTACATTCTTGATATTCTTTCCTACAATAGAAAATGAGACAATATGGATAGGAAATAAAAACCATTGTTTTTCTTGATTGATCTTTCCAGCCTTTATGTAGACAAGAGAAAAGTTTGTTCTAAGGTCTGTCAATCTCTAAGGGTAGATATCCATATTAATTTTATCAGGCAGCCATATTTTGGAGTAAAATTTCCTGTGCTCCTCCAATATCAATAAACTCCTATATCAAGAAAAGCCAGAAAGTTTTAAAGTAAACTATCTAGCAATATACCTCCAAAAACTAGAAAAACTACAAACAAAACCTCAAATTAGCAATAATAATAATAATAAATATCAGAGCGGAAATAAAAATGGAGGCAAAACAGGACAAATAATCAACAAAATGATATATTAGTTCCTCTAAAAGATAAATGAATTGGTGATCCACTAACTAGACTAACCAAGAAAAGAAGAAAGAAGATCCAAATACACACAATCTGAAATGAAAAAAAAAGAGGCATTACAAGTGATACCACAGAAATACAAACATTATCACAGATTAATATGAACAACTATATGCTAGTACACTGGAAAACCTAAAGGAAATGAGTGAATTCTGGGAATGTTACAACCTACCAAGATTGGATCAGAAAGAAATATAAAACCTGAACAGTCCAATAGCAAATAATGATATTGATTCAGTAATAAAAAGTCTTACAACAAAGGAAAGTGCTGAATTGGATAGGTTCATAGTTGAATATTACTAACTGTGTAAAGAAGAACTGCTACTAATTCTCCTCAAACTTTTCCAAAATATTGAAGAGGAGGGAAATTTCCCTAACTCCTTCCACTAAGTTTGTGCAAAAATAATTGCAGTTTTTGGCATTACTTTTAAAACCATAGTTGCTTTTGTGCCAACCTAATACAAGGTCAGCATTACCTTGATATCAGAACCAGACAATGAAACAACGCAACAGAAAACTGCAGGCCAATATCCCTGATGAACACGGATGCAAAAATCCTCAACAAAATGCTAGTCAACTCAATCCAAGAGCACATCAGAAAGATAATGTACCACAATCAACTGGGTTTTACGTAAGAGATGCAAGAATAGTTCAGCAAACAAAAATCAATATATGTGGTGCATTACATCAACAGAATAAAGGACAAAATATATGATTATCTTAATAGATTTAGAGGAAATATTTGACAAAATCTAACACCTTCATGATAAAAAACCAAAACTCCTGCCACACTAGGTGGAAAAAGATGATACCTCAAAATAATAAAGTTCAGAGTGAATAGGGAAAATTTGAAAGCCTTTTGTTTTCAGAACTGGAATAAGACATGGGTTCTTCTTTCACCACTCCAATTCAACAGCCAGAGCAATCAGAAAAGAAAATGAAATAAAAGACATTCAAATTGAGAAAGATAAAACCATATTGCCCCTCTTCGCAGATGACAAGATCTTACATCTGGAAATATATTGCCCATCAGAATATTAAATATTAAAGAAAGGGAAACTATAAACCTCTTATGTTCCTCATAAATATTGATGTAAAAATATATTAAAAAGAAGTAAAATATTTAACCTATAGAGCTACACAAGGGAAATATATCATTATTAATTTGGATTCATATAAGTAATCCAAGGATGCATAGATATTCAAAACCAATTTATTTCGCCACATTAAGAGATTAAAAACACAAAATTATGCTCACTTTAACAGATACATGTAAAGCTTTTGATCATGTGAAACTCCCTCCTTGATAAAAATTATAACAAGTTTTGAATAGTAGAAACATTATTTGTAAAGGGTAACAAAAAGTCAAAAACAGAAAAATAACAAAAACTACAGAAAACATTTAGATATCCATAAAATATTGAAAGCCTATGTAATGAGATAAAAAATGAGACAAGAATAGTTGCTCTCATTCATTTTCAACATTGTATTGAGTTTCTTACTCTGAGCAACAAGTCAATAAATGATAATAAGAAATATAAAAAAAAAAACAAGAAAATTCAGTTGTAATTATTTGCAGAAATTATGTTTATCTACTTGGAAAAATCACAAAGAATCAACAGACAAGCTATTTTTTGTAACTAATAAGCTAATTTAGCAAGATTACCTGATAAAAGGTCGATGGTTGATTATATATCAATAACACTTAGCAAATTAATTTCAAAAAATAATACAATTGTCTTTAGTGTGACAAATCATCAATAACCTAAGACTGTATTTACCAGGAAATTTCAAGCACTTTACACCCATCACATTACTATAAGAAATTAATGAACTAAATAAATGGGAGGGGATATAGAATGTTTGATGTAGAAGACTCAATGTGATTATATGTTGATAATTATCTCCACATATATCATATATTAAATTCATTCCAATTAGAACCTCAGCAGGACTATTTTTGAAATTTTGAAAATTTTATGTGAAGGCTGATCATTGTGGCTTATGCCTGCAATCCCAGCACTTTGGGAGGCCAAGGTGGGAAGATCACTTGAGGCAAAGAATTCAAGACTAGCCTAGGCAAAAAAAGTGTTACCCTGTCTCTAAAACAACTTTTTAAAAGTTAGCCAGGTATTGTGGCACATGCCTATAGTTCCAACTACTCAGGAATCTGAGGGAGGAGGATCACTTGAGCCCAAGAGTTTGAGACTGCAGTGAGCCATGATCATGCCACTGCACTACAGGCTGGGTGACAGGGTGACACAGCAAGACTCTGTCTTTAAAGGTAAATAAATAAATAAATAAATAAATAAATGGAAGTGGAACTGGCCCAAAATAACAGAATTGAGAAGGTCTGACCACCACATATCAAAAGATGCTAAAAGAGAGAGTAAAAGGTCAGAATACGAAATAGGTTCTTGGAACAGAATAAAGAGCTCAAAAAGGTCCATCTCGTATTAGATCACTTGAGTAAGTATAAAGGATCCATAGAAGTACTGTAGAGAAAGAATGTACCTTTTAACATATGGGTCAACTGAATTATCCTATGGTATAAAATAGATATTGACTCCTGCTTAACACCATATAAAAAATTAGCTAAAAGCATGTTGTTGATTAAATGTGAAATGTAAATCAATACAACTTATAGAAAGCACCGTCCAATAGAAATATAATGTGACCCACACATGAAATTGATTTTATCATACAATGTATTCAATGTTATATGTACATGATATTATCATTTCAACATTTAGTCAATATAAAAAAAATGAGATATGTTACATTCTTGTTTTCAAACCAATTATTTGAAATCTGGTGTATATTTTCCACTTACATCACTTCTCAGTTTTGAATAGCCTTATTTTAAGTGCTTAGAAAGCACA
This sequence comes from Colobus angolensis palliatus, assembly GCF_000951035.1. Taxonomy (NCBI): domain Eukaryota; kingdom Metazoa; phylum Chordata; class Mammalia; order Primates; family Cercopithecidae; genus Colobus; species Colobus angolensis. The sequence goes on along the minus strand of NW_012113475.1, from coordinate 3,976,790 downwards.
CATGACTAGTTGCTACTGTATTCATGCAACACTAGGAGATACAAAGGACAGTATCTTCATGATCTTGTAGTAGGCAAAGATTTTTTCAATAAACACCGAGAATATTAACTATTAACAACAAAACATATTACCCTAAATTGAAGAACTTCTATCCAATAAACAAATAATTACAAGTGAAAAGCAAATCCCTAAGTGGAAGATTTGATATATTTTGCTAAATATAATACAGTATATGTTATATTTTTAATTATACACACACAAGAATTTCAGAGTTTCTCAACCTTGATACTATGGACATTTTTAACCAGATGTTCTTTGTAGTTTGTGGGCTACCTTGTGTATTTAGAATCCCAGCATGCCTGGCCCCTGCTCATTGGATGCTCATAGCACCCTTCCAGTCCTAACAAACAAAATTATCTTCAGACACTGACAAATGTGGTATGGGGGATAAAATCAAACACAATTGAGAACTACTGATGTATAAGGAAGATGTACAAATCAATAAAACATGACAGATTCATACAATCTAATAGAAAACATGAGGAAACTATTTGAATAGACACTTTAAAAAAGAGATTTTCAAATACTTCAAAAGACATAAAAATATATTAAGACATTCTTAGCCTAATAATTCATTTAGAAAATACAAATTAAAACAACAATGTGATATGACTATACAACCAAAAGAACTGCTAATTTATACACAATAGCAAGTGGAGCAAACAGAAGTCCTATGGAACAGCCGAAAATTTTTTAAACTGCTGGTGGAGAGCCTATTGGTACAATTACTTTGGGAAACTCTCAGTATCTTCTAAAGCTGAACGTATCATACCCAATTACCCAGCATTTCATACTTAAGTGTATTCTACCACAGATTTTGTACAAATATGTACTAACACATGAATACAAAGACGTTTAGAGCAGCATTGTTCATAATAGCAAACATTTGAAAACAAACCAAATGGATAAAAATAATGGTCGAATATTCTTACAACAGAATGCTACCTATAGCAATGGAAATGAATGAACTACTACTATTTGCAAAACCTTGGATCAAACATAATTATAATGTTGAGCAAATAAATCAGACATAATAAAATACACAGTGTGATTCCATTAACAAAGTACAAAGCCAGGTAAATGCAATTTATGGGAAGAGGAGACCTCATATTTGGGGAGAAGAGATCGAATAGTGTCTGGAATGGGTGGGGCACTGGGTGCATTTAATGAGACTGATCACTCCTCTGGGGGATGGCTATTCTGGTGTGATCACTTTCTGAAAATTTACAAAGTTGTACACTTACAGTTTCTTCATTATTTTTATTAAAAATTTTAAATTGATTCTTCTGAATAGCATCATATAAGAAGGAAGCACATCCTTTGTGATAAATTATAAACTGCTATGTCTAACAGATCACTCTAAATATTTATAAAAATCACTTTATAAAAAGATACACAGAGTACAAGATAAGTTTCTAGAGATTGAACAAATATCTTATTTTGAATGAGTAGACAAACAGGAGCCAATAATAGAGTACGGCAGAAATGGTATTCAGAAATGACTACTGATGTCTGTCTTGTTTTGTTTTGTACCTACATTCCTTGGCACCCTGGGATTTGCCCATGCAACATAGAGCTTTTGGGAATGGGAGTGGCAGGAGACCAGGAACACCTATGGATGAACTTCCATATTGGGCTGCAATGGTCCTATCCCCAGAGCATGGTTTAAATCTCTGTGTGCTCCTGGGAAGTGTGTAAAGAAATGAGTTCTTAATAATGAGCATACAGGCCGGGCGCGGTGGCTCAAGCCTGTAATCCCAGCACTTTGGGAGGCTGAGACGGGCGGATCACGAGGTCAGGAGATCGAGACCATCCTGGCTAACACGGTGAAACCCCATCTCTACTAAAAAAAAAACTACAAAAAACTAGCCGGGCGAGATGGCGAGCGCCTGTAGTCCCAGCTACTCGGGAGGCTGAGGCAGGAGAATGGTGTGAACCCGGGAGGCGGAGCTTGCAGTGAGCTGAGATCTGGCCACAGCACTCCAGCCTGGGTGACAGAGCGAGACTCCATCTCAAAAAAAAAAAAAAAAAAAAAAAAAAAAAAAAAAAAAAAAAAATAATGAGCATACAAATATGTAGTGTCTTTCAAAAAAAATTGGAGGAAACAGTAAATAATTTCAGTATCTTTAATACACTCATATGAACTATTTGAACAGGAGAGTTACCATATGAAGCAAACAGAGTTTTATTAATAAATTCCATATATATAAGAATTTTCTTATGAAAACTTTTTAATCTTTTAAGATTTTTTTAATCTTCAAAAATCCAAAGTTAATGGGAAGGGAGTTTAATGCAAGCTTACTTGGAAAATTACACATAATATTGGCTTCCTGAAATGTAATATAAAAAAATTGATAATAAGTTTTTTAATTCCTTATATAAAGGATTCGTGGTATATTTAGAACATTCACAATAAATACATGTTGAATAAGTGAGTGAATGAATGAATGATGCATAACTTCAAAATCTACCTCTGCCCTTGGAAAGGCTTCAGGGCAACAGTTCACCCATTCTTTTTGCAAGAACCAGTCCAATTTTCTAAAAGCACCTTCAGATGTGTAGGTGTTAGCAATCACTTCTTTTCATTTTTGTTTTATTAGATAATTGAGCAAAAACAAAAGCAAAGCACAATGAAATTGTCATGTCCCGTAGCAAAAGGAAGACAGAGCAAGTATTTTAACACAACCCAATTTTATTTTAAATTTTGTAATCACATGCACACACACAAAAAAGCACTGCAAAGGAAAGTTGGTAACTTTGAAATGGAAATGATTACTAAAATGCACTTCTAAAATAAAAGTTGAAAGAAATCCCTGTTTACCTTAGCTAATTAGCAGCTCCTCCCTTGAGTAATGTATGTGGTGGTTTCTTTAAACCTCAATGTCACCCTTTTAAGGTGACATCACTGATAATATATAAAGACTTTATCACACATCAGTGATTGTTTTAGCAATTGACACCAAAGAGAATAAGCCACAAACATTGGCATGGGTGTAAGAAGTTATGTTTTTTGAAAAAAAATGCTTTTAATAAAAATACCTCGTATTTGTATTGTTTGCATTTTTAGCACTTTCATGTTTCATAAATAATTATTCTCTTAACCATGATGCTTAGGGACCAAGACAACTATTTCTAATTTTTAAGGACATAATGAGTCAGATAAACTTTGTGTCATTCTCAAGGTGCCTCTCACAAATAGTTTCCGAGGCAGCTGGCACTAGGAGTCAGTTTTCAAATTTCTAGTCCAGGACATTTTTTTTTCCCACAAAGCATCATTAATTCTGTTTGTTTTAATGACATAGTAGCAAACTAATATTTTTATATGTAATTTTAAGAGAGCATTAATTTATATAAGTATACTAGACTTTAAATGAATGATCATATACAAATAATCCAAATAATTTGAATAGTAGGGGTATCATTTCATAGATTTGTATAGATAAATATTTAGAATTTTACATAATTCATTACTTGGAGCTATTAAATTGGAAAAACCTTAACACCTGTTGATTACATTATCAAGCTAGCTTGGGGCCTGCGTGAAACCCTATCAATGGGCAGGTAAAACACAGGAAATCCTGAAGCTTTTTAAGTGTTCAGGGGCAAAAAGGCAGGTGTGAGAGATGAACAAGCTGTGAGCGGTCAATCATCCCTTTAAACACATCATGAGTATTACTGGAGTCATGAGGATTACTTCCATTTGCACTGCTATGGCTGCACAGAACTTGTGGGGACTTCATTTATTAATCTATCTATATATATATATATATATTTTTTTTTTTTACCTGCTATGGGTCAGGCACTATGCCCAGTGATGAGAGCACACAGAATAAGGTAGAGTGTAGGCCTCAATTAGCTCATAATGTCCAGGTGGAAAAAATATGTAAAGTCTAATATTTACAGTTGAATATAACAAATGCTCTTATAGAGGTATGTAAACATGCCATGGAAACCAGGAGATTAAATTTGCAGCTAAGTAATGGAGATGTACAGCTCTTAACAAGTAGATAGCATTGGAATAAAGCCTGTAGGATGAATATATCTCCAGTAACAGAAGACAAAAGAAGCTATTCTAGACAGAGAGAATTACTTATATGTTGGCACAACTTGAGGTATTCTCCAAAATAGTGGGAAGTTTTGTATGGCTGGTGCTTAGCTTGTGCTCATGACACAAAAGTAGCAGAATGTCAGCTTGGATATATAAGTTATTGTAAAATTTCATTTACATAATGCTAAAGAATGGAGACTTTGTCTGTAGTTGAAGGAAAACATTAAGAGAATTTGGGAGAGTTGCTAGATAAGAATTATGTTTTAGAAAAACACCTACAGGCAAAATAGAGGATGCTTTGAAAAGTAAGATGAAATCTTACTGTTAGATTGTCAAATTATATGGTATAAAGATAAAATACCTTAAATTATTTTAAGTTTCATTTCAGAATCAAATGGTGATCCTCTATCTCAAGATCATCAGGAGTTTTCAGACTTATAGACAATCATGAATACCAACACAACATTACAGCATTGAGGGGGATATAGTGTGGGAAATAAGAGCATCTACTCTAGATTAGGTATATGTCAAGATATACTCCTACATCTATTACTTGTGAAAGTGAATTAAACGCTCCAGGCATGAATTCTTATATGTAAAATGGGGAAAATTGTATTTTCTTCAAATGGCTATTTTAAAGATTAAATGCATTATTACATGTGAAATGCTTAGATAATTACCAGGCACTTGGTTCTCAATAATTCTAGCTGTAATTATTCCACTAGAACAGCGGTTTGTGCCTGGGGCAATTTTGTTCCACAGGGGACGCTTGATAATGTCTGCAGACATTTCATTTTAGATTGCCACGACTGGGAGAGAGAGGTGCTACTATATATTCAAGTGGGCAGAGGCTAGGGATGCTTCTAAACAACCTACAGTACACAGAGCAGTCTGCCACAACAAACAGTTATACACCTAAAATATTGCTAGTGCCTAGATTAAGAAACCCTTCAACAGAAAATGCTATTTTTTTCTGCCTGAGTTACTCCATGACGATTTTCATCAGTAAGTTAGGAAACAACAGGCCGATTCCCTAAATTAAGTTAGATCCAAATATGATACTGAGTGAAAACATGGAAAAGTTCCCAATACATTTTATTAGTAGCAGTACTTGCTGGAAGCACCAGAATTTTGTTTTTTTAATTAGAATGTAGGCAACTTGTGGAATCTCCAGGAGATCCAAAGACCTGGGTGTGGTTGTATCAGAGCCAAGAACAAAGTAACAAGTTATGATGCATTCAGGAAAAGCCATTTCCAACAAAACAAAGGACTGCTACTTCCAACTGCTGCTTAGCATCTCTAACACTAGGCACCAACACCCAGGTACTTCCCTGAAGATGTCTCAGAAGAACCAGTTGCTTTTGCCCCTTGCTTGGTAAATTTGATTTCTTCCACATGGCCACCACTTACAGATGCTTTCTTCCTTCTCCAAGCCTGATGTGTGAATAAATCTCACTCATAGAAAGGAGGTACCAAGAAAGTTCTAGCTGTAGGAGAATCTTAGATTTTGAGCTAATTGAATTAGTCTCCAATCTAATCTATTTGTCCTCCATTACAGACTGAAGCAATCTCAAGTTACTTTGGTGCTCAGCTAATATCCTAAATGAAGAATACCTTTATTGTGACCCAAAATTTCACTATTTAAGTGTATGATACCCTACTGGTCCTGCATGCACTTTTCTATTTACTTTTATTCATAGGCCAGGCAGGTTTTAGGGCATACCTCACACAGCACATACCTTAATAATCAGGATTAATCATTCCACTCATCAGACTAAACATCTGAATTTCCTGTTCATTCAGACACAGCAGGGGCTTCATTGTTGAGTAAAGCATCTCTTATGGGTTGACTAACATCTCCCAAGAAAGATATATTTAGAGTTCAAACCCCAAGTACCTCCAAATATAACCTTATTTGTAAATAGAGTCTCTTTTCAGAGGTAATCAAGTTAAAATTATGCAGTTGGAGTGAGTTCAACTCCAATAAGATCTCTGTCTTTTTAAAAAGGTGAAATTTATTATTTCATTTTATTATTTTATTATTTTTTTGTTTAGAGACAGAGTCTCACTTTGTCACCCAGGCTGGAGTGCAGTGGCACAATCTCAGCTCATTGCAACTTCCACCTCCTGAGTTCAAGTGATTCACCTGCCTCAGCTACCCAAGTAGCTGGGATTACAGGCATGCACAACTTTCCCAGCTAACTTTTGTATTTTTAGTACAGAAGAAGTTTTGCCATGTTGGCCAGGGTGGTCTTGAACTCCTGACCTCAAGGGATCTGACTGCCTTGGCCTCGCAAAGTGCTGGGATTACAGGTGTGAGCCACTGAGCCCAGCCTAAAAAGGTGAAACTTTGAAACAGAGAAAAGTCAACGTGAAATCACGCAGGAACAAGATTATCATGTGACTACAATGATGCATCTACAAGTCAAAATAACATTAGGGGTCACCAGCAAACATTAGAAGGTAGAAGATGCAAAAAATGAGAATTCCCACGTAGAGTAGTTACAGAGAGCATGAACTTCCTGACACCTTCATTCAGATTTCTACTGTCCAGTACTGTGAGAAAACAAATTGTTGTTGCGTTAAGCCCCCAGATTTTTAGCACTTTGTTATGGTAGTCTTAGGAAACCAATACACCATTCTTTCCTCAGGGTCCAAGGCCACTGAATCAACAAAGAAGATAATTGTTACAGGACCAATAGGTTCATGTGCAGTAAGAGACAAATACACAGAGACAGCAGGGTTTGCAACAGAGAAGGAGGTTAATGGTCTCAGGGTGCCAAGCAAGGAGATGAGGGGAGATTCTTAAATCTGTCTCCTGGAGGCATTCAGGGGTGGAATTTATAAGGGGATCATGGAAGGCAAGGGACTAGAAAATTGGGGTCATTGATTCCTTGGAGTAAGAGAGATAAAATCATCCGGAAACAACATTTTTTGGTGGGTCAGCTTCCGATGAGGTTCATCAGACCAACTGACATCAGTAGTTTCATTGGTATGCCCGACCTGAAAGAATATATCAAAGAGAAAACTTAATGTTTCATAATGTTCACATTGTTATCTATAGAGTGGTTAAAGGAAACTAATCTAGGGTCTATGTGATTTTAATACAATAGGCGCCAAGCAACAATGAGGAAGCAGGTTAGAGAGCAAGCTCACCTAATGATCAGTGTGCAATGTGCTGCAAGCTTTATTTTCATTTGTCTCACACCCTTCTTCCTAGATTAATTATATAAAGTTTATAGAGACTGTTTTATAATCATGAGGATGCAAAGCATTTGTCTCAGACTTGTAAATAAAAGCAGTGTTCTTCTATAGAATGGTAAGTAGGTGACCAATTACAGTGTTTAAGAAGTGTGATGAAGTAAGTAGAGACTACTCTTTTGAGAAATCTGGTAACTACATGAGGGCTGGAGCTGGGGTCTCATTTACTGGTACATCTTCATAGACTATAACAGTGCCTGCAATTGGGAGATGCTCAATACTTATGTTGAATTAAAAGTTGGCAAATAGAAAATACTAAGTGACAGGTTTTATTTTAATATTAGGAATGGTTGAAAGTTGGGTGTATTTATTCATGAAAGAAAGGAACCTATTTAGAGAAAGAAATTATAGTTGCAAATGACAAAACATTATTAACAAACCAAGTAGGGTATAGATAAAAGCAGCTAGAAGCAAAAGCCAACTAGATGAGTTAGCTTCAGAAATGTATCAGGATATTTCTTTTCTGGTACATGAGGGAAAGAAGCATGAGCAGGTTAAATACAGATATAATTATGAAGGCAGAAAGATGAAAGTTGGGAGAGTTCATACAGATCAGCTGTTAACTTCCTGGTAAAGTAGTGAGCTGGCAGCCTGTCAAAAAGAAGTGGGCAGGGTGGGGGCATAGGGCTTGAATAATATGGGCAAGATTTGGAATAGACACTAAGAAAAATGAAAAAGATTGTTGATTAGTATTAAGTAAAAGGATTGTCAAACAGAATTGAGGGGCCAGCAGAGATTAAAGATTAAACTTGTGGTGGAGAAGATAAGCTCAGTTATGGGATTTTCCTTCATGGCAATTGGCAACCTAAGAGCAAATGCAGAGAAAATGGATTTTCAGGCTGGAGACTGGTGAGACAAGTGAGTCGGATGGTCAAGGGGGTGATGAATGAGAAGGTGCTACTAACAGTATATTTGAGATGATGGATGATGGGGGCCAGTGTGAGTAAGGAAGGGAGGTCTGCCAGGAGGGACTGATGAAGTTAGAGAACAAAGAGGGGTTGAATGACCAGAGGTTCAGTGAGGTGAAGCAGTAGGTTTATTGGGAGTAAAGGATTAAGAGAGGGGAAAGAGTCAAAGGTTGTGGCTAGATGGAGAATTTCAGTGTTCCAATTTCTTAAGTGTAGCATTTATCATTATCAGCAAACCTTTACTAAAAGGGAAATGAGCACACTGTCCCACATTTCTAGGTCAGCACTTCTATTCCTACTGCTCACCTTCATGAAAAAAAAAAAAAATACAGAAGTACCAGATATGAATTGGGTTAAGAAGCAGAATAGTTTACTAAATAAAGTTCAATATTAGTGGAAAAGTAAAAGAAAAGTCACTTCAAATTCATCTCCTCTTGTGATTAGAAGCTGAGAGATTTGTACACTAGCTGTCAAACTTTCCCTCTCCTGCCCTCTTTTCACCCTTCCAAAATACCAGTTGTTCTTTTGGCCTGTTTTTCATAATGCATTTTATTTTTTTAAAAATCTCCATATATTTTCAGATCCAGGGTGTTTGACCTACCCTAGAACAGAACAATTGAACTCTTTCCCCTGAATCTCTGTAAACTTCATACAAATAGGTTTTTCCAGACTGATCTTGGTTCCTAATGTATACTTCTTGGTTCTTATAGTTTGGAATAAGCTGTCTGTTATTCAGTGTTACCAAGTAAATGATGGATTTCTATAAATGAACAAATTTCTAAATTTCAAAAGCAATTGATATAGTTGAACAAGTTTAAAATACAATTTGTTAGGAAGTTCTACTAAGCAAAACTTAACAAAAAATTGGAGTTTAAAAAATCCTAATAAATAGCATTATGCTTGGAATATAATTAGGGTGATCAAAAGTACTAATTCTATTTTGAGCTTATAATTTCTAATCAAACTGAAAATTTTAGAACTTATTGCCACAAAGATAATAATTTAGTAAATCAGATTCTAGTAGAAACTTAGACCTGAAAGTATTAAAACGGCCATATAATGGCTGGCTACATTTGCAGAATAAGCTTATTTACCCAGCGGTGGCTAATGCCAGAAACAGTTAAATTCAATCTGCATATCTCAGCTAGTGATGTAACACTGGAAAAAAAGGGTAATTGCCCAGTTGAATCAGACTGAAACTGCTCCTTTGATCTTCTGTATATTTCTGTTCTGCAAAGTTTAAGAAGTATTTAGGATAATTTGCGAAAACCCAAAAGAAAACAGAAAGGGTTCAAAGAATGGAGAAAGATATGTGAAACAGAAATACAAAATTAACTTATGTATTCTAGAAAAGATCAGAGTGAAGTGAGCCATGTTCACAACCTATAAATAATACCTCCTGGGTAACAACATAATGAAAGAAGGGAATTATTCATAGTCTCAGAAGACACGAGGACAAAGAGCAATGACTGGAAGCTAAAGAAAGTAAAATATAGGTTAGATATTAGGAGCACCATATGAAAAGTGGCTTTCTCCTGTTAGCACAATGTGAATAAAATACTTCTGTACTGCAGTGTAATTGTTTGAGAGATTAAACAGTCTTTCAGAAAATATACATTCTTGTTTAATTGGTAAATTTATTCACATTTCTGAAACCACTTTAATCTGAAACCACTTTAATCTGAAAATTAACCAGTATGACAATTTCCACTTGCAAATGAAAAAGAAAATAAACACACAGACAAATTGCCTAAATAAATGGAAAAAATAGAAAGGCATTTTTGAGAGATAGCAAAAAATTTTACTCACATCAAAAATATAGCAGTAAACACAGATTTACTACTATTTAAAATCTACAAGCAGACCCTTTGAAAGACGTTCCAGGAAAATTATTGAACTGTGCTATATCCCATAAAAGGTAGATAAGGCATAATAAAATTTGATTAGTTGTTTTAAAAGAGGGATACCTTCTGGAAAAAAAACTCGGGGAATGTTTAGCAAATGGAGAGAAAGTACAGCACTGAAGTTAAGGGAGTAGATTTGGAGTCAGAGGGACCTAGATTTGAATCCCTACTCCAGAATTTGCTGTGTATCCTTGGACATAACTTCCCTGTATCCCAATACCCTTTCTATAAAATGAGGACACATAAACTGGAGCGGTGGTGTGACTATTAAATTCCATAAGATAATATGTGCAAAGTGCTCCACACAGCAGCTGATAGTGTGCAATGAATTGTCGTCTTTGAAATGAGTGTGCTGGGAAATGGTGATTAGAGGGAGAGGAGTTATACGTAGTGAACACACATGGTAATGTGATCAGCCACCAGAACAAACTCCCTTTTTCCCTCAGCACTTTCCGTTTCCTTTTCCCTTAGCCATTCATTTGCATTCTGGAGGCAAATCTAATTGTTAAGTGGGAACCATCTGTTTGGCAGAAAATCTCTCTCAATGGCAAAATCCATCAGAACCCCATAAAAATCTTTCTACTAAGTAAAGCAAAACAAAAAGTAAAATTTCACTTAGGAGAATGTACTTGTGTTAATCACATTTAAATTTGATAAGATATGGCTTGATAGTCTCTACTAAAACAGTATAAAGATTACTAAACAGTGAATTTAGGAACTAAAGTTCGAAATAAGTAGCAAAGTAATAGAGGTCAATTTAGAGCTATGGAATATTTTCCTCAGATAAAGTAGAGGTAACTATAGATTCGTGATCTCATAACAATAAGAAGACATTCATAGCAAGCATCACTTAAAGGTATTCTAACTCAAATAAGTGACTGAGACCAGGATCAAACAGTTTTTGAATCTGCAGTGGCGCCTTAATTGAGTATTTGCTTGAATTATTTTTCTGTAGTCATTATCATCCTTCTTTCTCAATAGAAACAAGTCTCATGACTGGGCAGACAACAAACAAATTGCTTTAAATTTTTCTTAAAATTTATTACTCCCACAAAAAAAGAGTAGAATTTCAGGTCTAAAAATTGTATTTACTGGACCACATCAATGAAAGCTTAAATTTATCCTTTTATTAATTATTCATTTAAAATGTTGGCACTGATGCCAACATCTTAAATGCTTAAAAGGAGTTTAATGCTTAAAAAGTGTTTTGTGAAACCTATGTCAAAGTAGAAAATAGCCAAGAAAGAGATAAATAAGGAAAGTAATAGAAGGCCTATAGTTGTATAAGTTGTATATTTATGACTATGTCATAAGAAAAATATGCTTAAACCAGATGCAAGCAGCACAAACCACAAGAAGAAAAATAGATGGATTTCATTATAACAAAATTAGTAGTTTGTATTTCACAAAAGAGCCACTAGATACAGTGACCAGATACAAAGATCTCCTGCAAATTGGGGGAACTTTAGGTCTACTGAGATTTTAGTAGTTCTGAGACCTTTAGACTACATGAGATTAGCCCTTAATACAATTGTAAGTGCACAGTAGATTACCATTAAACCTAGGCCCTATGTTGTATAGATCACTAGAATTTATTCATCTTGCACAACTGAAACATTACATCCATTCAACAAGGAAAAGAAGTTAACCTGTAGACTTTTTAACATGAAAATGCAAGTAATTTCTGTGTAATAGGAAAGAAACCTCAAAGATTGCAAAGATCTTTTGAGTAAGTATGCCATAGGCATCCAGTACTCATCAACATCCTATCTTATTTTCTCACATCTTCAACACTATCATCTCTAAGCCCTTAAGTCTAAATATCCTGCTCTGGAATTTGGCTTGGGTTTTGATCTTACATGTTCAATTGTTTCCATGGCAGTTTTGGAAGCACATGACTACTTATTTAAGTGACAGAAAACAAATCCAAGTGTCTGCTTGGGAAGAAAAAATAAAAAACGGAGTGAACGTATTGGTTCATTGAATTCAAAGTCCAAGAATAGATTTGGGTCCAAGAATAGATAAATCTGAGTGCTGAAATGCCCTCATCAGTGAGATGACACTTTTTCCTGTTGGGTCTGACTTCTTGTGTATGGGTTTCTTTCTTAGGCAGCCTGTGATGGCAAAGATGGCCAGAGCAACTATGTTATTATACAGTGAACAACATCAGCATTTACCTCCTTCATAATTACTTCAATGACTCTCAGTGGGTTGATATATGTCAAGTGGCTACTCCTGAACCAATTGTAGCGACTGAGATTGTCTGGTACAAGCCTTAGGGCTACCTCTGGAGCCAAAGTGTGGTTGGGAATAGCTCCACGCAAAACACGTGTACTCAGAAGTGTGGAAGGGTGATTTCTCTAAAAAAAATCAGAAAGTGCTACAACAAAAGGGAGTCAATGGATGCTGGACCAACAAACCCTATACCAACTAAAATTGCTCATTTTTATCTCTCACCTAATAAGGTTTTATAATTTCACATTGAGGAAATCTCTCCTCAGTCATCACAGAAAGTAATACAACCTGATTCAAACTTTAAATTTTTAATAGACTGTGTAAATATATCACAAAAATTTTCCATGACCTCTCATATAAATATCTTATCAAGGGAAGAAAATAAAATAATATTATGAAGAGCAGTAGAGGCAGTTGTTCTTGCTATTTTGAGGAATTATGGGGAATTAAAAAAATAACCTTGAAAAATATGATTTCTTTTAAGACTTCTCAGTTGAACATTTAAATAACCTTGTAAATAATAAGAAAAGACTGACACTTTAAACTTTTTTCCCCATTTGAAAATTGTAAAACAACAATTTTCAGCTTTGTTGTGGCTCTAAACTCTAAACAGGTATCAGAATCTCCTGACCAGCTTTTACAAAATGTACCTGTTTGGGCTTCCTCATCACCAACCTTTAAAGAGTTTTTCATTAAACTTACACTTTATAGCATCAGAAAATTGCCCTAAACTTAGAAGCAGACAAACAAAATTACTGGATGTTCTTTTAATTAATGCTTAGCTTAAATTTCATTTTGTTTTCTTTTCTTCTTTTTCAAATATCTTAAGACTACATGAGATTAGCTCTTAATACAATTGTAAGTGAACAGTAGAGTACAATTAAATATAGGCCCTATGTTGTCTAGATCACTAGAATTTATTCATCTTGAACAACTGAAACATCCATTATATCCATTGAACAAGGAAAGGAAGCTAACTTGTAGACTTTTTAACATGAAAATGCTAGTAATTTCTGTGTAATAGGAAAAAAACCTCAAAGATTGCAAAGATCAGTGTCACTGTTGAACTTGAGTCATGTTTGTTTTTCTAACATTGCCTACAAATACCTAGCCTTTCAAATGCTCTTTGTTTTTTTTACAAGTTACTAGTTTATTAGTTAGTACATTATATAAAACTTTTGACACGTGTTCTTTTTATATTTGTATGGGACTCATGATCATTTTAGCTTTTTGAAAACTATAGTTAAAATAAGAACATTGCCATTTACTGATTATCCTTTTTTTATAGATTTTCACTCTGATAACTTTAAAATTTGTCAAATATTTTTTGTCTGTTTAACTTATTTAGAACAATTGATCATCTATATATTTTCCCATAATTTTAAGACCTAAAGGTAAATAATATAACATAATGGCTTTCTTTTTTTACTTTAATATAAAAAAATTAGATTAAATTTGAGTCATGTAGGCCAGACACTTTAAAAACTCACTCACTCAATTGAAAAAAACAAAAATTAAATGTCTTGTTGGCTTCAAATTCCTGCAATAGCAAAACATTTAAAGTAAAAATTAACATTTCCTCCAAGATATTTGAAGGAGATACAAAAAACCATGCTACCACATTTAAATACTGTTCTTCTATGTGTTCACTTCCATGTGTGTGAAAAAAGCTGAAATAGAAAAGCAAATATTATATGCCACCTGCACTTCTAGATAAGATAAAATTTCATTTCCTAAAGAAATGTACTTTCATTTGAGTACATAAAAAACAAAGGTTATTTTTGAACTGTTAAAATTACATTTTATAGATGGTTTACTATCTTCTTAAACATCGCATTTTTGACTCATCTGCCACTTTAGCGGAACTCTTTCCTTCCTATGAGCAGTTTCTTTTACCATAATATTGTCATCCATTGGTACAAAGCAACCACACATAATGTGTTCATACAAACTTCTTGTTGGCATTTTTGAATTTTGGTTTGCTTGATTTTGTTTTCTTTTTTCCTTGTACTTAACTTCTCATTTCTTACAATACCTTTTTATCCTACACCTTGTTCCATATTAGATTGTGTTTGCTCAATTTTTTTTAGGTTTTTGCTTTTTCGCACTATTTAGTATATTATGGGAAAGTTCTACAAATTAATTTTATGCCATACAGCTATGTTTGGGAGTCTTATGCTTTATGCATGTAAGATTGGAATTGAACCACTCTATACATAAATGTGGAAAAATCTCAAATACAATTTTGAAGAAATGAACACATGATTAATGGAATGTCTTGTTATTATGCCTATCTCCGTTCTCTGTAGGATACCTAAAATATCTTTGATAAACTGAATCAAATAGAAATTATATGCTATTAAGAAGAAGATATTTTTAAGTTCTTTTCCTTAAAATTTCCCTATACAGAGAATATATCTCAGTATTTGTTTTTATTTATTACGTCTATGCAAAGAGGGTAATTCAGATTTTCTGTTTGACTCTCTACATAGCATTACAAATGTTACAAATAAAACTCAATTTGTAACTATACAAGCTTCTACCCTAGGAGTTCTTACGTTATTACTTTTTGATACATTCAAAGAAAAGTCTATTTCATTGAAAATAGCTGCTATTCCTCACTACATGAATGTAGGAACAAAAATGTGATTCATCAATAAATTTTATAAATTGAAGGACAACTGTCAATTTTTAATTTTTTCATTTCTTCATCTTCTCTTCATTATTCTTTGTCTTTTCTTTTGTTCTTCTGAATGACAATGTCCTAACCCTGTTTAGCATTTCGCATAAAATTTAAATGCATATGAGGAATGTTTAATATATTTAAAAATGTATCTTAAATTCAAATAAATGCTTACTAATGACTGAGAATTGGCATAAATAAGGCATTAGGCCTCTTTCTTGCTTTTCTCTTTTTATTATATTGACTTGGAACAGTGCAACCTGTTAAGATGTTAGTGGGTTAACTTAATGTGTACTATGTAGATTACCCCTAGAAAGAGATTTAAAGCATCCTGTTTAT
This sequence comes from Colobus angolensis palliatus, assembly GCF_000951035.1. Classification (NCBI taxonomy): domain Eukaryota; kingdom Metazoa; phylum Chordata; class Mammalia; order Primates; family Cercopithecidae; genus Colobus; species Colobus angolensis. The sequence goes on along the minus strand of NW_012113475.1, from coordinate 3,961,352 downwards.
TACCACTGGGTTACAGTGATAGATGCAACTGCTAATATGTTAGCACTTTGACACATGCAATAACTCAAAACAAGTTTAGTCTAAATATTTTCTTACCCAAATGCACAAGAAAGGACTATTTTATTCAGCAGAATTTGTATAGAGATGATATTTATGTGTGAACTAGGCAGCCACCAAAATAGCAAATTTTGAATTTCTGCTTGTAATAACATTTTCATCCTCTTTCATCCCACAATTTTCACTTCATTCTCTTTTTTTCTTTCTACTTTTATTTTTGATTCAGGGCTCTATGTACAGGTTTGCTACATGGGTAAACTGCATGTTGCTGAGGCTTGGTTTACAAATGATTCTGTCACCAACGTAGTGAGCATAGTATTCCATAGGTAAATTCCAACCCATGGAATTTATCTTCTCCCCTCCCACCTTCTCCCTTCAAGCAGTCCTAGTGTCTATTGTTTTGTTCCCATTTTTATGTCCATGTGTATTCAATATTTAGCTCCAACTTATAAGTGAGAACATGAAGTATTTGATTTTCTGTTCTTGCGTTAGTTCACTTAAGATAATGGCCTCTGGCTGCATCTATGTTGTTGCAAAGAACATGACTTTATTATTTTTCATGGTTACACAGTATTCCACGGTGTATACATGCCACATTTTCTCTTTCCAGTCCACCGTTGTTGGGCATCTTGGGTTGATTCCATGTCTTTGCTATTGTGAATGGTGCTGTGTTGAGCATAAAAGTGCATGTATCTTTTTGATAGAAAGTTCCAAATGAAAATTTCCCTGTATGATATTTTTACTAGAAGATAAGTTTCACAAGGGACCGTGTGTGTAAATATGCTGCTTTAATGATTACCAACATCTAGCACACATCCTGTCCCAAAAAGTTACTTCATACCTGTGTGATTTTGGGGTTTCTGTAACAATTGAATAAATCAACAATGAATAATAAAATAAACGGAAACCATTACAACTATAACATCTTAGATTCAGAGAGGCCTAGGGTTTTCTAGAGAATTATATTTTTTAATCCACTTTCTGAAGTTTTAGATAATGGTAGCTAATGTGTGCTATTAATTCAATGAAATGTCCTTTGTAAATGTGAAAGTGTTGTTTCTACAATTTACATTTTGCTATACTTCTGAAATTAGTGTTAGATTTCTCTTATAAATCATCAACATTTTCAAATTGAAATTTTAGTCTTGCTTTGCATATATTTTATTATTCTAAATCCCTTTCATGGTACAATATGAACCCCAGTATGCATATCATTTATTTGTGCATCATATTCATGGCAGAAACAACATCAACAGTATAATCTCTAGTCTTCACCAGTTTTCAAAATGTAAAAGACATTTTGGTAATGATTTGATTACAGATTTATGCATATACAGGCATATACTACATAAATATTATATGTGTCATATATTTTACAAATTATTTCTATCTTGTATGATTGTGTGTGTATTAGAATGTATTATGATACAAATCAAAGCATGTCTTATTATATATTATTTTGGTAAAATAAATGTCTCCATATGAATATATAGAGAATGTCACAGACCTAGTTAAATTCTAAAACTTTTTTTTACTTTATAATATGCATTTTACCTAATTAGGTTGAGTGGCTACGTTCATTGTAAGTAGATTTAATGTCAAATAATATGACATTGAACATTAAATTTATGAGGCAATTTACATGTGAACTTTAAGAAGAGATCAAATAAGCCATAAGATAAAAATACTATACATTTTATTACCAATAATTACTTAATAAATTGACCAGAAAAGAATACAAATTGCTCATTGGAATCCACTGCTGAGCTGTCAAAAAAAGAATAAAATATTAGTTAGAGGACAGTTTTTGGATTATTTTAATATAAAAATTTAGGCTGGATATAGAGTACAGGCTTTAAATACATGGTGTTGTTTCTACACAATACATCCTGGCAAGTAATAGATTGATGCACAAGGCCATGGGCAGCAGTTACTTGACAGCTGGCTTTCTACATTTATCATGTAGAAAAACTGCTGATCGTGTTTTAGTTTTTCACCTATATACACAAACACAGGTATGGATTGTCATCCAAAGCAGCATCTTTGAAAAGATAGGCCACTGATCTCCCCCAAGGAAAGCTTTTATGAAAATATTTCCTCTAAACTCCTACTTTTGGGCTCTATTTTGACATAACTGTCTTATAATGTTTGAATCAAAAGTTCTATTTTATTATGGTTACATTGTCAACTTTACTCTGGCATTCTGACATAATTCATACCTTTCAACCATTGAATAGAAGGAGGAAACACTTTGGAATTAAATGGTAGCAACAAAATGCTATAGAAGTGTAAGTGGCTTACATATCAAACACTGCTTATGCAATTTTACCAGTATTAGTACTTCTAAACATAGTAGTAACGTGAACTTTAAATTAAACATATTAATACATAGAGATAAAAATTATATGAACCAATAATAATAATGTCTGAACTCTTTCTTCCTAGGGATTCAAAAATGAGCCTTTCTCGAGAAATTTTCAGTATACATGTGAATTTAAGACAAACACAGGCCAGGCACAGTGGCTCACACCTGTAATTCCAGCACTTTAGGAGTCCGAGGCAGGCAGATCACTAGGTCAGGAGTTTGAGACTAGCCTGACCAAGATGGTGAAACCCCGTCTCTACTAAAGACACAAATATTTGCTGGGTGTGGTGACATGCTCCTGTAATCCCAGCTGCTCAGGAGGCTGAGGCAGGAGAATCACTTGAACTTTGGAGGCAGAGGTTGCAGTGAACTGAGATCATGTCACTGCACTCCAGCCTGGGCAACAGAACAAGACTCTGTCTCAAAGAAAAAAAAAAAGACAAACACAAAAAAACGCTAAATAGTAATATGATTGATTCATAAAAATTGAATTCTAATAAATGTGAAGTATAATGTGCCTGTACATGATTAACCAGCAAAAGAAAGTGTCAGATGTTTATTAGCAACATGAGTTAAGACTGTTGCCTGAAGATTTGTAGTCAAGAAGAAATTGAAGTGTGTCAAGACAAAAGGGCAGTTTGATTGGTAGATATTGAAGGGATGTTGTTTCAGGAGCTTAGACAAATATTACAAATAATGACTGTTAAAATGTTTAGAAAATCTGCCAAAGATCATGTGTATGATAATTTGGCCAGAGTTGAGAGTTCCAAAGATGAAGCTGTATAAATAATAGTCTAGGAAAGTAGTTTGCCATAAAACTGTATGGAGCATGAAATTCCAGGCTGAAGAGCAGTAATAAGACTGTTGGATAGTCTAGGAGTGAGAAACCAACTTGGGCTTACATCAGTGAATAATGGAAGGTAAAGGACTTAAAGAAATATTGTTACAACTGCTCAAAATGGATGACCTGTAACTCACTGAATATATGAGTACATGGAGAAAGAGAAGTGAAAGAAAATTACAAATATTTTGCCTGGCAACTGAGATATGAGGAATAGCAATAACTTCCACACTCTGTATAAGAAACAAAGCTAATAAAAACAGTAACAATGATAAATATTACTTTTTATAAGACCTTTGTTATAATAACATAATTACTCAATTGAATTAATAGATGTATGATATTCTTAAATTTAAGACAAGCACCCAGTGTAATATTAAGTCTTCTACCACATAGAACAACATTTTAAGAATAGAAACTGTTAATAGTAATATAACTACAAATTATTGAGTATTTATTTTGTGTGCACTACTACGAGACACACTTATTTTGTATACCTCATTTCATTCTTACAAATATCTTGAGCTATTATTATCGCTATTTTTCAGATGTGAACTACAGTGAAAATTTCATAGCTGAGTAAGAATTAACAATATAGTACTGAATTCCATAAAGATAATTCTTATATCTGTTTTGTTCATTTAGTACCTAGTTTAGTGTTTGTCATTTAATAAGTGCTCAACAATATGTGTCAAGAAAAAATAAATTTAAAAACTATGATTATGCTAGTAACGATAACAGCTGACACTGAGTGGTAAGTGCTATGTTTATAAGTGATTTACAGATATCTAGCATTATAAAACTGATTAATATATTGGATTAAAAACAAAAATAGTCTGAAGTTTGTTAACGTGTTTATAGTGAATGCACAGAAAAACAACATTTTCAGGTAGTGTACCCTTGTGCTGGCACGTCTGTTCACTCACACACAGACTTAGGGAATATAGTGAGCTGCAACATTGAATCAAGATCAGTTTTCTCTCATTTTGCTGCAAATAAGGGAAAACCCATGTATTAAGAAGAGATTGATGAACATATTGCCTCCAAAGCTAAGTAAATAGAACATGCTTTATAATGTAATTCAAGATTGGGAAGGAGACAGATGTTGCAAAGATTTCGAGTATCAGGAGAACACTCAGTCTTATAGTCAATTTTTAGTATAAGATGTCTGAATCTCAGATATCTATTCAGTAATAAGGAAAGAATAAAACAGAAAACATAGCAAGCTACCATCCAGAGTACAAGACTGCCGTGGTGTTTTTCCTCCTCCTTCCTATTCAACAGTTGAGGATAGGGAGTGAAGAGAGCAACTTAGAAGATAACTTGATCAGAGAAATAATAACTTCGATTTCTCAGACAAAATTCTCCTTTACTTAGTAGTGATATATACACACATTCTATTGACCAAAGACAAGGATTTTAGTACCTGAATTACATTTATAAATATGCTACAAGTACTGCTGTAAATTTAGCTTCTATTTCATTAATTTGGGATTCTACCTCAGGAAAATTTTTAGAATATCCATATGACTATGGGTATTTGAATTTTTCTTTGATAGTTTGAGGCCAAATGGGGAACAAATGGGAAACTTTGTCAGTCAAAGCAGTCCTACTCACATAGTTTGAAGCAATTGCATTCAAAACCAAAAGGCATGCAGTTAGATTTACTTAAAGAGGGATGGAAGTTAAGAAAGCCAGGGATAACAATGACAGGACTGTTAGAACCTAGTCAGGATAGCTTGCCATACGTGAAGAATTCTGTCCATCACTCACAAAAGTCTCCTTGAATCCCTACGTAACTACAGTGGGATTGAATGTTGAACATGAAGGGAAATCTATACTCAACATATGAAGTATCTCAACCACAATAAAATTAATAAACTCAGTGAAGTAAATAAGTCATTAGTTAGAATTGGTCAAAATAGGTTTGTTGTCAATTGAGCATTTTGACTATTTGGGTCAGAACAGACAAAAATTTGACATGACAAAAAATGAAAACAGAGTTGTATATTAACATAGTGGATATTTATTAGAATTAATTAAAGTTCAGAGCAAAATAATTATTTGAATTTGGTCATTAAGTAAAACAAAAAACCAGTGATCTAAAAATGTCCACTTAAAAAAATACTGAAAAAGGTACATAATCATCAAAGTTCCATTTATTTATATGTAGAGTAAAAATACTGTATATTTCATTTGTTTAAATGGAATTTCAAAGATATAAAAAATTGTCGGAAGTGATGGTTCATGCTTGTAATCCCAACACTTTGGGAGGCTGAGGTGGGTGGATCACCTGAAGTCAGGAATTTGAGACCAACCTGGCCAACATGGTGAAACCTGTCTCCACTAAAAATACAAAAATTAGCCAGGCATGGTGACACTCTCCTGTAATCCCAGCTACTCGGGAGACTGAGGCAGGAGAATCTCTTGAACCTGGAAGGTGAAGGTTGCAGTGAGCCAAGATCGCGCCACTGCACTCCAGCCTGGCAACAGAGTGAGACTCCGTCTCAAAACAATGAATAAATATAATAAAAATAAAAGGTAGGAAAAACAATTTGTTGGAAATTTAAAATCTTCACTGAAAAAAATATTTAATCTCTGCTATTGTGGTATCATAAAACTATTAAATATATCTTCTACCATGGCCTCACTTCGATTATGATACAGCCTTTCAGTTTTAGATGAGTCATTCATAATTTTAAAGGTAGTTTATTATAATTTAAAAAGGGACAGAATAAGAAACCAATTAGGTAAAATTAGAAAACAAAATAAGTGAAAATAAATATGAGAAAAACAAGATACAGTATAATACTAGAAACATTATATATTATCAAATAAAAATAGGTTTTAAATTGTAGTTCAGATACACCTATATATATGCAGTTTCGGAAAAAAGTATGTATAGGCAACAATGAAACAAGGAGAAAAGATAATGAGATTCAAAAGAAGAACCAGCATTGCGATATTTTTATAATTTTATATGAAATTATTTACATCATGGTAAATTTTATCACTTTATTGACAATCAGATTATATGAACTAATGATTAGTTTAAACTGGAAACTTGAGATACATTGTGATGTCAGGAAACCACATATGATAAGAAAAAAATATAAAGACACCCTTTGTAATTTGTAGAGCTCTCCATGTTTTTGTTTTTCCTTTATTTTCATGTAAAATTATTCCTGAAATATTTCTGTACATCACAGGAAGAATTGTGCCTTTTCCTTGTTACAAAACTGATCAAAAACTTTGGGCTTCCTGGACTGCCATGGAGAATGGGATGGAATGAGGATTAGAATTCAGTAGACGATTTTTAAAACCCAAAGAATAGAAAATGTTCCCATTTAATCAGGCTTAGGTTTTTAATGGATTTGGGGATAAGAACGCAAACGCTTTTGTTTGCTGTTCCATGTCTTTAAATAGTCTAGTGGGAGGAAATCATCAAAGTGTATTCTGTAAATGTGGAATTAACAAGGCAAAACTAAAGACACTTAGGTTTGCATCATAAATTGTGGCTATTGACTAAATTGCCTAGAGAAAGTTCTAATATGCCTTTCTGGTTATCTGATAAGTTAACCTTTTCCATTTCCCAATTGGAAAATATTGGCTCAGCTTTGTCAACATATCTAGTGCCAATCACGAGGAGGTGTTAGCTTATTTCCATAAAATCTAATATTTTGACAGAAACTATTCTCATGTATACAAAAATTTAGAATCTCGTGTGAATGGCATTTTAATTTAAAAGAAATCTGTTTGAGTATTTATGTCAACTTTGTCTACATAAAAGTCTACTTTTCCATGTAAAAATAAAGTGATTATGGAAAATTATACTACTTTGGAGATGTAAGAAATTGGTTTTTGAAAGAATACTTAAAAGCAGATTTTCTTCATAAGATGTCACTTTTTAAAAAGCATCAAAGCCTTAATCTTTCCTTATTTTATTGAAATAACAGTGGTTAGTAGCATTTCACTGAGTTTTGTACAATTTCTATATGTATGTAATTCCACAGCTTTTTATTGCATGCACTTAACTTTTATGTTCCGGAATGACTTAACCATGATTATTGTAAATATCAGAAGTTGAGTGTCAACTGGTATTTAGATTTATAATCTAATTTATATTACAATAAGATTGCCTGTTATTTGGCTAAAAGAAAATCTTTTACGTTTTGCATTTGAATTAGTATTTGACGAATGGGAAAAGCATTTATATTCTTACCTGTCTGTAAGTTTAATTGAAAAAGCTAATTTGTTTATTTACACTTATGTACTAAGTTCTGTATCCTGGATGAAGGAGTTTCACATATTAAAGTAAAAAATAACGTGATATAAATTTTAGGCAAATGAATGATTGAAATTGAAATTGAAGAATATGTTTATTTTCTTGTGTCTATCTTTTTTTTTTTTTGAGACGGAGTCTCTCTCTGTCGCCCAGGCTGGAGTGTAGTGGCGTGATCTCGGCTCACTGCAAGCTCCGCCTCCCAGGTTCCCAGCATTCTCCTGCCTCAGCCTCCTGAGTAGCTGGGACTACAGGCGCCCGCCACCGCGCCCGGCTAATTTTTTGTATTTTTAGTAGAGACGGGGTTTCACTGTGGTCTCGATCTCCTGACCTTGTGATCCGCCTGCCTCGGCCTCCCAAAGTGCTGGGATTACAGGCGTGAGCCACCATGCCCGGCCTCTTGTGTCTATCTTAAGAGCAAAAAGCCCTTGATTTCATTTGCTAAGTGAGATCACGTGATTTCTGAGATAAAATAAGGAATTTATTTTATAAACTTTGGGTTAAAACCTCTAGAAATAGGATATGATTTTGTACATTAAGATGTGATATGGCTGAGGTGCCTCTGATCTTGCATAATTAAAACATTTTACTTATAAATTGGCTTAGGGTTTATTAGTGTATATTATGCTAAACAAATGTCACAACAAAATTTACTAACCTGAATTCAGGAAAGCACTTTTTTATTTTCTATAATATCTTAACGTTTTCTATTTGTCTTGGAATGAGAATCAAGTTTGTGGAATCAGAGCAAACAACTTGAATGTTCATATTCATCCCAAAACAGAAAATAAAGACTTATTCCTGCTTTATTATGTGTCCATTAGACACAGCTGACTCTAATTAGAACAATGCTGGAGAAACACATTCTTTACTGTTCTTCAACTTTTCTGCTTCACAATCTATGTAGCTCAGTACGCCTCTATTGGTATTACCAGCCGCATGAAGTTTAAGTTTCTAATATCATAGCTTATTTTAAATAGAATACGAGGATTGCTACTTTCTATTACATTCAATGAGCCATTTAGCTATCATTAATAAATTATATCCAAGTGCACATTTTACTAGATAACCTTGAACCTTTATTTCTCATATGTCTTCAATATTGATATTTCGTAATTTCCATATATATATATATGGAAATATATATACATGGTTTTTGCAGTGCCTCTTATTTTTGAAATTTCAGCCCTCTTCTCATTAGATCTACAAAAGAAATTAGTATTTCCCAAACTGTGATCCAAGGATATTGGTTTATATAAGACTTTGATAATTTTTAGCAAAATAAGAAAAAAGATTTTCTAAGACTAAATTCATGTAACTTATTTTTAGCATTATATTTCTTCTATAAAAAAGTGTTCATAATACATATAAATATAGCAAACTTTTTTTCCTAATTTAGTAATTTTGGGAAAATAAAATGCTGGCAATTCTACATAGGACTAGCAACAATTCCTTTCTTGCTTCCTTTTCCTCCTCTTCCTCCAGGAACAACTATTGGGCTAATAAAGTTTTTCAGGTTTTATTTTTTTAAAAAAGATTGTTGACTGAAAATGAGGCTGCCTTAATGGTCTTGAGATGAGTGGAAAGGTCTGACAAAGACAGATCAAAAATGTTGATGATATTGGAATCATTCCCTTGAAGCAGATCTGGGAGATTTTACCTGAGTGCCCTGAAAGCTTAGCCAACTGGTTTTCCATAGAGACGGAGTTGTGGGAAAGGTGAGAAATTCTAGCAGGGACCTATAACTTGGCAGGAAGTTGTAAATATTTGGGAGGAAGAAAGTATAGCGAAGGCCTCAGCTTGAGTCTAAGAAAGATTTGTAGAGGAGTGGATTTGTCTAGTGACCAGGTACTTCAAGTCTCCTAAAGCATATTTTCTTAGAGTCCGAGAAGCCTCCTGAGAAAGAATTCAAACCTTATCCGCTGCATATAGTAAAATTTGTTGGAACAATTGTCATAATTTAAGTGGACTGTTAAAGCACATTTTCCAAATGATTGGAAAGTTTTGGTTACTATTTTCTATATTGTGTCTTGAGCATTGTGGAAATAAAACCAAATTTGTAAAAGTTTTTCCTCTTTTAATTTGTTGATTTTTTTCTGCAGATTTCAATTCTCTTAAATGTTGTACTGGAAAATCTAATGTATTCTTTGTGGCATACAAGGCTTAGTGAATATTTGTTAATCTATTTTTTAATTATACATATGTGTAGACCTCATTCAATAATTGAATGATATAACCTTCAATCCTAATTTGCTGGGTACACACTCTATGATTAAGGGCCAATCACAGAGCTTCCTGAATTTCTGTTTCTCCCTGTTGTGAAATGTGATTTTAACAGTAAATATTGCATAGGGTTCTTTTCCCCCCAGCTTTATTGAGACATAATTGACATATAAAATTATACATATTTAAGGTATACAATGTGATATTTTGATATACCTATACACTGTGAAATGATTTCCACAATAAAGCAAATTAATATATCCATCACTTCACAGTTACATTGTGTGTGTGTGTGTGTGTGTGTGTGTATGTATGTGGTAAGACGGTTAAGATCTACTCTCTTGCAAATTACAAGTGTACAATACTGTATCATTGACGATAATCACCATGCAGTATACAAGATCTTCAGAAAGTATTCATCCTACATAACTGAAACCTTAAATGGGGAGTTGTAAGTTAAAGGGTACACAGTTTTAACTATGCATAGAGTTGTAATGGGGGTTATGTGAGTTCATTCTCATGAGGTTCTTACTTCAGTCTGTGACACAAGAAAAAGAGTCAATTCAAGTTATTTATTATTTTTTTCCAATAATTCTGACATTTAGCATTGTGGAAAAATCTGAACTTATCATGAATTGTGCACTTTTGTAGTGTCTAGTCTGGTCATGCTTCTGTAACAAAATACCTGGGACTGGGTAATTTATAAAGAACAGAAACTTATTTCTTAGAGTTCTGGAAACTGGGAAGTCCAAGATCACTGTACTGGCAGGTTCAGTTATGAGGGCTGCATCCTCCAGAGGAGAGAAATGCTGTGTCTTCATATGTCAGAAGGTCAAAGGGCAAGAGATCTGAACACTGCATAAAGCTTCTTTTTATAAGGGCCTTAATCCCATTCATGAGGGAGCAGCCTCATCATCTCTTAAAGGCCCCATCTCCTAACACTGTCACATTGACCATCAAGTTTCAACATCTGAATTTTGGATGGGACACATTCAACCATATGAGGTGGGTAACCTGCCATCTTTTTTTTTTTTTTTGCTAGTATGCTTATAGAACCTGCATTTCATTCAACATTATTTTCAACATTATTTATATCTTGAAAATAATGTTGTCTTATTGATAAATGCTATGCTTTTTTTTGGTTGTAAGCTCTGATTGCTTTCAAGTTAAGAAAGTTTGCTTAACAATATGCTTATACTTCTGTTCTGAGACTCTAGCTTCTTTATCAAAATCTCTATATTATTTCATCTGCAGCACTACTTTTCCACATTTATGGTCCTTAATCGATATTTTTTATCTTCTTTCATTCTTCAGTAGAATTTATATGCTTCCAAAATGTGATAAGAATGCATTTTTCTACTCCATCACAAGATTTTTCCCCCTGTTTTAGTAATCCGATTTCTTTCTAAGCAGCATTTCAGCTATTATTACCTGAAGGTAACAATAGCACTTACCGGTAAGGGGTAAGTGCTTTTAGGGAAGAAGGCATATTTGACATAGGGAGGATTCCTATTAGACAGATGTAAAGGCCTTCCCAGAAAAAGAATGTCTGGGGTTGAAAATAAGTTTCTTGGCATGTTGGTCTCTGTACTTTTCTATTTTCTTTAGAATGATATATAAAATTTTACATTCGTATTAATGGAATAATACAATTGATCCCCTCACTCTATGTTTTTTTCTTTTTTGGTAACCTTTTCCATTTCATTCAGCACTATCTCATTATTACATTAGATATTGGAAGAACAAATACTATCTAGAAAGACAAAATATATAAAATAGGATGAGTTCCCATAACATGGGAAGGGGAAGCTCTTCAGATACTGGAAAGAAGTGTCAGGGAATAAAACAGGGATATTACACATTGAAAAGGACTGCTTTTGAGTTTCAGACCCCAAAAGGCAGCAAGACTAAGGAGTAGTAGTTGTCTTGAAAGAAAAAAAATAGGCAGAGGAAGTTCAAACCTTGGGCCAATAGAGCAGCGAAATGTGAAATATACTCCTGGCTCCCTACAACCTGCCTATAGAAGACAGGGGATCCAGTTATACAGGATGTCTCAAGGGTCCACCAGTTCACAGGCAGCGGAGAATAACAGAAAGCTGACTGATGAGCGCCCATGGAGACTTATTTTGATGACGGGAAGGTTTGCCATATACTGAGTGCTACAGTACTGACTGCTCCTGTTAAGGATTGGGCTATCACCTTAAATCCCATCAAATCAGCAATGAGAATACAGCAGACACAATAGATGTTTCCAAGCAGTTGACTGACAGCCCCTGTTAGGTAAGCTGGACTGAGGGACAAAGTGATGTCCTCATAGAAAAGTCACAAACCTCGCTGGCTAGTATCTGTGGTTCTGTAGTAGAGGCACTTCTCAAGGTGAAGAGGAGGTGGGAGTTGGCCTAGTCCCCAAGCCTTTTTAAATATACATACCAAATTATTAACACCAAAATGAGACATTGTTTTTGTTTTAATTTTAGAAGTGGGATAGCAGAAAAACCCAAAGGGATCAACTGTTCTTAGCACAAAACTAAGCGTCTAAGAAGAATGCTGAATTTATCTGTAGGAAAAAGTTCATGCTAACAGCAACGGAAATCTTAATTGCCAGAGATGACCAAAAATAAGAGACAGAACAGTGAGAGATGGAGATGAGAGTTCTAAACAATTTGATTTCCATTTAACTGAGAGTGTTAATGAAACTAGGGGAGGTGACAACTGCTTTGACTCTACATTTGTGTAGAAACATGAGTTTACATGTACAATTTAACTCAAATTGAACAAACAGTATTGATGAGTTTATGAAAGTCAGGGTTAAGCATAATTTAATCATAATGCTTCTTCCCTGTTATTTGACAAAAATGAGTTTTAACTTTAAGTACATGATTGTAATCCCCAAACTCAAAATGTTAAATAGGCTTCTTTAAAAAAAAAAAATTCAAGTAATTATTGGCAGCAGCAGAAATGACAACTGGCAAATGTATTACTCAACTTGTATCATTTCTTTACCTGCTCACCTGCTCACTATAACAACATGCTACCATATACTATGTGAGGGTTAATGAGCAAATCACAAAAACCACTTCAGCACCATCTTTTTTCCCCTCAGTTATATGAAAGTATTTGTTTCCAAATCACCTTAAATTGCATTCTAGCTTTAATTTTCCAACAATTATAGGACTTTTGAGTAGAAGTAGAAAACTCTTCAGATAATTTAAGGTAGAAATAAGAATTTCATGTGATTTCAAAATTAATTTTTATTCTACAACCTTTGAAGTTCCCTCAAACACATTGTGTTTAAAAGAAGACAAAGCCTTACTCCCTTAGGGGTTCCTACACGACTAGTCACAATTTTCACTTTAATTTTTACTCAGAATATCACAATAAAGTGCTTTTTTTGGAGTATGACCTTTGAAATCTCAACTAAAAACTGGGGCAGAGGGTAGTGTAATCAAAAGAAATGAAAGTTAACCTAAAAGTGTAACTTTCAAAAATATTTAGCTTAGGATCAACTGTGGGTGAGGATTTAAAAAAATCAGATTATTAATTTTTTTTTCCTCTAAAATATACAATCATCTAGGCACAGCAGGGAGACCAAGAAGCCATCTATCTTTCCCTTTCTCTCACTTGCTCCTGTTTCTGGAAGCATGGCAGATAATGCTGCAATTACAGATGGAAGGAAAGTGAGTTCTTTGACACAAGTATCCTCCCCTCAGTTTTTCCATGTATCAGTTCACCCATTTCCAAGTCAGTGCAGGCTCTTTTAAAAAAGATTAAATGACAGATAGTAGAACCACTTTCCACTTTCACGTAATCAGGTGCAGTAAATCACATACAAAACAATTCTCTTACTTTCCTTTTTTACTTCTTACCAAAATTCCTTCTTTGTTTCTTTCTCTCCAATTTTATCACTTGAGCATCATTTTCTAGTCATTCTTTGATCACCACCATCATCAATAATCAGTAATAATTAAAGTTCAATATCTAGTTGACACAGTATTAAGTACTAGATTCTATAGTGAAGGGGGCCAGAAAAAATCACCTTATTCAAAGAACATGCATTTTCATGCTTACAGTAGAATACTAAGGGCGAATACTTACAAAATAGTATTTCATTTTATTTTATTATTATACTTTAAGTTTTAGGGTATATGTGCACAACGTGCAGGTTTGTTACATATGTATACATGTGCCATGTTGGTGTGCTGCACCCGTTAACTCATCATTTACATTAGGTATTTCTCCTAATGCTCTCCCTGACCCAGTCCCCCACCCCACGACAGGTCCCGGTGTGTGATGCTCCCTACACTGTGTCCAAGTGTTCTCATTGTTCAATTCCCACCTATAAGTGAGAACAGGAGGTGTTTGGTTTTCTGTTCTTGTGATAGTTTGCTCAGAATGAGGGTTTCCAGTTTCATCCATGTCCCTACAAAGGACAAGAACTCATCCTTTTTATGGCTGCATAGTATTCATGGTGTATATGTGCCACATTTCCTTAATCCAGTTTACCATTGATGGATATCTGGGTTGGTTCCAAGTCTTTCTTATTGTGAATAGTGCCACAATAAACATATCTGTGCATGTGTCTTTTTTTTTTTTCTAAGATGGAGTCTCGCTCTGTCACCCAGACTGGAGTGCAGGGGCACTATCTCCGCTCACTGCAAGCTCCACCTCCTGGGTTCATGCCGTTCTCCTGCCTCTGCCTCCCAAGTAGCTGGGACAAAGGTGCCCACCACCATGCCCGGCTAATTTTTTGTACTTTTTAGTAGAGACAGGGTTTCACCATATTAGCCAGGATAATATTAATTTCCTGACCTCGTGATCTGCCTGCCTCAGCCTCCCAAAGTGCTGGGATTACAGGCATGAGCCACTGCCCCTGGCCGCATGTGTCTTTATAGTAGCACGATTTATAATCCTTCGGGTATATACCCAGTGATGGGATCGCTGGGTCAAATTATATTACTACTTTTAGATCCTTGAGGAATTACCACACTGTGTTCCACAATGGTCGAACTAGTTTACAGTCCCATCAACAGTGTAAAAGTGTTCCTATTTCTCCACATCCTCTCCAGCACCTGTTGTTTCCTGACTTTTTAATGATCAGCATTCTAACTGGTGGGAGATGATATCTCATTGTGGTTTTGATTTACATTTCTCTGATGACCAATGATGATGAGCATTTTTTCATGTGTCTGTTGGCTGCATAAATATCTTCTTTTAAGACGTGTCTGTTCATATGTTTGCACACTTTTTGATGGGTTTGTTTGACTTTTTCTTGTAAATTTGTTGATTCTGGATATTAGCCCTTTGTCAGATGGGTAGACTGTAAAAATTTTCTCCCATTCTGTAGGTTGCCTGTTCACTCTGATGATAGTTTCTTTTGCTGCGTAGAAGCTCTTTAGTTTAATTAGACCTCATTTGTTAATTTTGGTTTTTGTGGCCATTGCTTTTGGTGTTTTAGTCATGAAGTGCTTGTGGATGCCTATGTCCTGAATGGTATTGTCTAGGTTTCTTCTAGGGTTTTTATGGTTTTAGGTCTAACATTTAAGTCTTGAATGCATTTTGAATTAATTTTTGTATAAAGTGTAAGGAAGGGATACAGGTTCAGCTTTCTACCTATGGCTAGCCAGTTTTCCCAGCACCATTTATTAAACAGGGAATCCTTTCCTCATTTCTTGTTTTTGTCAGGTTTGTCAAAGACCAGATGGTTGTAGATGTGTGGTATCGTTTCTGAGGCCTCTGTTCTGTTCCATTGGTCTATATCTCTGTTTTGGTACCATGCTGTTTTGGTTACTGTAGCTTTGTGGTAATATTTGAAGTCAGGTAGCATGATGCCTCCAGCTTTGTTCTTTTTGCTTAGGATTGTCTTGGCAATGCAGCCTTTTTTTTGGTTCCATATAAACTTTAAAGTAATTTTTTCCAATTTTGTGAAGAAAGTCATTGGTAGCCTGATGGGGATGACATTGAATCTATAAATAACCTTGGGCAGTATGGCCATTTTCATGATATTGATTATTCCTATCCATGAGCATGGAATGTTCTTCCATTTGTTTGTGTCCTCTCTTATTTCCTTGAGCAGTGGTTTGTAGTTCTCCTTGAAGAGATCCTTCACAACCCTTGTAAGTTGAATTCCTAGGTATTTCATTCTCTTTGAAACAATTGTGAATGGGAGTTCACTCATGATTTAGCTCTCTCTTTGTCTGTTATTGGTATATAGGAATGCCTGTGATTTTGTCACATTGATTTTGTATCCTTAGACTTCACTGAAATTGCTTATCAGCTTTAGGAGATTTTGGGCTGAGAGGATGGGGTTTTCTAAATATACAGTCATGTCATCTGTAAACAGGGACAATTTGACTTCCTCTGTTCCTAGTTGAATATCATTTATTTCTTTCTCTTACCTGATTGCCCTAGTCAGAACTTCCAACACTATGTTGAATAGGAGTGGGGAGAGAGGGTATCCCTCTCTTCTGCCAGTTTTCAAAGGGAATGCTTCCAGTTTTTGCCCATTCAGTATGATATTGGCTGTGGGTTTGTCATAAATAGCTCTTATTATTTTGAGATACTTTCCATCAATACCAAATTTATTGAGAGTTTTTAGCATGAAAGGCTGTTGCATTTTGTCAAAGGCCTTTTCTGTATCTATTGAGATAATCATGTATTTTTTGTCTTTGGTTCTGTTTATATGCTGGATTATATTTATTGATTTGCATATGTTGAACCAGCCTTGCATTCCAGGGATGAAGGCAACTTGATCATAGTGGATAAGCTTTTTGATGTGCTGCTGGATTCGGTTTGCCAGTATTTTATTGAGAATTTTCGCATCAATGTTCATCAGGGGTATTGGTCTAAAATTGTCTTTTTTTGTTGTGTCTCTGCCAGGCTTTGGTATCAGGACAGTGCTGGCCTCATAAAATGAGTTAGGAAGGATTCCCTCTTTTTCTATTGATTGGAATAGTTTCAGAAGGAATGGTACCAGCTCCTCTTTGTACCTCTGGTAGAATTCGGCTGTGAATCCATCTGGTCCTGGACTTTTTTTGGTTGGTAGGCTATTAATTATTGCCTCAATTGCAGAGCCTCTTATTGGTCTATTCAGGGATTCAACTTCCTCCTGGCTTAGTCTTGGGAAGGTGTATGTGCCCAGGAATTTATCCATTTCTTCTAGATTTTCTAGTTTATTTGAATAGAGGTGTTTATAGTATTCTCTGATTGTAGTTTATATTTCTGTGGAATAGGTGGTGATATCCCCTTTATCATTTTTTATTGCATCTATTTGATTCTTCTCTCTTTTATTAGTCTTGGTTGTGGTACATCTCTTTTGTTGATCTTTTCAAAAAACCAGCTCCTGGATTCATTGATTTTTTAAGGGTTTTTTTTTTTTTTGTATCTCTGTCTCCTTCAGTTCTGCACTGATCTTAGCTATTTCTTGCTGTCTGCTAGCTTTTTAATTTCTTTGCTCTTGCTTCTCTAGTTCTTTTAATTGTGAGATTAGGGTGTCAATTTTAGATCTTTCCTGCTTTCTCTTGTGGGCATTTAGTGCTATAAATTTTCCTCTACACACTGCTTTAAATGTGTCCCAGAGATAATGGTGTGTTGTGTCTTTGTTCTCATTGGTTTCAAAGAACATCTTTATTTCTACCTTCATTTCGTTATGTATCCAGTAGTCATTCAGGAGCAGGTTGCTCAGTTTCCATGTAGTTGTGCAGTTTTGAGTGGGTTTCTTAATCCCAAGTTCTAATTTGATTGCACTGTGATCTGAGAGACAGTTTGTTGTGATTTCTGTTCTTTTACATTTGCTGAGGAGTGCTTTACTTCTAACTATGTGGTCAATTTTGGAAAAAGTGTGATGTGGTGGTGATAAGAATGTATATTCTATTGATTTGGGGTGGAGAGTTGTGTAGGTATCTATTAGATCCACTTGGTGCAGAGCTGTGTTCAAGTCCTGGATATCCTTGTTAACCTTCTGTCTTGTTGATCCCTTTAATGTTGACAGTAGGGTGTTAAAGTCTCCCATTATTATTGTATGGGAGTCTAAGTTTCCTTGTAGGTCTCTAAGGACTTGTTTTATGAATCTGGGGGCTCCCGTATTGAGTGTGTATATATTTAGGGTAGTTAGCTCTTCTTGTTGAATTTTTCCCTTTACCATTATGTAATGGCCTTCTTTGTCTCTTTTGATCTTTGTTGGTTTATAGTCTGTTTTATCAGAGACTAGGAGTCTGCAGAAGTTTCTGCTGCCTTTTGTTCAGCTATGCCCTTCCCCCAGAGGTGGAGTCTACAGAGGCAGGCAGGCCTCTTTGAGCTGTGGTGGGCTCCACCCAGTTCAGGCTTCCTGGCTGCTTTGTTTACCTACTCAAGCCTCAGCACAGGTGGAAGCCCCTCCCCCATTCTGGCTGCCACCTGGCAGTTCGATCTTGGACTGTTGTGCTAGTAGTGAGCAGGCTCTGTGGGCATGAGACCTGCCAAGCCAGGCAGGGAATATAGTCTCCTGGTTTGCCGTTTGCTAAGACCGTTGGAAAAGCACAGTATTAGGGCAGGAGTGTCCCGATTTTCCAGGTACCCTCTGTCAAGGTTTCCCTTGACTAGGAAAGGGAAATCTGGACCCCTTGCACTTCCTGGGTGAGGTGATGTCCCACCCTGCTTTGGCTTACCCTCCGTGGGCTGCACCCACTGTTCAACCATTCCCACTGAAATGAACCAGGTACCTCAGTTGGAAATGTAGAAGTCACCCCTCTTCTGCGTGGATCACTGTGGGAGCTGCAGACCAGAGCTCTTCCTATTCGGCCATCTTGGAACTATCTCTCAACAAAATATTATTTTTAATCAGATATCCTGTTTTTCCAAAATAATGATAGAATTTGTTTCATTATGCCATACATATGAAAGGTCATTAATAGCTGTCACTTTTTAAAGTAACTGAAATTCAGATATTTTTATAAGTAAAACGTATTAATGTGTATTCATTCCTTAAGACTATTCTGTTTTTATTTTTAAATAATACTAGTAAAAAAGTTAATTATATCACATATCTCCTTTTATTTACATATAATACATGCTATTTACATCCTTTGTGTCTTCTACACTTACAACAACCCTTTGATGTTTACACTATTTTATCTCACTTTTACAGATAGATAAAACAGAAGTTCAGCCTCCCAAGTCATTAGTCTTATTTGGAGAAGAATGGACAGGATAAGGCCCGTACTTGTTAAAAAGAATTCTCACATCCTAACTTTTATCAATCAATCACAAATGCATATAAAATTTCTAACAATTCCTCACTTCAAAATTGATAGCTTCCAGTTATCAAACTTCTTACTGCATAGCTACTGGGTATAAGGGAAAGAGTAACTGACCTTAATCCTATAGAGTACCACAAGTAGCTGTAACTCTCTAGTGAGTTGCCAGTGATTCTTTTCAAGCAATTGTCCACTTAAGGATTGTTTCTTTCTTCTCCTTGCATAGAAAAGTATGCTAAAATGATGTGGCTACTTTGGTTATTTGGGATTTGTATTTTATGGAAAGGCTAATACATGACATATAAAATTTTATGTAAATTTTTTTAAGCAAATAATCTTCTCTTCTAAGACTACAAACTTTCCAATATACTCACAACAAAGTCACTCATAATTTAGATGAGCCTCTGAGGTATGGAATTTAGGAAAACCAAGATTGACTTAAAAAGGACTTTGATTTATTTCAGTTACTGTAATATAAGATCTTCTTATCATTGTGAACCTTTTTCTGAGTTTCTATACAAACATACAAGCTTAACAATTTATTAATTATTTCATTTGTCCAGACCAAAATCTTTTACAGCAGGAAAATAATAGGATAAAATATCAATTAGATTTGAAAAGTAGTATATTATTTAATTGCATTTTAAAATTATTTAATATAACCTATTTTATTCTCACAGAAATATGAATATATTTTCAAACTTTCAATGTTTTAGACAATTAAAACTTTTTAAAGCTTTTTACTTAAAATTCAAAATATTGGCTCAAGTTATGATAAACCCGAAATCAGTGTAATCCTAACTATTACTTTCAAAGCAGGATGGCATTTATGTGTATAGGATGTTTGTGCAAGTTAACTTTTATGTGTCTTTTATTTAAAGAGTTTAACAATATTGACATATTTTCTTTCAGTAAAATAATACATACTCTTTGGCTGAGTCAGGAGATCATGGGGCGATGGATTGCATGGTAATTGAAAATAGAGAAAAGTATACATACTAAATTGAAAACTTCCTCATATCCAACTATTCATTCTTATTGGGTAACCACTATTAACAGTTTGCTTGTATGTCTTTCTGGACATATATCTCTCAGAATCCCCCAAAAAACCCCACATGTACATTTAATCAATGCTAATATGCTATGATTTCTGTTCTGAAACTACTATTTTTTTTTTTTTTTTTTGAGATGGAGTCTTGCTCTGTGGCCCAGGCTGGGGTGCAGTGGCCAGATCTCAGCTCACTGCAAGCTCCGCCTCCCAGGTTTACGCCATTCTGCCTCAGCCTCCCGAGTTGCTAGGACTATGAAACTACTATTTTTTTTATATTTGATATAATAGGAGTCTCTCTCATTATATATTCTACATTTGAATTCTACCTAATATGCTTATTAGTTGTGTGACTTGAATAAATTCCTTTGTCTCTCTAAACTTTGGTGTTCTCATTTGTAATTGCAGAAATCATTCTCATATGAGTTAGTCTGAAAAATGTTTACTCTCTAGGTGTGGTGACTATTCATCCTGGATTTTGCCTATTGCCCCAGGAAAAGTATTAATAGTGTTCCTTTTCTCTGTCTGAATTGTGCTGGTATGGAAGTTAATAGATATGATCCTATGTATAGGGTTTCTGAGAGGATTATCAAAGATAGTGTCTTGTGTGTTGTAAGAGTTCTACATATTTAATTTATGAGTAAAATTATACACACACACACATCAATATAAACACACGTATGTATGATGCTAAGTCAACATATACATAAATTACCCTAGTGTTTTCACTTTAATTTACAAGATGAAACTTAGATATATGCAGACTTACACAAATTCAGGATTATTACAGATCCACTAAGATTTTATATTTAGAGCAAACACCTCAGAATAAACCAATTCTGATGTTACTAAAATAGACTTTACAATATTGTTTGTACAAGGCCTATCATCCAGTTAAAATATAACAATATGTAAACAGAAGCCACTATTGAAACTGATAAGAAATGGCTACACTTTTCACATTCTGTATCTAGCATAAAAAATAGGGTATTTTCATTGATTTATATCTCTTTTTAATAAAAAAACTAACCATCTAGAATCTTAATGTGCTCTTATTTAAAAGAAAACACAATGGATGGATAATTCCAGTGTTCAAAGATTAAGGTAGCTATTTCTGCAAGAAAAAAATACAGCATTAAATATGCCAAAATGAAAGCTACAAGTGGGAAAAATAATGTCAAAAATACTAACATCTCAACTCTTTGTTAATAATTCTTTATTAACAGTTCTATAGGGAAATACTTAAATTGTATGTTTTCTTTGTCAAACGTGAATTCTCTTTCAGCTTTTTGGACATATCTAAAAGTTTATTCCATTTTCCATTTATTATTAAAAATTGTTTAACAATATCTTCAACTATTTATTTATATTTATAGCTTTTGTAGATTATCATGATATTTTGCAAATGACTACTTATGCTGTAAATAAGAATCTTAAAAGCATTTGGAGGAACTTTTCGTAACAATAGAAGTTTGAATCATGGTAAACCAGATACACTCAAAGACAGAACCTCAAATTAGTCAATTAGTATGCTATTTACGGGACTAGGGAAATTGTCATAGCAAGTGTATGGCCCTTTTTTACAGTTTCTCTAATAAACATAAACAATTGAGAAATAACAAATAATTAATGCCAGCCCCATTTAAGTACCAAACAAGGGTTATAGCCAAATGATAGGTTATGCTTTGTGGTATATGTTGGTAAACATCAAAAGAAAAATTTTAAACTATAATTGGTTGCTGATTTTAAATGTCTGAAAATAGAGCAGAAACTGTTGTATTTCATTTTAAGCGTATTAATGCTCTTGGATTGTTAATTTATTCATATATTGTGTTACAAAAATAAAGCATAATATAAAAAAGAAAATCTAAGTAGAATGTTTAGTAGTATTCAGATTTATTTTTAGCAGTAGACCTTTGCTGAAGAAAATCAGGCAAAGTTGAACTTGGATAAAACATTGTAACGAGATTTTTATACACCTTGTATAAAAGGATTGAGACTTTATTTCAGAAGTGAAAAAATGTTTGCTATTCAAATATACCTTTTAAAAAAGAAATTATTCACAGTCAGAAAATAAATTAAGATCATTGGTCTGAATTCATTAAAAAATAATTCATTGCTTCAATTGTGGGCAATAAATCGATTTTCATATTTCTCTATAAATATAATTCTTTCTATTAAATCTGTATGTTAAAGTTGTATCTAGGCTTTTGGAATTTATTCCTTATAATGGCTCCTTGTTTCACATCAGGCCTAATCTTCAAAGTTAAAGTTTTGTAAGATCAAAGCATTTCTGGGTCACATAGAATGAAACACATCTGGTACAGGATAGTTTTTCTCAGCACAGTGGGTCAGAGTCAGGCATGCTGCAGCCATAACTTCCCAAAGAGATTTACCCACCTAGACAGAAGAGTTGATGGGGTCACCTGCATCTAATCAATCGTTATGTCAGATCCTTTCCATCACAGTAATGAAACGTTAAAATAATATACTGCAAGTTACTGTATATGACTTCTAACCTTTGCATTATTATCCAGGATTAAATGGTAATCATCATTATCCTCCTCCTTATTCTTAAGTCTCTCTTTTAATGACTCCTTAAGCCCTCTTATCATTTGCTGTGAAACAATTTTCAAGTTTGTTATTTAGTCAGCTTCTTTATAACTTTGAACATCCTGCTTCATTTCATAACTGTCCTTAATATGTGATATTTCTTCTAATAAGAATGGCAGCTATAAAGCAGATACGCAGGGTGATGAAGACAATTTTGGAGTTTCTCCAGTGAAATTTCACACACAATTTTAGGGGATAGGTAATCTCCCCCAAATCTTTGTAGCTTAATTTTGATTACAGTTTATATTCCATATTCAGAAACGTTCCCCCTTAATTTTAGAATTATTTTTGTATTTTTCAAATGTAAATGTACTTTAAAGGCCAGAAAATAATTTTATTTTGTAAAAATACCAGGATTTAACTTTTTAAGGACTGTTATTTTATGTCATTTGTTGTAAATAATCTATTTGTTGTCCTCAATTTTTCTGTTCTAGTTTAGTTAGTCATGACATTATTTATACTAGATAAAACTTCCATGGTAGTACAGTTAATAATCTGTAAGGACAAATATTTTTGTTTAAAAATTTACATTTTGAAAATAGCAAAACACTTTTAGTTCTTAAATCTTCTTTATATTGCTGGAACTAGATGGAAAATTTGTTATTATTGCTTTACTAATTCAAGTCACAGAGTCACAGAAATATTAAGGGAATTTCTCAAGGCTGTGATGCTCCAAGGACTCATGAATTTACTTGTTTCATTAAATCAACAGAGCTGTACTTAATTAATGAATTATTAAGAAAAATCATCATAATTTAGAACTCTAAATTATTATTGAGAGTCTCTCAAAATCAAAAGGGTTACAAATTTTCAGTCAGGTGCTTTTTGAAATTAAATTTTAGAAAAGAATTAAATTGACTCTCAATTTCTGCTCAGGTATATAGAGAGCCAGAAACATTATCATTCGCAACGTTACAACGAAAACAACAAAAGTCAAGAAGTTTGTTTTAGTGTAGATGTTGATTTACCAGAAGTTTGTATATTTTTTAAACACATCAGAGCATGGAGGCTGCAGGCCCCAAAATCTAAGGAGAGGCAGGCACCTGTGAGTATGGCGTAAAACCAGAACACTGGCTTACCTGGGCAGTGTGCTCCTGGATTCCTGTAGAGTTCAAGTAAAATGATTGGCAAATTTCTGGTCTTAGAGTGCACATACCACACCAAAACAGATCTAGAGAGTCCAGAAAAACTCTGCTGTGTGGGGAGAGAGAACCAAAGGAGAGGAGAACAGAAACCAATGCAGAAGCAATAAGGAATTCTGGGGGCATTCTCCCTCAGCTCCCCTAATGAAGAAATGTCATAATCTCTGAGACAAAGGAAATGAATTGTCCTCAGGCACTGGTGAAAACCCACTACATCTGGGAGAAAGGGACAGGCCATGAACCATATACTCCTGGGAAATAAGGACTGGGCTCACAACTGTGCTGGAGAGAGAATCATTAAAGAGGTAATGAATCTCCCTTTGCAAAAATTATAACTGAGAAAATTATGACAGTGAAAAAGATCTGATGTAACTGACTAAATCTTGCTTCTATCCTCCAAGCTGTCCTTGTTCATTCCTGGGCATAGGTCAAGCTAACTTTGTGGGGAGGTGGGAGGTGGAACTTAGTTTATAATTTAACTTTTAAACCGAGACAATAGCAGCCCTTTCCCAAAACAAACTGCCTTTCTGCCTGGGAACGAGACTGCCTTTGTAGGACTAAGAAATTAGCCACAAGATTAGAAATTATGGTTTAGGAGTCACGCAGCTGGAGACTGCAGGATACTGAACCTCCCCAAATTGCTCCTGGGGATGATATCCTTAATATAAAACCTAAGATCAGCGCTTGAGATATTTTGCAGATCCTATACACCATGGATCAGCTAGAAACACCCAGATCAATAAACTGGCTCATCTAGTCTTGCGGTCTCCACCCAGGAACTGACTCAGTGCAAGAGGAGAGCTTCTACTCACCATGATTTTATCTGTGATCCTGTCAGTCAGCACTCCCCACTTTCTGACCCCCTACCCACCAAATTATGCTTAAAAACCCATATTCCCTGGTTTTCAGGAAGACTAATTTGAGTAACAGTAAAACTCCAGATGTCTGTGTGAATTAAATTGTTGCTCTATTGCAATTCCCCTGTCTTGATAAAATCGGCTCTCTGGGCAGTGGGCAAGGAGAACTCATTGGGTAGTTAAAGTAATATCCTAGAGACCCAGGGACACCCTATCTACCTTGTAGTTAAATTTTATCAGAACAATATTGAATTCCCCACCTTTACCATCAGGTTAACAATTGTTCAATAAAGAAAGTATTACTTGCATGAAACAAAGCATTTCTGAGGTACAGTATGAAGGGAAAACCTAAACCTCAGAGTAGAGTAATTACTACTCTGGGGGAAAATTCTGGCAAATCAACACCTACACTGAACAAAATAATCCCTTAAAGATTTTAACGCCTGTGGTGTACTAAAACTAACCATAGCAACAATAAACATAAAACCCAGTTCAAGTCTTAATTAGATCAACTAAATCCAACTTACTGGAGGCCTAGCAGAAGGAAATGCATGTCCATCTCAAGCCATAAGAACTTTTTGTTGTCAAAAAATAATGAGTGTTTCAGTTTTAGCCCTGTTTGCAGGCTAACAAGTTAATTTGTCACAGTTTCATGAATCCTGCCAGAAGAGAGCAAGAGTCAGAGACAAAGGATAGTCTTTTAACATACAGCAATGAAACAGTTGGAAATCTACATGCAAAACAAAGCAAAATGAAGGAAAACCTTTAAGTAGCATTATAGTTTCTTTCAAAGAATTCAAATGGTTCTTAGGATGGATTTTAAAAAAATAGTTTATACACTATAAAACTTCTCAAAAACTTCCTAGAATATCTGTGTGGTCTTGGTTTTGGTAAAGGGTTTTTGTATCGTGTAGCAAAAGAACAACCTATAACAGAAAAAAAAAAATGAAAGATAACCAAATTAAAATTATTTGTTCTATTAATGATACTTTTAAGAGAATGAAAAGACAAGCCACAATAGAAAATTTTTGAAAATTATATATCTGATAAAGGACTTCTATTCAGAATAACTCCCAAAGCTTCACAATAGGAAAATAAACAGCAGATAAAAATTGGTCAAGAATTTGAAAAGACATTTTACTAAAGAAATTGTAAATATAATGATATGGTTTGGCTGCGTCCCCACCTAAATCTCATCTTGAATTGTAGTTCCCATAATCCCCACATGTCACGGAAGGGACCTGGTGGGAGGGAGTTTAATCATGGGGGCAGTTACTCTCATGTTCTTCTTGTGATAGTGAGTTCTCACTAGATCTGATGGTTTTCTAAGGGGCTTTTTGCCCTTTTACTTGGCACTTCTTCTTGCCTGTTGCCATGTAAGACATGTCTTGCTTCCCCTTTGCCTTCTGCCATGATTGTGAGACCTCCTCAGACATGTGGAACTTAGAGTCAGTTAAACATCTTTCCTTTAAAAATTACCAAGTCTCGAGTATGTCTTTATTATCAGCATGAGAACAGACTAATACATATGACATATGAGTATATTAAAATACACACAATATTATTCATCATTAGAAAAATGTAAGTTCAAACTATAGTGTGATGCCATTACAAAGCTATCAGAATGGCAAAACAAAACAAACAATAACAAAACCTGACAATACTAAGAATAAGTGAGTATGCAGAGCAACTGAAACTTCCCTACATTGGTGTTAGGAATTTACGGCCACTTTGAGAAAACTGCTTGAATTGTTTTTTAAAAATTCTCTTAAATGATTTGGTTCTCTTGCTTCATCATGGCCAAAATATTCAGAGAACATTATTGTACTTGTGATTCATGTTTTCCAGTTTTATTTAACTTTTATTTCAAGTAACAACACACACTCACTGGGGCCTACTGGGGGGTAGAGGGTAAGAGGGAGAGGTTAAGGAAAAATAACTATTAGGTACTAAGCTTAATGCCTGGGTGATGAAATAATCTGTACAACAAACTCCCACAACACAAGTTTACTTATATAACAAAGTTGCACACAGTTATGTTTTATAAAGTTAAATGTACACTTACCATTCAACCCCATCAATTTTACTGTTTTTTGACCATGTGAATTCAAAACTTACCTTCACATAAAAACTTGGATATCAATTTTTGTATAAGCAGCTTTATTATAACAACAAAAAACTTGAAAGAACCTAGATGTTCTTAAATGGGTGAATTGATATATGGTAGTATGCTCATACAATAGAATATGAATCAGCAACCAAAAAGAGCATGTTGTATTGTTTTATACAACAGCATGAATACATCTTAAATGCGTTTTGGTAAGTGAGAAAAACAAAACCCTAAGGGTACATGTTTCATGATGTTTCCATTTATATGATATTCTGGAAAAGGCAAAATTAAAGGGATGAGCTCCTGGTTCCCAGGATTTGGGGGTGGGTGGAGCATAGAGCAACTTTGGAGGTGATGAAATTCTTGTGTATGACATTATGACAGTAGACAAAACTCGATGCATTTGCCAAAGTCCATAAAACTGTACAAAAAATTAGATAATTTTACTCTGTGCAAATAAAAGTTTCACTAGAATATATAGGAAACAAGAAGGAATGTAGACTGTGACAAATGAATTCAAGCTTGTTACACATGAATGACATCTCTAAATATGGGGAGTGGAAAAGAAAAGCTCTTGCCGAAGTAACTTTAGAAAACAGTATTTTGACTGGATATTGTGAAGCTAAAAACAAAATAACTGTACACAAACTCTGTACTCTGATTAGAAAGGCTACTTCTCACAAGGAAACGGGTCAGCAAGTAAGTCTGAAACTATTTTATAGCTATACTTGAACCGAATAAACGGGCAAATACAGATAAGAGAATTGTTAAGGTAGAAGTCATAATTAAGCAAAGAACGAACAGAAAGAAAAAACAAAAAAAAAAAAACAACTGTGCTCCTGGAGTGGAGTCAGAGATATCTGTATAAAATATATACACATATGTAGATACACACACACAGAGATAGATATACGTGGGTGTAAACGTGGGTCAGTATATATATACATAGAAGTTTTCTAGCTTTGTCTTCTGAGCAGCTATAGACAGTGATACCCTAGTAGCAGTGAACAAACTTGATGCCTCCCAACATATCTTTATTTTTAAATAGTATTCTCCTGTACAAGGAACCGGGACTCTTTAAAGAAGTGGTTGATTCTAGGGATATGCAAGAAAAATATAAATTAAACCTGGGTTATTTTGTGTTCCTAGAAGGAAGTTTCAATTTAAAAGAATGGGGCCTTTTGAAAGACGTAAGAAATAACCTGAAAGGGGTCCCAATCTCCAAAGCTGGAACAATTTGATCAGCAAAAAAAAATGATAATGTTGAATTGTAGGATGATAAAATAATTGCTCATAAAATAAAATATTCATATGCCAAACTGATATAAATAAATAATAAAGAGAAGGGAAAATTCTTTCATACAGAAGAGTTTTAATTAATCAATTCTGAAGAAAGAAAGAAATAGAATATTATCATTAGAACACTGTAATCATAATTACTGTAGGCATAGAGATTATTGTGCAAATTAAGAAGAAAGAGGATGTGTTTAATTAAAACAGTATATGTGCATAGTCTCAAAATATGTCCCTAAATAAATATTATTTACAAAGTATAAAAGTGTAACTTTACTAGAGAGACACCTGGAAAACAACATTTTAACCAAGTGATCAAAGTTAATATTATCACTATTAAGACTTATAGTCACACACACCTTATCTAAAGCACTAAGGGGCACCTCACCATTGTGGTGTTCTTTGCTCAAATCTATAACTTCAATCTAACTAGAGAAGACAGTAGAAAAAAACAAATTGATGCACTTTCTATAAAACCATTGACCAGAGTTTTTAAAAAGTGTCAAGGTCATAAAAAAAACAAAGATTTAAGAAATGTAACATATTAGAAAAGAGTAAGAAGATAAGACAAAGAAATGCAATGTAGGACTCTAGATTAGATCTTTGGACAGATAAAAAGATATCAGTGGAAAAACTGGTGGAATCTGAATAAGCATATAGTTTAATTAATAATAACGTTAGTTTCTTAGCTTTGATTGATGTAAGATGATTATGTAATATGTGGGGAACTGGGAGAAGGGACTAAGGGAAGTCTCTTTACTGTCTTTGAAACGCTTTTTTAAGCCCAAAATGATTTTAAAATAAAAATATAAAGAGTTAAATTTCTCAGTGTTAGAATTTACTTTTTTAAAAGTGAGTATCTTTCAGATCCTGATATATGGGAGTCCTCTGCAAAAGGTATTCTATATTAAATATAAGATATACATGTTCTTCTGCTAAAAGCTCTTGAATCTAAGAAAAATCTTTAACTCAATGTAATGTTTTTAACTTTTTAATCATAATAACAATATTGTATATAACTTAGGCCATGTTTATGTTGACTAAGCCATTCCGAGTGTGTGTATGTGTGTGTGTGTATATATATATACACATATATACAAATATATATACATATATACAAATATATATACATATATACAAATATATATACATGTATATATGTATATATGTATACAAATATATATACACATATATACAAATATATATACACACATACATATATACACATATAATAGATTCTTTAGAATATATTATGATTCTTCTACAGTGTATGAAGATTAAGTGGAAGACTACTGAACTTGAAAAACTTAACTTTGACTCTCAAATCTGCTGCTGATAGTACTATGTGAATGGGACATGATTTGCTTTAATAAGTCTCAGGTTTGCACTGTTATAAATTCTGTATAAATTGAAGATAATGATTATCTTTCTGGGTCACCATTTTAACAGATTTATTAAAAATATAAACTATTTTTCTAATTTATATGTGACATTTAGGGAAACAGAAAATTTAGAAGCACAGGGAGAAAGAGACTTAGTGTATGTTTATTCTCTTTATTCCTGTGCATGTGTTTACATAATAGGAATCACATTACATACTTTTTTTGTTACTTACCTTTAAAAATATAGTTAATTAACTAGTTTGTTTATTTAGACTATTTTCTAGAGCAGTTTTAGATACATAGCACAATTTAGCAGAAGATACAAAGATATCCCAAATATCTCCTCAGATATATACTCCCCTATTATCAACATTCTCCACCAGAGTGATACATTTTTTAAATAATTGATGAATCTACATTGACACATCTTCATCACTCAGAGTCCACAGATTACATTAGGGTTCCTTCTTGATGTTGTATACTCTGTGGACTTGGATATAGATAACATGTACATTCCATTAGAGCAAGATACAGAGTAGTTTTACTGGTCTAAAAGTTATTTTTTTTTTTCATTTAACATTGTAACAGTAACATTTCCAATGCTATCACAAATTATTTTCAAGTAAATCTAATTGCTGTATTATATTACAATGTCATATGCATATGTGTATATATACATATTATATATGTGTGTATATTATATTCAAATATTCATATATGAATATTTAAGTGTTTTCAAGCTTTTTCTTATTGTAAACAATCTCTCGATGAACCTGCATAGTTTTCCCTGTATCTGGGTGTATTTTCTACTTGTAGGTCAATTTCCTAGATATTTAGCTTTGAGATATATTGCGGGAACTGGCCAGCAGTCCGCAATGCAACGGGGCTCTCTCTTTGCTCCCAGGCAGATTGGCAGGTCAAGAAATAATAGATACACACAAGATAGTGAAAGCTGAGTCGAGGGGGGTCACCGCATTCTGGTCCTGCGGTGCCAACAATGCACTGGATATGCCAGCATTTATTATTGAGCTTAGTGAGGGCGGAGGTAAGTTAGTGAGGGATTTAGGGTCATTTGATTATGAGGTGAGATGGTCACATGGGGATGAAGTAATTCTTTAACATAACATCTGTATGCAGAAGTACAGTATACAGAGATAAGAATTTACAATATAGTGTATGCATCAGTAATTTCTACAGAGCCTTAAAACAGGAACAGCAGTAACAGTTATGGCAAAAGCTGGTTATAAACAATTCATAGAAACAGGACGTGAAGTTTAATTTCTAACAGAACCTTAAAACAGGAACACAGTCTTTCCATAACCCATGATTAGCAAGATATTAATCAGCAGTAACAGTTGCAGCAAAAGCCGGTTCCAAACAATTCATAGAAACAGGACATGAAGTTAGACAACTGGTTAGACCAGAAATTCTCAGAAGGGAGTATGCCTTAACCCTAAAGAGGCCTAGAAGAGCTGCAGCAAGGTGAGGGCGTTTATAGCTCTATCTTATCCATATGGACAGGCGCCCCCCTCCCATCCATTTATGGGCTTTCCACGAGGGTTGCATTCCATTCCCAGAGCTATGAACATCTGCTTTTCTGGGATGGGAATCCTGGTGATGTGAAACCTCCCTGACTGCACGTCCATTCATAGGCTCTCTGCAGGGGAAGCACATCACGCGCTGTTGGCTCATTCTGGCAGTCCAACCTGGCACTGTCTTTACACAATCCTGCATGCAATTTTGTATTTACAATAATCAGAAGCATTTCATCTTTTATTCCATAGCAATAGTTTCAGGGGGTCTCCCTACAGGGATGGATGGATTACTATCAAGGAAGGTGGCAGGGAAGAGCGCTGAATTGGGTAGAGGGAGAATTTGGGCTCTGATGCATGATCAAAGTGATCTCAGATAACTTCATGTGAAACTGTAAGCTGAAATTCTCCTTCAGATTTATCCTGAGTTGGGGTAGAAGGGCTAAATCTTTTTATCAATGCATTTACTAGTTACTGGTTGTGAGGTGCTTAAGGGAAGGGAGCAAGATTTCAGGTAAGAAGGATTTATACAGCATAGCTGTTCCCAAAGAGGGCTATCTGCTGCCGACATTCCCAAGAAAAAGTGGAGTAATAAGTTCTTTCCTGATGGTCTGGCCCACCACAGCATCTAATATAAAGGTTGTCACAATTTTCAAGGCTCTTTATATATTCTAGCAAATATCTCTGCAAAACTGTTGTATAATTGCAATTAGTGCTGATGTATTAATTAACAGCTAAAAGTTGCTTTAAAACAGTTCACATAATAAATTCTTAGTCTATTTAGTTTGTTCATGAAATAGCTCACAATATAAACTTTAACAAAATATTATCTGGTCTTACTTGTATATTTAATTTTACTTAGATTTTATGAAATGTTTAAATATGTTTTCTTAAAATTAGAAAAATATTCTATTATATTTGGCTTCATAATGTATAGTTTATTTCCATATATAATCTTGCAGAAATTTGTTTCTGTGTTTAACATTATGTAGGAAATACACTTTTTCTGTTTCCAAACAAGTAGTCATCTCATGAATAATCAAATATTTCCTCATTGATTTGAAATGTCACCTTTATTACATAATAAATTATCATATACACATATTCTCCATGCTTTTCATTGATCTATTTGACTATTCCTCCATCAGCACCACACTTTCCATTAATAAAGATTTATGATGAAAACCTCTCTCCATACTTCTTTTTTTTTCTCATTATTTCTTTGGCTATTTCATACATTTAATCTCCGAGATGAAATTTAGAATCAGTATGTCAAATTATAAAACAACCACAACCACAAAAAACAAACAAATCAAAAAGAGATTTAGGATGGATTTGTATTGAATTTATGTATTAACTTTGAAAGAATTGGCATCTTTACAGTACTAAGTCTTTTCTCCAAGCATGTGAATCTATTTCATTTACTGAGTCTTCTTTTATGTTGTCACAGCATTTTTTTTTCAGGTGATTTGGCATTCAGTTCGAGCATAGATAAGAAATAGAATGGAATATCTGTATAAATCGATTCTAGGAAGAGTTTGGGTCAGGATGACCTAGAATGTTGGCAGTCTGTTTCTGTCTAAATTTGCAAACTATAAAAGCTGTACATTTGAATGTTTGTATAAACTTCAAGCATCCCACAGTACGATCTTTTTTAAGTTTCCTTTTGTCTACGTTTTGTATAATATTTTCTGTGCAGCAATATTTTAGAATCTTCTCTCAAA
>NW_012113475.1:3925751-3927828 GCF_000951035.1 Colobus angolensis palliatus | reverse complement strand
TAATGTTTGAAATATATATTTCATTACATATATTATATAATAATATATAATTATTCCATGATGTTAAATATACTTCAGCATAATCTTTTTAATTGACACATAATATCCTACCATATAATGTTAAAATACATTGAACTAATCCATTATATGTGGCTTACTAGGTTATTTTCAATCTTGTTTCTCAGAAAAGAATGCTGAATCTAAGCAAATGCTTATTTCCTTAGTATCAGCACCTAACACTGAAATTACCAATAGAGAATATAGATTTTTTAATGATTTCAATGTATATTGCCAAACTGTACTCTGGTAATTTGGTATCAGTTCACATTTGCATACATATGTTTGAACTCTATGTTCCAGACCGATTTTTAGTAATGAGAATGCAGCAGTGAATTAAACAGACAAACATCTAAGACTTCATGTAGCTTACATTATAGAAAGAAAGCAAAAACCATCAAGATAAATAGATTTACTTTTACATACACTATATATGATCATTATGAACTGAAGTGTATACTGAATTCATATGTTGAAGCCCAACCTTCCAATATTAATTTTAAAAAAGAACTTTTAAGAGATAATCAAGGTTTAAAGAGGTCATAAGGGTCAGATCCCACTCCTATAGAACTTACAGCCTCATAAGAAGAGGAAGAGGGAAAGCTCTTTCTCACTTTCTACAGGCGTCAACCAAGACACGGCTGTGTGAGCATACAGCAAAAAAGGGACTGTCTGTAAGCCAGGAAGAAACCTACATCAGAACCGAACCATACAACCACTCTAGAACCCTGATGGCAGACTTCTAACAACCGTGAGAATATAAGTTTTTGTAGTTAATAGTCATAGAAATCATAAATCAACAGAAAGAGCAATATGAGTTGTCAAGGGTGCTGAAGATTTACAGAGCATTCAGAGAGTCTCACTGATAAGATGTCAATAAATATATTAAGATAATAAGGAAGCCAGCATGCAGATATTTGGATAAGAGCATTTCTAGGCAGAAGGAACAGAAGTGTATAGGTCCTAAGTTTAATATATTTGTTATGTAATCAAGAAACAACAAGGAAGGCAGTGCTACTAAAATGCACCAAATAAGTGGAAGAATAGTTGTTGATGAGGTTGAAGAGATATTTTTGGAGCAAGACGATACAAAACGTAGTAAAGACTTGGGCTTTAATCTAATTCTATGTGTAATAATCAGAAGTCTCCAATAGAAACAGCTTTCCTTCCTTCCTTCCTTCCTTCCTTCTCTCTCTCTCTTTCTTTTTCTTTCTTACTTTCATCTATGTAAGTATCTATTGACATCTATCTATCTATCTATCAATCAATCAAAGAGGAGGCTTATTAAGAGAATTGGCTTTCATGATTATGAAGGCAGACAAGTCCCATAATATGCTGCCTGTAAGCTGATAAAAAAAGAAAGTTGGTAGTATAATTCAGTTCAAGTCCAAAGGCCTATATAACAGGAAACCGGGGAGTTGGCGTGTCTCCAAGTCTGAGGTTGAAGAGAGGTAGAGGTGGGGGATGCTGATGTAAGTCCTGAGTCTTGAAACCCAAGGGCAGGAGAAGATGGATTTCATAGCTCAAAAAACAGAGACAGAGTTCACCCTTTCTTAGTTTTTATTGTTCCATTCAGGCCCTCAACAGAGTGGATTTTGCCCACACACATTGTTTAGGATCTATCTTTCTTGCTCAGTCTACTGATTCAAATGCTAATATCTTCTAGAAACTCCATCACAGAAACAGCCAGAAATAATGTTTTGCTAGCTGTCTAGGTATCTCTCAATCCAGACAAGTTGACAAATACAATTAAGACATGATATGACATACATTTTAATAAACTCATCCCAGTTTTTCTGCTGAGAATGTACTGGAGAACTGCAAGAGTATAATAGGGATACCACTTAAGAGACTATTGCAATACTTTAGACACATGGTAGTGGTTTGGACCAGATTATTGATAGCATGAGTGGCAATAACTAGTCAAATTTTGAATATATTTCTAAAATAGAGGTAGTAAGATTTTATTTTTGATTGGATATAGTGGCAGAGAGTGAAATATAAATAATAGCAAACTTTT
>NW_012113475.1:3912996-3921721 GCF_000951035.1 Colobus angolensis palliatus | reverse complement strand
AGTAGAAATGTCAGTAGGCACTTGGATATGTGAGTCTGGGAATTAGGGAGAGGTAGAAGGTAGACATCTTCAGAATACAAATCTGAAGATATAAGATTGGGGTTCACATATGGTGAGTGTGAATATAAAAGTATTCCAATGATTAGCTCCAGTGTACACCACTATTTCACTGTGGATTTGAGAAAAAAACAGCAAAAGACTAAGAAAAAAAAGGTCAGGATTATCAAAGGAGAGATACTAGTGAATAAAACGTCTTGGGAGCAAGTGAAAAAGGGTTCCAAATAGGAATGATTAAGTGCAACCGATAGATCAAATTAAATGATCACCACATTTATTAATAATTAGAGACTATCATTGGTGACCTTGACATGGGCAGTTTCAATGAATTGGACAGGGCAAATTCTAAATGAGGTAGATTCTAGAGAAAATGAGAGAATGTATGTATAGACAATAGTTTCAGCAGTATTGCCATAAAGACTTCAAGATAAATGGATGCAGTATCTAGAGGGAGAAGTAAAAAGATGTTTGAAGTTTCTTAAATTTATATATTACTTATTCTTTGAGATGAGAAAAACATGGTTATTATTAATTATTAACCACATAAATAAGGTCAAATATCCCATTTAAATGATTCAATTGAGATGGAAAATTGATGAAGTAGAGAAAAAAGAAAACTGTTGAAGTACCGTAGTTAAGTATTTGAGAAGGGATGGAGGCACTGGCAATCACGCAGGAGCAGACACAATCCATCCATTGAAACAAGAGAGCAATGAAGAGAATATGGATGATAATTAAATTAGGAGTGTAAGGAAGCTTGCTTGGTACATCTTGTCAGCATTAAGAATTAACATTATTTAAAAATGAGTACAGACCTCAATTCAATCAGCTGGAGATAGGTATTGTAGACATAAGGTCAATGGACTTGAAATCTGCCTCCAACTTTTGGCGAAGTAAACGTATAAGTAATCAGAAATTAGATGGTGCTATAGTTTGGATGTTTGTCCTACCAAACCTCATGTTGAAATTTGAGCCCCAATGTTGAAGGTATGTCCTAATGCAAGGAGTTTGGGTCATAGGGACATATCCCTCATGAATGTCTTGGTGCCATCCTCTTGGTAAAGAGCAAGTTCTTGCTCAATTAGCTCTTGTTATCCTTTTGTAGTGAGTGAGTTCTTGCTCTATTAGTTTTCCTGAAAGTTGGTTGTTAAAAAGAGCCTGGCACCTCCCTCCTCTCCCTCTTGTTCCTCTCTCACCATATGATACCTGCATATGCTGGCTTCCCTTTGACTTCTGCCACCATGAGTGGAAGAAGCTGAGGCCCTCACCAGTGCCCAGTCTTGAACTTTCCAGCTGCAAGAACAGTAAGTCAAATGAAGCCATATATATATATATATATATCAGTATCATGTATTACTTTATAGCCACACAAACAAAGACAGATGGCTTGCATTAAATAGTGGAAGAATGAAGCAAATTCACAAGGAGGAATAACAAATACTTTTTAAAAGTAGGGCATACAACTCCTGTAATAGATGACTTTGACATGACATTCTCAGTTCTACACTTTACATTTAGCAATTAAGTTCCATAAAAGTCCCAAGTATCCATCTAAATATGAGTAAATTTGCCTTAA
This sequence comes from Colobus angolensis palliatus, assembly GCF_000951035.1. NCBI lineage: Eukaryota > Metazoa > Chordata > Mammalia > Primates > Cercopithecidae > Colobus > Colobus angolensis. The sequence goes on along the minus strand of NW_012113475.1, from coordinate 3,920,088 downwards.
AGTCTATTCCATGATATCATGTTTCATAATTAACTCATTTAGGGAGTGTGTGTGTGTGTGCGCGTGTGCGTGCACACGCACAGATACCCAAATGTTGTTTGGCCGTTAAATTTTGTTATGGGTATTTCTGCTTCTATGACTGAATATATCTGACTGACAATCCTACTAACAGGAGCTGTAAAAATAAGACTAAAAAATGTTTTAAAAACCTGTTTGCAAGCCGGGCATGGTGGCTCATGCCTGTAATCCCAGCACTTTGGGAGGCCGAGGCAGGCAGATCACCTGAGGTCAGGAGTTCAAGATCAGCCTGACCAACATGGAGAAATCCTATCTCTACTAAAAATACAAAATTAGCCGGGTGTGGTGGCGGGCGCCTTAATCCCAGCTACTTGGGAGGCTGAGGCAGGAGAATCCCTTGAACTCGGGAGGCAGAGGTTGCAGTGAGCCGAGATGGTGCCATTGCATTTCTGCCTGGGTAACAGTGCAAGAGACTCCGTCTAAAAAAACAAACAAACAAAAACCTGTTTGCAGATATTATAAAGCAATCAAGGCAGCCAGGTCTTGATGGGCACAGTTTCTGCAGAGAAGAAACACATTGAGGTGAGATTTACATTTCCTCTGGGTGCATTTGCCCATTCACTACACTGGACATAAATGTCAAACAGAAAACAACATTCTAGAGCCTGTGGTAGTCTCTGTGGGTTTTGTAGACAAAAATTGGAGCTCAAGGCTACCAAAGCAACCATGATTTGAGGAGTCAAAATCTTGGAAAAAAGAAAATTACTGTATAGAGAATGGAGCCTAATAGTCTTCCAGCAATTTCGAGTCATTTACTGATTCTTAAACTGAATATGCCCAGGGCAAGTTATTGTGAATATAAGCAAAACACAGTTAATTAGAGGATAAAATGTTAAGTAAAGAGAGCAAAAGACTCATTTGGCTGGAAAGACAAAAATTGGAACTCAGGTATTACCAAAATAGTAGGGGCACTTGTAAACAACCAAAACTTTCAGTTTGAGATTCAATTTTGGTTTTACCTTGGAGATAAGAGAAATTAGAATAACGCCAGACCCTACACAAGAAGAAGTTGAGCTAGAATTTATTCACGATGATCTTTTCATATTCTATGCATTTTCCAAAAGTAAACTTACGAAAAACTGATGACAAAGAAAAAATTATAAAATCAACTATAGACTCATTACCTTCAAGGAATAATCATAAAGGTAATGGCCAACTTTTCATCATAAGCCATGGAAGCCAGAAAACACAATGACACCCTTACAGTGCTGAAAGAACTGGCAAACTATAAAATTCTATATTGACTTAAAATATATTTCAGGCTGGGCATGGTGGCTCATACCTGTAATTCCAGCACTTTGGGAGGCTGAGGTGGGCAGATCATCAGAGGTCAGGAGTTCTAGCTCAGCCTGGTCAACATGGTGAAACCCCATCTCTACTCTAAATACACAAATTAGCCAGACGCAGTGGAGCGCGCCTGTAGTCCCAGCTGCTCGGGAGTCTGAGGCTGGGTCCAGGCGGCCTGGAGGAGCGCAGAGGCCGTGGATGTTGACAGATCCGTGGCCCAGTACGCTGTGCGGATTGCCAAGCTAGAAAGAGACGTCAGCCTGGGCCCAACCCCCATCCCCGAGCTCACACACCATCGTCGGACTTGAGAGCGCCTCCTTCCGGGAGGAGGACTTCATTTCTTCGCTGTGTTGAACATGATGATGGGCGGAGGCGGCTCCGTCTCGGCTGGCGACCTCGGCAAGGGCGTATTCTCCAGGCTCTACTCAACGTGCTCAGCAGGCACCACTGGATGTATAACGCGACCTCCTACCACCTCAGCTACGAAGACACTGGCCTCCTGTGCATCCATGCCAGCGCCCACCCGAGACATGTTTGAGAAATGGTAAAAATCAGCACGAAGAGGTTTATTTTAATGGGCGGAACCCTGGACGCGATGGAGCTGGAGCGAGCCCAGGCGCAGCTGACGTCCATGCTTATGATGAACCTGGAGTCCAGGCCTGTGGTCTTCGAGGATGTGGGGAGGCAGATGCTGGCCACTCGCTCCAGAAAGCTGCCACAGGAGCTGTGCACACTCATCCGCAACGTGAAGCTGGAAGACGTGAAGAGATCTGCTTCTAAGATGCTCCAAGGGAAGCCGGCAGTGGCCGCCTGGGCGACTTGAACAACCTGCCTACTTATGAGCACATCCAGACCGCCCTGTCGAGCAAGGACGGGCGCCTGCCCAGGACTTACCGGCTCTTCCGGTAGAGCTGCTCCCTGACCTGATGCATCCAGGAGCTGCAGCTGGGGCCCGTTCCGTGCGTGTTAGTTTGGACACGAATTTAGTCTAAAACGCTATCTGGTTTTACAAACAGTGCGAATAGTGTCTCCAGAGCACCCACGCAGTTTGCATTCCTTCAGAACTGAATGTGCCAATCAGTGGAGTAAATATTGACACTGACCACGGCAAGCCAGGAAGCAGGTGAAGTGCCGAGCGCGGGAGGGCAGCGCGCCATGAGGAGGCTGGGTCAGCGCTCCCCCTCCTCAGGGGCTCTCAAGGCACATGGTGTCCGGCAGGTTACTTGAGAGGAGCAAGTCCTGAGCCGGGAAGCAGCAGAGGCCAAACTATCAGAGCCTCTCCAGCGGCCACCAAGTTCCTATGTCGGGTACCAGGACTCACCTCTGACAAGCGGGAGAAGACAAGGGCCTGGTCAGCTCCGAGGAGCGCGGTCCACGCGTGTGCACGCCTGCTTCCCCGGTAAAAAAGAGCTGTCATCTTTCTAAAAAAAAAAAAAAAAGTATTATTCAATCTTTCTATTATTTTTGCACCCATTAACTGTCTGCACCTCCTTTGCCCCAGCCCCGCAACCACCCTTCCCAGCCTTTGGTAACCGTCATTCTACTCTCCATGTCCAGGAATTCAAATGTTCTGATTTTCAGATACCAGGAATAACTGAGAACACGCAATGTTTGTCTTTCTGTGCCTGGCTTGTATCACTTAGCATAATGATCTCTAGTTCCAACTATGTTGTTGCAAATGACAGAATCTGTTTTTATGGCTAAATAGTACTACGTTGTGTACATGTACCACATTTTCTTTCTCCACTCATCTGTTGAGGGACCCTTAGGTTGCTTCCACATCCTGTCTATTAACAGTGCTCCAACAAACATGAGTGTATGGATATCTCTTAAATATAATGATTTTACTGGCTCATACCTTATCTGTATGGTTGGCTTTTTTGAGAAACCTCCAAACTGTGCTTCATACTGGTTGTACTAATTTACAATCCCACTAACAGTATACGAGGGTTTCCTTTTCTCCACATCCTTGCTGGCAATTGTTATTGGCTGTATTTTAGATAAAAGTCACTTTAGCTGGGATGAGATGATATCTCACTGTAGTTTTGACCTGCATTTCTCTGATGATCAATGATGTTTCCTATGTCTGTTTGCCTGTATGTCCTCTTTAGAGAAATGTGTATTTAAAATTGTCCCCCTTTTTTTTTTTTTTTTTTTGAGACAGAGTCTCGCCTTGCCACCCAGGCTGCAGTGCAATGGTGCGATCTCGGCTCACCACAACCTCTGCCGCCTTGATTCAAGCAATTATCCTGTCTCAGCCCCTCAAGTAGCTGGGATTACAGGTGTGTGCTGCCATGCCAGGCTTATTTTTGTATTTTTAGCACAAATGAGGTTTCACCATGTTGGCCAGGCTGGTCTCGAACTCCTGACCTCGTGATCCAGCCACCTCAGCCTCCCAAAGTGCGGGATTACAGGTGTGAGCCACCGTGCCTGGCAAGTTTTCCCATTTTTAATTAGATTTTTTTCCTATACAGTTGTCTGAACTCCATATATATCCTGGATATTAATCCTTTGTCAGAGGAGCAGTTTGCAAATATGTTTTCCTATTCTGTGTGTTGTCTCTTCACTTTGTGATCATATCCTTTGCTGTGCAGAAGCTTTTTAACTTGATTCAATCCCATTTGTCCATTGTGTTTTGGTTGCCTATGCTTGTGCGTATTGCTTAAGGAAGTTTTGCCCCAACCAATGTCCTAGAGATTTTCCCTAATATTTTCTTGTAGTAGTTTCATAGCTTGAAGTCCTAGATTTAGGTCTTTAATCCATTTTGATTTGATTTTTGTGTATATAGAGAGTTAGGGGTCTAGGTTTATTTTTCAACATATGGATATCCAGCTTTCCTAGCACCATTTATTAAAAAGACTGTCTTCTCCCCTGTGTATGTTCTTGGCACCTTTGTCAAAAATGATTTCACTGTAGGTGTGTGTATTTGTTTCTGTGTTCTCTATTCTGTTCCATTAGTTAACATGCCAGTTTTTATGCCAGTACCATGCTGGTTTTGTTACAATAATTCCGTATAATAATTTAAAGTCAGGTATTGTGATTTCTCCAGTTTTGTTACTTTTGCTTAGGATGGCTTTGGCTGCTTTGTGTTTTTGTAGTTGCATGTAGGTTTAAGGACTGTTTCTTTGTATTTCTGTAAAGAATGTCATCAGTATATTAATAGGAATTTCATTGAATCTGTACACTGCTACAGGCAGTATGGACATTTTAACAATATTGTTTTTTCCAATCTATCAATATGAAATATCTTTCCATTTTTTGTGTGTCCTCTTCAATTTATTTCATCAGTATTTTATAGGTTTTCATTGTAGAACTCTTTCTCTTTTTTGGCTAAGTGAATTCCTAGGCATTTAATTTCATGTGCGGCTATTCTAAATAGGATTGCCCTTTAAATGTCTTTTTCATATTGTTTACTATGGGCATATAGAATTGCTACTGATTTTTGTATGTTAATTTTGTATCCCACAACTTTGCTGAATTTATTTATCAGCTCTAACAGTTTTTTTTGTGGAGTCTTTGGACTTTTCTAAATATAAGATTATATCAGCTGCAAACAAGGATAATTTGACTTCTTCCAATCCAGTTTGATTGCCCTTTATTTCTTTCTCTGATCTGAATCCTATAGCTAGGACTTCCAGTATTATGTAGAATAGCAGCGGTGAAAGTGGGTATCCTTGTCCTGTTCCAGATCTTAGAGGAAAGGATTTGAGTTTTCCCTATTTAGTATGATGCTAGTTGTGGGTCTGTCACATATGGCTTTTATTATCTTGAGTTGTGTTTCTTCTATACCCAGTTTTTTGAGTGTCTTTCTTATCATGAAGGGACGTTAAATTTTATTGAATGCTTTTTCAGCAGCAATTGAAATGATCATATGATTTTTGTCCTTTATTCTGATGATATGATGTATCACATTCATTGATTTGCATATATTGAATCATCCTTGTATCCCAGGGATAAAACTCCCAGGGTCATGGTGAATGATCTTTCTAATGTATTGTTGAATTCAGTGTGTTAGTATTTTGTTGAGGGTTTTTGCAACAATATTCATCATAGATATGGCCTGTATTTTTCTTTCTAAATGTGTCTTTTGTTTTGGTGTTGGATACTGGCCTCGTACAATGAGTTTAGAAGTATGTCCTCCTCTATTTTTCAGAAGAGTTTAAGTAGAATTGGTATTAGTTCTTCCTTAAATGTTTGATAGAATTCAACACTGAAGTCATCAGGTCCTGGACTTGTCTTTACTGGGAGATTTTTTATTATGGCTTCAAGCTCATTACATGTTATTGGTCCGTCCAGGTTTTGAATTTCTTCTCGTTCAGTCTTGGTATGTTGTATGTATGTAGGAACTTGTGAATTTTCTAAATTTTCTACTTTTGGTTTTTATTGTCTTCTCTGTCATTCTTTACCCTGATGTTACCACATATATGTAAAAGGAGAATTCCTTAATATTCTCAAAGGCACAGCCTGCATTATCCTCAAGTGCTTTAAAATATTGACTACTTAGGGACTATACTCACCATGCCCAGTTGGGATTATACTATTGCATTGATGATATGGGTGTTTTTCCTATGCTTTCAGGCAACGTCATCTGTGAAAATATAATAGTTTAATAGTTATGATATATACCCTGAATATGATATTTAATAAAAACTTTTCATAGGCACACTATCATTTATTATAAGTTTTTGTATTTTTTTAAAAGTAAGGAAATAAAGACTCAGGATAACAATGTGTTTACCAAGAGTATTTTGTTATTAAGTGATATATCCTTGAACACAGGATGCCAAACTCCAAATCTCAGAATTAAATGCTACCTTGATTTGTATTAATTGTCTTTTAGTAGACATTACACTAATGTATATGTATACAAAAGTGCATAAAATTAAACCTTTTGTCTTAAGGAGATATTGGAGAGACAGTGTGTCCCTAAACTGTATTTATCCACTATGTCAATGCCAAAGTTTCCTTCATAGAGCCTCACTGGGTAAACTTTTTATTAAAAAGAACCATCTTCATTGCATGAGCTGTGAGTTACCAGTCACCATTCTTAGCTCTGGTTCTAGGTGTCTTACTAACAAAATGTGTGGTCTTGAGCAAGGTCATACAATTTATATGAGTCTCACTTTCTTCCTTGCTGAAAAATATGCATAACTACTAGAATAGTAGATAATTCCTGAATAGGCTGGGATTGTTCCTACCTCAGATCTTTGTCTTTAGCCTTTCTTTTTAGTTGGAATTTCATCCACACATTTTTCTTTCTAAGTTTATTTTCCCTGTTTATTACCAGAATTTGCAATGTATGTGTTTTACATGTCGAATTTCCTTTTGTGTTTCCTAGAATATAAGCAGCATGAGGGCTAGAAGTCTGTTTAACTTTAATGTTTTATGTCTCATGCCTAGAGCACTGCTTAACACATAGTAAGGACTCAATATAAATTTTCTTTAATGAATGAGTGAATACATAAATATTTGCAAAACTACATGAAGTAATATATAGATGAATGAAAATGAAACACTTTCATGGCATTCTATTATTATAACCCTTTCACCTCATAAATATTTATTCAATGCTCTAATCCATCTTGAATTAATTTTCATATAAGGAGTAAGGAAAGGATCCAGTTTCAGTTTTCTACTTATGGCTAGCCAATTTTCCCAGCACCATTTATTAAATAGGGAATCCTTTCCCCATTTCTTGTTTCTCTCAGGTTTGTCAAAGATCAGATG
>NW_012113475.1:3859026-3911620 GCF_000951035.1 Colobus angolensis palliatus | reverse complement strand
CAAGAACAGAAAACCAAACACCGCATGTTCTCACTCATAGGTGGGAGCTGAACATTGACATCACTTGGACTCAGGAAGGGGAACATCACACACCGGGGCCTATTACGGGGAGGGGGGAGAGGGGAAGGATTGCATTGGGAGTTATACCTGATGTAAATGACGAGTTGATGGGTGCTGACGAGCTGATGGGTGCAGCACATATGTAACAAAACTGCACGTTGTGCACATGTACCCTAGAACTTAAAGTATAATAATAAAAAAATAAAAAATTAAAACATATATATTTATTCAATGCACGTTCATTGCTAGGATTTCAACATGCTTTCAGCTTGTAAATATTTATTCAATGCATGTGCATTGCTAGGATTTCAATGTGCCTATTGTGGTCTTTAATTAAATGAATCAGGAAGCTAGACCAGTCAATGATGCCAAATAAAACTAGTTAATAATGCCAAATTTTGTGCTTAGTTTCTCCAGGAAAAAGATTCCGATACATCTTTCAATAGTAGCACTAATGGAGATGGAAGAATGAGAGGTTGGGAGAGAGGTAGATATGATTTTGTTTTCTATAGAAAATGTAATGAAAGATGATGGGATTAAGTGGTTAAGACTCAGGAATGAAAATTAAAATGATTTCCCAATTCCCCAACTAAGCACGTGCTATTGGCAAGCTGTGGAATTTACACTAATGGGCCCCAGTAAGTCCAGAGAACAAAGACCATGGCTGAAAACCTGGCAGAGTTAGAGTCTGATATTGCTTCTATGTAACTGCACTTGGCTGAGGCTTTGGCAGTTCAATAAGGAAGGTGTCTGTACCCTCAACCCCATGAATAACACAGATAAACATATATTTTATATAATAAAAGTTTTTATTTCCATGTATAGTATCTAGATATAGTATTTAAAGTTATTGCTATCTATTAAAATATTTCTATAACTTTTTGTTTTCTTTTGTTGGACTTTTGCTAATATGGATTTCAGTAATGTCTCAGTAAGTAGTAGTAGGTACAAAAGCTATTCCATTCTTTCTCTGGAACTAGGCAAACATCAGCGGTTCAGGTAATCAGTAGCTCTTCCTTGATTATCAACATTATGAGCTAGGCTTTGATTTAATAGTCTTTAAATTTGTTGAGGAGCATGAACACTTTTAAGAATTGCTTAAACAATAGCTACTAATTTCAGCCCAGGGAAATGCGCGCACGCGCGCGCACACACACACACACACACACACACACACACACACACACAATTTTTGGCATATAATTTCAGGAGAGCTAGAGATCTCTTTACACTGATCCATGAACCTAGGAAATTTTCTATCCTTTTAATTAAATGGTAAACTCAAACCTCTAAAATATGAACCACACTTTCTATTTACTGTGAAAGGTCTCTCTAAATATTTTTTGGATATTTACTGAATTAGAACATTATAACTTTTTTACTGAAAATGTTCGTCTGCTTTTAATTCAGCTTATAATAATTAGATCTACTTAGTGTGTGGGAATTAAAGTTATTTAACATGGACAATTGTAGCAAGTACACACAAATAGTACACACAGTTGCGTTTGAATCCTAACTTTGTTGACTTCTGAGGACTCTTTCGCTTGTCATTTACAGAAAATCTAACCCAAATTGGCCTAAGCAAAAATATAAAAAATAAAACGACAGGGAACTTCATTAGTGGTCAAACTTTAGACACATCAACCTAGGAAATCAAGTGCTACTTTTAAATATTGTTTCTCACCTTATGATAACTTACTTTCATCCATTTGGGTACAATTCTCTGGCAAGCTACATTAGATAAGAGCTAACAGGTTCCAGTTAATTTTCAAGTTCACTAGAGTTAGAAAGAACATATTTTTTGATATATCACACTGAGGACAAATTCTTTTGTCTTAGGTCATGGCCCTATATCTGAACCAATTACTTTGGCCAGGGTTTGAAATTGGCCAAATCCAATTCATACATACACCACCAAAACTATCAGGGATAGGTGTCAGGTCTCCCTGAAGTTCACTGAGATCCTCTGAATTGAAGCCAGGATGCCATGGTCACTAGAAGAAAGCTAGTTAATAGTTACCAAAAAAATAGAAGGAAAAGATGCAAGACTGGCAAAAACAACAGATGTTTGCACACACAGCCCAATTGCTATCTGTGTGCCCTTGGACAAGTTACTTAACACTGTGGCTGCCAGTTTCTCTAACTATGAAGCAGGAATAATAATATCTATCTTCCAGGGTTTTCATGACCATTAAATGAGATAGGAAATCTACAGAACTTTGGCATAATTACATATATAATAAGTTATCAACAAATAATATTGTTTTCTTTTCATCTGTACCTCCTCTGACTCCTTGCTCTCTTAACCAATATCAAATGCCACAGTATAGTTATATTTTATCCAAAACATAAGAATCTTTTAAAATTTGGATAAATCTGTTAGAATTTCTCCTTTTTAGACTTCTCTTCTCCATACTCCTTCATAACCTCTGCAGTCTAGAGCAAGTAGGACTGATACAGAGAGGAGACAGCCAAGGATCCATGGCAAAATCCTGCCTTCTAGCCTAAAAAAGCATGAAGGCTGAAAAATCAAACTGCTGCTCCCAGATGAAGCCCACCCTTTCCTGACTGTTTCTCTCTGATTAATGCCCACCTATAGCCTGGGAGGATAGAGTGGAGCCTCGGGCGCTTCATGCCATTTGCAGCCGGGAGGAGCCTGGCCTCTTCAGTTCCTGTGTGATGACCTGGGATTCAATCTGTGAAGTGGACGGCCTGTTAGCGGGACTCCATCTCACTTTGCTGAGCTTTTTATTTTCCTTTTTTCTTTTCACCCGATAAATTTTGTTCCCCACCCTTCTATGTGTCCACGAACCTAATCTTTTTTGGTCATGTGACAAGAACCCAGTTTTAGCTGAACTAAGGAGAAACTTCTGCAATAGGATGAAGTACAAATGCTGACCGCAAATGTTTCATACTTAAAGCAGTCTGAATATAGAGTGTAGTGGTAGTAATTGTGAAAAAGCACATTAGCACCACCCCTATAATTTGAACAATTAAAATATCAACATTTTCCAAATAAATGATTTATTTTAATATCATATTATTTGTATTCATCTTAGGTCAATTCAAGGTAGTTTATATTGTACTTAGCATAAAATGTTCACTAAGAAATCACCAAAATTAAATCTGTAATTCTTCCTGTGCCACTGCTATTAGGTTCAATTACTTGAGAACGGAGAATTAATATTAGGGCTAACAATAGCTACTTATATATCATTGTATCTTAATGAGTTTGAAGTGTTAACTAACATTGGAAGAGAGAGTTATGCCATGAAACTAGTACACATTTATTTAAAAACTACATTGTAATAACACCCCAAATCAAATACTCTAGACCCCTTGACTAGAGCATACTTCAAATGTGAAGCCCCATGACATCAAGAGGCACTGCAATGAACCTTAAAAGTTTTCACAGATTCATTAATTTGTTAACGTAAGTATGTGGAAGTTAATTTGAACTTTCAAACAGATTTTATTAAAGCATTGTCTGTGTCACATGAGGCTTATTATTAAGAGAAATATAATAAACATACAAACCACAAAAACAATAAAGATTTCAAAAATATTACCTTTGCTTCCGTGCTACTGTGAAGCTGACTTACTTTAAATTATATAAAATTGTATATTAAGAATTTTGGCAAAGTATTCACTCATAAAACTCATTTAATTTTCTGCACATTTTGAATACATAGTTTAGCAACTTGTTTCTTCATATTACGTCTATATTTCAGGAAAGCAATTTAGTACATGATAAGAAGCACAGTTTTTAAGTCAAGTGAAATCGTATGTGTTAAAATACTGCAAAACCTTAAAACCCTGATTTTTAAAGTGTTGAGATACTTAAGTCTTTGAATAAAGATAGATCTTTATCCTAAATCAAATACTTTTTTTTTTTTTTTTGCCATGTACGTCCTCCTTAATCCATTGGAGAATGAGCTATTCCTTTAGCTTTAAAAAATGTTTTTAATCTCAGATATTTAGAATAGCAAGATGAGTGGTGGTTGAGCTGGTCTTGATTGAAAATACTAAAGATGAGAATAGAGTTTGAGTTGGAAGTAGAGCTCCCTGGAATTTCCATTAAGACACCATTAATTTTTCTAAAAAATTATTCTGTGATTGCCAACTGCCTTCCCCATGTCTTATTTTTCCATAAATTTATATTTTAGAGAATTTGTTCCAGCTTATTTGGTATATTTCTTTTGACTTTTTAGGTTTTATTTTTAAGTTATCCATTCTACCATATTCCTTTGCTTTTATCTTCCAAGGCTTCTACTGATTTAAAAAATTATTATGGAAGTTATATTTTAATCTTGTAAAATCTGAATAGTCAATTCAATCTTGTAGAATAGCAAACTCAGTGCATTCATAGTGTTAGAGATTAAAACCTACTATAAAGACACAGTAATGAATATAGTATATGTACCAACATAGAAAAGACCAATAATAACTGAGAGTCAAAAAAAGACCCCCATACATATCTGTCTCTTGACTTATGACAAAGGTAACACTGAAGTGTGATGGAAGAATAACAGTTTTGCCAATAATTATTGCTGAAAATATTACCTATTTATGTGAAAAAAAGTATTGACCTTACTTAATACCACATGCAAAAACGGTTACAAAAATACTGCAAATCAAATGTAACAAGTAAACTATAATGTTTAATGACAGAGCAGGAGCACTGTCATCTTAGACAAACACCACCACTTTAAGTTCCGGCTCCCTTTCTAGCTTCATGCATTTTAAGGAAATCACTTCTAATTATAAGCAGACAGAAAGAGCAGACAGTGAAACACAGATAAGACAGCTCAGGCACAGAGAAAAGTAGGGGGAAAGTCTCTTGTGTTATTGCCAAACTTCACCCTCATACAATGGGCACCAGTAAAACAGTGGGCCTTAATAAGAACCCTCCTTTCCTGTCAGGTGCATTAAGGTAGGGAAGCTAAAAGCAAATTCCGGGGGATATGCCTGCAGCTGCAGAAAGATGTATGGGAACAAACACCCAACTCTCCCTCTCAGATAAACACAACAAACAGACACAAAAGCAGTCTAATCCTCTAATAAACTCTCCCACACTAAATCCTTAAAAACTCTTAGTCTATAGAAAAGTGTGGCTCTAACCTAACTCATCCAGCAACCCCTCTCAGGTTTGTTTAAAATAAAACTGTCACCGTTAACTGTAAAGCTAACCTTCGTGTTTCTCTCCTGTTTCTTTAATTCTTACAGTTTTTATTAGAAAACCAAGAAAAATATCTTAATGGCATTAGATTACATAATGATTTATTTACAAGCACACAAAAAACACAAATAGGAGTTGAGATTTATCAACATTAAACACCAAGTGCTTCTGTTCCTCCAAAGACAACATTGAAAGAATAGAAATTCAAGCCACACATTGGGAGAAGATATTTGCAATACTTCTATCTGACATAGAACTCATATCCTGTATACTTACTGATAAGACTCCTATGAGTTACTAAAAAAAGAGAAAGCTCCAAAGAAATATGGCAAAAATACTGACTTAGATACGTTACAATATATAACATTTAAATGTCCAATAAACATGTCAACTTATGCTAAATTTAATTAATCACTAAGAAGGTGCAAATTTAAATCCCAGTGTAATACTACTCAACACCCATTCATATTGTAAAAATGAAAAAGACTGACACTAAGCGTTGACAAGGGTGTGGAGCAACTAATGGTGGGAGCAGAAATGATTAGAATCATTTTGGAAAATAATTTGGCAGTATCTGCTAATGTTTAGCATCTGCATACTGTTTAGCATCTCCATACTGTTTGAAGCAGCAAATCTCCTCCCAGGTGTAAATGTAACAGAAATGTGGACCCATGTACACTGAAAGACAAGTTCAATGATGTTTATAACAATACTATTCATAATAGTCCCAAACTGGAAGCAATGCAGACATGAGTAGAATTAATAAATATACCTATTACTCAGAGTGAAAGTGAACAAAATTATCACTGAGCAACATAATCACAAAAACAAAGTGTTGGGCAAAAGAAACCAATTACAAAAGACTTCTTACTGTATAAATACATGTAACTTTTTATTTTGATAAGCGAAACTAAACAGTGTAGTAATTTTATTTGCTGACAAGAGGGAAAGAGGCTGGAAATGATGATGACAAAAGTATTTGTGGTGTTGATATTATACTATGTTTTGATCTTTATCTCATTACAAGGATATATTCACTTTGTTAAAATCATACAGCTATGTGAATTGATTTAAGCACATTTTGTATGTATATTTCATGAAAATATTGCATAAATTTCCAATGTCTTTTTAAATGCTTTCTTTTTCTTTCTCATATTAATTTTTTATAGATATACATTTTTCTTGATATTTTCAAAGTGAAATTTTAAGATATTTAAATTATCAGATCATCTTAGGATTTTCTTTTTTTCTTGGTTTTTAAAATTTGTTTATCGTTATAATTCCTGTTTTCAGAAGGTATATCAGATATGTGTTGATTCATTGTTTCTATTTCTATCTAAAACGAATCATTGGGAAGAACAGTAATTCACTCAATGCAAGGCAAAGCTTACTTACCTGCAACATTGGTCTAGGGCAACTGAACAGCTAACAAGCCATTATGCTGGTGTTTCTTTAAAGAACGCAATTAAGAAAGCTTCACTTACATGAGTTGCTCTGTTTCTCCTAAAATAGTATCTTGAATTTATTTTGAAAATAATTTTGTTTTTGTGTTTGTCCAAGAATAATGCTTAGAGACTGACTTTTCTGCTACAGTTGATATTGAATGTTGGTTGCATGTCTGGATATAGAGCATGTAGACAAGGGATTCTTAAACACTGTTGCAATTGAATCCCTAATTTTTAGTCCTACATCTTATGCTTGCATCCCCTCCTGTCCTGCATCCTTGAACTTGTCTAGAATTCTTCCAAGGAGGGGAATTCCCTCTTTGGTTAAAACCTTCCTGCACACATTCTCATTTGTGAAAATTTAATTTCCTTCTTTAGTCACTTCCATTTATAGTCACCTTCCAGAAAATATTTGAAATATTTCATTTTATGATTATCTGTTTCCCATGATCTTCATTGTCATGGGTTTATACCTTTAAAAACCTGTTATTATTATCTTATTAGTATCTGTGCATAAAGTAGATCAATGCATAGACTTAATTTGTAACCTTGAATCACAAAGCATATAGATACATATTTAAACATAAGAGTGTTTGTGTTTGTGTGTGTGTGTTACAGCTGAAAGAGCACTGTAGTTAGAGTCAAACGATATTTAAATCTGAATTTAAGTTTCTTTATAGCCATATACCAGATGGTTGACCTTGAACAAGTATATAATAACCCTGAGTTAAATTAATATAAGACATAAGGACCTAAAGCATATTAATCTAACACATGAAACTCAGCATATAAACTTTGAAATGCTATATAATTGAGAATGATTTATTATATGTCCTTACTGAAAACAATGAGTTTCATCATAATTATATACAAAGCAGTATACTCTATAAATTTTTAACAATCTTATTTAACATTCAATGCAGTAGTAATTGAAGACTCTGCAGATTTTATTCTTACTAATACTAATTATAATGTTGAAGCCATTCTATATGTACTATATTTTCCTAAAGCAATTAAGAAAACATAATAAATTATAGCCTCCATATTTTTATTCAGCCTGTTCAGTTATCTTTATATATTGCATAGCTCTTAAGATTAAAATGGATGTGTTTTTTTTAACTCAGTAGATTATGAGAACCAGAAATATGAACATACATTGGAATAATGTAACGAATTTGTACTATGTCAACAAAGCTAAAGTGGAACTTTGTTCCCTAGAAGTCTGTTCTGTATGAGACTCCAGGTTAGGATTTTCCACAGGAGAATTCTCTGCAATATTTGGAAGGCAGAAGTGAAGCAGCAGCCATCAGTAGGCTTAGCTAGTTAATGTTGGATACAGCGCTACTGCAATTCATCCACATTGTCTCTGGTCTGCTGGGTCACTTTGTTGGTGTGGGCCAATAGCTGTGCCTGAAGCTTGTGTATGTAGTATATACAAATTTTCCTCTTTCATTTTCTCTAATACCTGTGCCTCGTAGCTGTGTGGTTTCATGGGAAAGTTGCTAATGTTTTCCTCATGTGAATTTGGTGGCTGGAGGGGTTGAGAAACAGATGATGATTTTAATTTGTCCCAGAGGTTCCACCACATCATTAGAGCTGCTAGTTTGTCCTTGCTCTCCATACTTCACATCCAATTTTTTTCTTGCTGTTCGACCTAATGGCAAAATCCAGCACCAAAAGCAGAATCAACAGCTTTAAATAGGCTGCTTAACTTGCCCTCACAATTGAGCAAGTTCAAAATCCTATAAAAGCACACTTTACTCATATTATTAACAGTAACTCTGCTTATCTGATTGAAACATACCTGATAATGAACAGTAAGATGTAATCATGAAGTAGGCACAAGACAATGGACTGCATGCATCTTAGGAAGTGAAAAGCTGAACATGACCTAGACAAGAAGAATCTGAAAATTGACATAGAAATAATGAATATATAAAGAAAAAAGAGATTGCATATATTTTCCTAGTGGTAATTAGAAGACAGTGCAGGAGACTTCAGAATTATTGTTTTATTAATCAGCAAAAATATTACATCATATTTGCTGAAAGATAAGCCAAATTGATATGTTGATGACTGACATGTAACGAAGGGAACCATAGTTGTGAATACCAGTGTATTGATCAAAATGTTATGTGAAGAATTTTAAAATAACATAAGGTAAACCCATTTAATGTGCTTATTGTAGATGACATCAATGTGAAAATCAGATATTTATTCTAATTTTTAAATTTTAGTTTCAAGAGGGTACATGTGCAGTTTTGTTATGTGGATATATTGCATAGTACTGGGATTTGGGTTGCTATTGAACTCATCACCCAAATAGTGAATATAGTAGTTAATAGGTAGTTTTTCAACCCTCGGTCCCCTCCCTCCCTCTTTTCCCACTTTTGGAGACCACAGTGTCTATTGTTTCTGTCTTTGTGTCTGTGTGTACCCATTTTGTAGCTCTCACTTTTAAGGGAGAACATGCAGTATTTGATTTTCTGTTTCTTCATTAATTCAATTGTGATAATGACCTCCAGTTGCCTCCATGTTCCTGCAAAGGACATGATCTCATTCTCTCTTATGACTGTGTGGTATTCCATGGTGTGTATGTACCAATTTTATTTATCCAGTCCACCATGGTTGGGTACATAGGTGGATTCCACGACTTTGCTGTTGTGTGTAGTTCTGCAGTAAAGATGAGTTCAGGTGTCTTTTGGTAGAATAACATCTCTTCCATTACTTAGATATTAGTAACAGGTAGTTCTATTTTTGATTGTTTGAGGAATCTCCAATCTGCTTTCCACAGAGGCTGAACTAATTTATATTCCCACCACCAGTGTGCAAGCATTCCCTCTTCTTTGCATTCTTGCCAATCTCTGTTATTTTTTGACTATTTATTAATAGCCATTCTGACTGATGTGAGATGGTATCTCATTGTGGTTTAATTTCATTTCTCTGAAGATTAGTGATGTTGAGGATTTTTTCATAAATATTTTGGCTGCTTGTATGTCTTCTTTTGAAAAAGCAGTGTTAATGTTATTTGACCACTTTTTAATGGGGTTATTTGATTTTTATTTGTTTAAGTTGCTTACAGATTCTGGATAAGAATCCGTTGTCAGATGCCTAGTTTGCAAATTATTTTCTTCCTTTTTAGTAGGTTGTCTATTTACTCTGTTGATTGTTTCTTTTCTTGTATAGAGAGCTTTTTAGTGTAATTAAGTCCCATTTGTCAATTTTTGTTTTTGTTGCATTTGTCTTTGTGGTCTTAGTAATGAATTATTTGCCTAGGCAAATGTCCAGAATAATTTTTCCTGGGTTTTCTTCTAAGATTTTTATAGAGTGAGGACTTACATTTAAATCTTTACTACATCTTGAGTTAATTTTTGTATATAGTGACAGGTGGGGATCCAGTTTTGTTCTTCTGCATATGACTGGCCAATTTTCCCAGTACAATTTATTGAAAAGGTGTCCTTTCCTCATTGTTTATTTTTGTTGACTCTGTCAAAGATCAGTTGGTTGTGGGTGTGTGGTTTTATTTCTGAGTTCTCTATCCTGTTCTATTGATCTATGTGCTTGTTTTTGTATAGTACCATGCAGTTTTGGTTATTAGAAACTAGAATTATAGTTTGAAATGAAGTAATATGAAGCCTGTTCCTTTGCTCCCTTTGCTTTGCCTTGACTATTGGATACTTTTTTGGTTCCATATGGATTTTACAATAAATTTGACTAATTCTGTGAGAAATTATGTTGGTAATTTTATGGGAATTGCATTGAATCTGCAGTTTGCTTTGGGCAGTGTGGGCATTTTAACAGTATCACTTCTTCCAATCCATGAACATGGTATGTTTTTCCATTTGTTTGTGTCATCTATCAATTTATTTCAGCAGTGTTTTGTAATTCTCCTTGTAGAGCTCTTTCACCTCCTTGGTTAGATGTATTCCTGGGTATTTTGATGTTTTTTCTTTCTTTTTTTTTTTTTTGATGGCTGTTGTAAGTAGGATTGCACCCTTTTTTGGTTGTCAGCTTGAACTGTATTGATATATAGAAATGCTAGTTATTTCTGTATGCTGATTTTGTATCCTGAAACTTCACTAGTTTATCAGATCTAGGAGTCTTTTGGAGGGAGGTTTAGAGTTCTCTAGGTATAGAATCAAACTGTAAGCAAATAAAGATAATTTAATGTTCTCTTTCCTATTTGGATGCCTTTTATTTCTTTTTCTTGTCTGATTGCTCTGGCAAGTAACTACCTTGCTATATTGAATAGAAGTGGTGAGAGTAGATATCCTTGTTTTTGTTCAGTTCTTTGGGAAAATGTTTTCAATTTTTGTCAGTTCAATATGATGTTTGCTGTGAGTTTGTCGTAAATGGCTGTTATTATTTTGAAGTATGCTCCCTTGATGCCTGGTTTGTTGAGGTTTTTATCATGAAGAGATATTGGATTGTATTGAATGCCTTTTTTGCTTCCATTGAGATTATCATATGGTTTTTGCTTTTAATTCTGTTTATGTGGTGGATCATGCGTATCCACCTTTGTCATTTTTGATGGTGCTTATTTGGGTCTTCTCTTTATTTTCTTTGTTAATCTAACTAGTAGTCTATCAGTCCTGTTTACCCTTTCAATAGTCAACTTCTTATTTTATTGATCCATTGTATAAGTTCTTTCTTTGGTGTCAATTTTATTTAGTTCTGCTTTAATTTTCGTTACTTATTTTCTTTTGCTAGCTTTGAGTCTACTTTGTTCTTGTTTTCATATCTCCCTTCAGTGTGACTTTAGGTTGTTAATTTGAAATCTTTCCATTTTCTTGATGTAGACATATAGTGCTCTAAACTTTCCCCTTAACCATTACTCTTGCTGAATCTCAGAGATTTGGGCATGTTGTTTCTCTATTTTCATTTGTTTCAAATAACTATTTTTTATTTCTGTCTTAATGTCTTTGTTTATTCAAAAGCCATTCAGGAACAAGTTGTTTAGGTTCCATGTATTTCTGTGGTTTTGAGAATTCCTCTTGGTATTGAGTTCTAATTTTACCCCACTGTATTCAAAGAAGATGATTGACATAATTTTGAATTTTCTGAATTTATTGAGACTTGCTTTGTGGCCAAGCATGTAGTCAATCCTAGAGAATGTTACATATGTGGATGAGAATAAGTTATATTCTGTAGTTATTGGGTGAAGTATGCTGTAGCTGTCCATTAAATCCATTTGGTCAAGTGTTCCACTTCAGTCTACAATTTCTGGGTCAGTTTTCTACATCAATGGTCTCTCTAACATTATCACTGTGGTGTTAAAATCCTTATGATTATTGTGTGGCTTTCTATCTCTTTTCTTAGGACTAATGGTAATTGGTTTATAAATTAGGATGCTTTGATGTTGGGTGCATATATATATATATATATATATATGATGGTTATGTCTACTTGTTGAATTTTATAATGCTTTTTTGGTACGTCTTCACTATTGTTAGTTTTAAGTAAGTTTTATGTAATATAAAAATAGCAACCCTGGCTTTTGTTTGTTTTCAATTTGCATGATAGCTCTTTCTCCATCTCTGTAGTTTGAGCCGATGATTGTCATTACATGTGAGATGGGTCTCTTGAAGAAAGCAGAAGATCATTTATTTTATCCAATTTATCATGCCGGCTTTTAAGTGGAGAATTTACATCATTTATGGTAAAGGTTAATATTGATATGTGAGGTTTTCTGTCTCTCATATTGTTGATAGTTAGTTGATTTGTAATCTCAGTAGTATATTTGCTTTATAGGGTCTGTGGACTTTGTACTTATGTGTGCTTTTGTGGTAGCAAGTATCATCATTTTGTTTCATTGTTTAGAATTCTGACATTTTTTTGTAGGTCTCACCAGGTGGTGACAAATTCCCTTAACATTTACTTGTCTGAAGAATACTTTATATCTGAAGCTCAGTTTAAAAGGATATTAAATTCTTGTTTGGCATTTTGTTTCATAATGAAGGCTAAAAGTAAGTCCCCAATCTTGTTTGGCTTGTATGGTATCTGCTGAGAATTCTGCTGTTAGTCTTATGGAATTCCTTTTATAGGTAATTTTGCCTTTTTCTCTACGCTTCTTTAAGATTTTTTCTTTCACATTGACTTAGGGTAGTCTAATGACTATATACCTTGGGGAAGGTTGTCACATGCAGTGTCTCAGAGAAGTGCTCTGGATTTTTTTTTTTTTTGTATCTGCATGTCAACATTTTTAGCAATTCCTCGATTATACTCTGAAATCCCTTTTCCAATTTGCTTACATTTTCATCTTCATTTTCTTTTTCAGAAATGCCAATAAATTGTATGTTTGGTGGCTTTACATAATCTTTTAATTCTCAAAAGTTTTCTTCATTAAAAAAACTTTTTTCTTTATTTTTGTCTGGTTTGGTTAATTCTGATTTGATTTTTGAGCTCTGAATTTTTTTCTTATGTTTGATCTAGTCTATTGCTAAGGACTCTGATATGGTTTGGCTGTGTCCCCACCCAAATTTCATCTTGAATTTCCATGTGTTGTGGGAGGGACCCAGTATGAGATAACTGAATCATGGGGGCAGGTCTTTATCTTGCTGTTCTCGTGATAGTGAATAAGACTCATGAGATCTGATGGTTTTAAAAATGTAAGTCTCCCTGCAGAAACTCTTTCCTCTTGTCTGCTGCCATGTGAGATGTGCCTTTCACCTTCCATCATGATTGTGAGGCCTCCCCAGCCATGTGGAACTTTAAGTCCAATAAAACTCATCTTTTTTTTTTTTTTTTGTAAATTGCCCAGACATGGGTATGTCTTTATCAGCAACATGAAGATGGATTAATACAGTCTCCAATTATATTTGAAATTCCTGTAGTGAAATTTTCAATTCCACAAGCACTCTTTGATTCTTTTAATATAGTGATGTCTTCTTTCAAATCCTGGATCATTTTACTGTTTCCTTTGTGATGGATTTCAACTTTCTCTTGGATCTCATTGAGTTTCCAGCAATCCATACTTTGAATTCTTTATCTTTCATTTCAGACATTTCAATCTGGTTCAGATCTATTGCCAGGGATCTAATGCAATTTGTAGAGGAAGCAGAACACTGTTTTTTTTTGTACTGCCAGAGTTTCTGTGTTGATTAACTCTTACCTGAGGGAACAGCTATTGATTTTATTTTTTTTTCTTTGTTTTTCTTTGGTTTGGATGGGACTTTTTAACTTTTAATTCTTTTTCCCCTTAAGGGTTTAACTGTGGTGTATGTTGTATATGATCCATTGGCTTTGTTTCAGTTATTTTGAGGTGGCCAAGTCTCTGTATGGGTGTCTTGGTTGTGAATAGGTTCTGTGTGGTGGTTTTCTCAGATGCTTCTTGATGTAGTGATATATTTTTGTTTGGTGATGCAGTTCAGACTGTACTCCAGTAGATGATGGCATTTAACATTAAGAGCGGGCACGTGGCCTGGTGCCTAGTGGGCACAAACTACCCTAATGAGGTTGGCACCTAGAAATCATGATGGGGTGTGCTGAAATATTGGGGGAAGAGTGGGTACATCAGTTCCTTGACCTGAGTCAGCAGAAATGTCATCCATTTCCCTGTCATGCCCCTGTTTTGAGTCTAATAATCTTCTGTTTGTATAAAGGCTTTCTCCTTTGATTCCTGGCCTTAGTGCAGTTCTGGGCTGCAGATCCAACTCCCTGATGACTATAGCTAGAATAGGGCTTAGAGCAGAACCTCTTCCCCAAGACCAGGGCAGGAAACTCCACAGTCTCTTATTAGTTTCTTAGGCACTGCTGTTCAGTGAAGGGAGAGGAGGTTGGGCCTCACTTTTCATGGAAGCCTGAGTAGATGCCAGTTTACTTTCAGTGGAGTGGAGTCTCTAGGAAAATGGGAAAAGTTCTTTCTTTCCATGGGTGCTCACTGGCACAATGGGAGGAACTGCTGTTGCATCTGTAACAGTGTATTGGCGGGGTAGGGGGGATGGTGGGCAGAAAGAGGGTGAGAGATGACCACCTCTCCACATCCATAGCCAGGCATTAGTGGTGCCTCCTTCAGTGGTTTATGCCATCCTCACATTTCCTTTGTATCAAAGGGGGTTTGGGTGGGTTGCACTCTCCCTTCCCTTAGGAATGGCTCATGCTGAGGGTGAGATGTCCAGAGGGCACATACTCCCTGGGGACCTGCCATTTTCCTGTGCTTTCCAAAGTCAGAGAGGGTTGTGGGATATGTCTGTGGGTGGTCTGGCGGTGCAGTGGTTCAAGGACAGAGGTTACCCAGGCAGGGGAGTGACACCGTGAATGCACCACCAGTATGGTGCATACCATCTCATTTTGGGTGTTAGGGGTTGTGGCATGGCTATGTGAGCTGGCCACCCAAGTCTGTTCCTAAAAAGTTCTCTACTTGCCACCTATGGTGTTGCCCCAGGTTTCATGGGCAGAAGGGCTCTCCAGCAACTGGTTAGCAGATTGCCAGAAGGCTGAGGGGAGCAGAAAAGCCTTTCCATCCATCCTTTTTATTGTGCTCTGAGTTCCTCAGGAGTCTAACTCAGCCAGACTCTTGCTGTTTTTGTTTTACATGCCCCAACATCTTCTCATGGGTGCTGCAATAGGTCCTGGCTAACTTCTCATCATTTTTCTTTTAAAACTTGACTATTCATTGATAAATTTGATCTTCTTTCTGAGGAAAATGGGCTTGTAATATTTCTAGTCAGCCATGTTGAAAAATAAGAAAATTAAAAAAAATAAAAAGACTGAATCATTGATCTTTTCAGATAGTGGAAAGAAACAAAAATATTGGAATATTTGTAGAAATGAAATAATACATACAGTGAATCTTGTCTTTAAAGATCCTATAGACCAAAGATGAATATGTTTATTGCCAAATGGCAGCTATAAAATGTTTCTTTAATTTTTCCTCTTTGTTCCATCTCCACTATAACTCTTAATGTAATCACCATCAATTCACATGTGAACTATTGCAAGGGCTTCCTGTCTTCTTTGGTTTTCACCTCCAAACTATTCTTTATAGTACATCCGAGATAACTTTAAAATATACAAACCTGAATATGTCACTCTTTTGCTAAAAATCCTTCAGTGGCTTCCCATGTTTTTTGGATATTGTACAAAATCTTTTATATGTATTATAATAGTGAATAAATGGAATTCACTAATGACATCTGTAATCTTGTCTTGAATCTCTCTTCAATACAAACATACTCCAGACCACCTGAACTTAATTAAGTTTCTTCTGCAAGATAAAAATTTTGTCACATCATGTTATACAAATGTATACCTGCCAATCCCTCCGCCTGCCCAGTTTTTGTCAGTTTCTTGCTTGTAAATCCTTCAGGACTAAGCTCAGGAAACATTTTCTCACAACAATCTCCTAAACCAGTGATATGGTTAAGCTGTGTCCCCACCCAAATCTTGTCTTGAAATGTAGTTCCCATAATTCCCATGTGTCTTGGGAGGGACACAGTGGAGGGTAATGGAATCATGGGAGCAGGCCTTTCCCATGCTGTTCTCATGATAGTGAGTAAGTGTCATGAGATATGATGGTTTTATAAAGTGGAGCTCCCCTATACATGCTCTCTTGCCTGCCACCACGTAAGATGTGACTTTGCTCCTCATTCACTTTCCACCATGATTGTGAGACCTCCCCAGCCATGTGGAACTGTGAGTCAATTAAACCTCTTTTCATTATAAATTACCCAGTCTCAGGTATGTCTTTATTAGCAGAGTGAGAACAGACTAATACAAAAAGGTACTGTTCCCTTTTCCACAAATCACAACAATAGAAAGTTTTCCTTTATGGCACTTACCACCATTGTAATGAACATTTTGTGCAGTATTTTGTTTATCTCCTTACTTGTTAGAAGCTCTAATTTGGCCACAAACAGTGATCCATAGCTACATCTCCCTAGTATTTGTTAAAGAAATGAATGGAGTGTCTATGTTACTCAGGATAGGATTTTGACCACCTAATTGTTAAAAGTATTATCAAAAGATTGATAGTGCCTCTCATAATATTAAACTATATGAAAATATTGGGAAATGCCTTAAGAAGTAAACAAAAACTTAAATGATAAAACTCTAAGTGCATATGTCTCTCTCTCTCTCTAACGTGTGTGTGTGTGTGTGTGTGTGTGTGTGTGTGTATATAGTCCAAAGCTCTGACACGATTAAAATATAATATGGGATAGTCTATATTTTTGTAATATAGACCTCAAATACACCACCAATAAAAATAAGAAAGATAAGTTTTTGAAATAAATATGTTAATATTTCCAAAAAAATTAAAACAACAACAGACTCACGTCATAATTAATTTTAGTGTATATTTTGTACCATTTTTATAGTACCTTTTATGAACTCCATAGCTCTAACATGATAATAACACCAGGATATACATTCATTATATTGTAATTGTTTAGAAAATGTAGCTCATTAACCAAAATTAAATGAACATGGAAGAGACAGTTACCTAGTATCAATCATAAAATTTATGATAAATACCTGCTTACCACATAAACTTTAATATGCTATCTTTATTTTAAATATTTATTTCCATATTTTATTTTTATAGTTCAGTGATTTTCAGTAATCTGTGCTTGTGGATCTCTTATCAATTTCTTATGAAAACCAGAAAATGAGAATTTCCATTGTTATCAATTTCTACAACATGATCCAAACTTCATAGGTGATGGTAAAGGTAAAGAAGGATGATAATATATTTACTGATCACCAAGATGTTATATTAAAATTAAAATTACTATGACTACCATATTGGATAAACTATTATAATAATGTCATTGGCAATGAAGTAATTTATAATTGCTTGTAGTTCTGGGGTCAATGTGTAAACACCAGGAAAGTACTTACAAAATTACTTCTGTAGCTAAATAAAGCTAATATCTATATGTACTGACAGTCCTTATGGATTATGTATTATCAGTATCGTTCCTCTCTTTTAAAGAGAGTAAAGATGAGCGGTAGAGTTTTCAACAGATAAAACGTGGCTAGAGTTAGGTCATGGAGGACTGGAGTATTAGAATGTCAACCACAAGGGAAGATGCTAAATTTGGAGTGTGGAGCTGATCAAGAAATGATAATGCAGAGGCTAGATCAGAAAATAGTGTAGTCTCTACCAAGGGCCTGAAAGGTATTGAAGCAAGATTTTGAAACCAAAGGAAATAGATCCAATATCAAGATCGATATTGGAAGGCCAATTGTTCTGAGTTTTGGATATTAGCTGACTCTAAAATTTCTTTTTACAACTCAATAGAGAAAATAATTTAAAGGGCCAACCACAGGAAAGGTAGTGTTACACATATGGGCATACTGAAATTGATCCATGTGTAATATTCATTGCTTTAAAATACACATTTAGAATGGTTATTTCTGAAGCATTTGGGAAAAGATTGATCCTGGAGGCTGATTTTTCTACATATTTAGGGCTTAAAATTTTATGTGATGGAGTTCTACATGGTTTCATTTTATAAGTGTTTCAAATGCCTTGTGAATTATCCTATTCTTAAAGAAAGGGAGTGTAGACAGTGGTTAAAGAATAGTCTTTGGAATCCACAGACTTGGATTTGAATCCTTCTTTTGCTATTTGCTGTGTAATCTTTGTCAATACTGACTTCAGTTTCCTCACTCAGTTATAGTATTATATAGTTAAAATTACACTTTAAAAATATTTCTGGATTCAAGTATTCAGTATTATATAGTTAAAATTATACTTTAAAAATATTTCTGGATTCAAGTATTCCCATAATTTATTACATAATATAGTTTGAATTAGTTAAAGAAGTATTTATTGAGCACTTCTATGTCCCAGAACTTATTTTAAACACTGGTAGGTTTTGAGCTACTTTAATTTTTGTATCAGTTTTATGTTCAATTCTCTTGAATAAAATTCAGTATGACTTCATAACACATTTTGAATCCTGGAGTGTTTACAGTACAGTAATTTAACATCCGCATTTCTCATCCCCTTAGGACAGAGGAATTTATAAAATAATTATAAGGATTCAATGAGGGTATAGTTCAAAAAGACACAGAGGATTTGAGGACTTAAATTTATTTGAACAATTTGTGCAGCAAGATTAAACCCATTAGGAAAGAAACTGAATCAGAATAGTTTAGTACATTAAAAACATTACGTGATCAAAGCAGAAAACATTTTTTAGTCATCTATCTACTTATAAATATTTATAAATCAGGAGAAAATATGTGTTCTATATAAATCATTTATATATATATTTGAAATTCTAATAATTTTTGTATACCGTTCCAACTTTGAAATCCTTAAATTTTGATTAATTTAGTTGTTAATGACAGAGTTTTCAGTGTTTTTTTAAAAAAGCCTTGGCCAATAGTTCACGCTTGTAATCCCAGCACTTTGGAAGGCTGAGGAGGGCAGATCACTTGAGCCCAGGAGTTCAAGACTAGCCTGGGCAATATAGTGGGACCCTATCTCCACAAAAAATAGAAAAATTAGCCAAATATGGTGAGACATGTCTGCAGTTCCAGCCACTCTGGAGGCTGAGGTGGGAGGATTGTATGAGCATGGGAGGTTGGGACTGCGGTGAGCTGTGATTGCACCACTGGACTCCAGCCTGAATGACAGAGGGAGAACCTGTCTCAAAAAAAGAAAAAAAATCAATTTAATTTAAAATGAATAAAAATAAAGTCTTTATCTCTCAAACACTTGATGTTTGCTCTTTAAAGATGCTGTATGATGCTTCATTAGACTGTCAAGGATTCATATTTTTGAAGATAAAATTATAAACATCAATGCTTATTTAAAAAACGAGGAGGTGATTTTAAAATGCAACTTCCCTTGGGTATCTTGTTTGCTGGAAATATTTTTCTTTGTCTAGAAAATGTATTTGGTTACCAGTTTTATCACAGTGATATTGAAATATTTAATTAGGAATTCTGATAGTTTAAATGCACTTAAATAATATAAATAATTTAACCAAATGCTTTCATTTTGACCTAGGTATAAACTAGAAGGAAAAGCTTAGAAAAAATTACAATAAATTAAATATTAAAAAGGTTGGATATGGGTAGCTCAGATACCCTTGTACTCAAATCCTCCCACTTAGAGGAATTATGTTAAATACAAGAGTGTGAAAAAGATTCAATTAACATACATAGTTTCAGAAATATTTTGATCCTATCTACACAATACCATGTCTTTATTTTAGTTAAAAAAAATAAAATTGACAACTTAAAAGTTTTATATTCCAAAATATGAATACATTATTGGTAGTAGAAGAAGAATGTAAAGGAAAAAAAATAGTGCCAGAAGTTAGAAAACCTACCTTTTTTTTCCTAGCTTTGCCACTAATACATTTTATAAGATTCTGATTTCTCATGCCTGAAGTATAGATTATATATTTTCATTTTAAAAGTTGACAAATAACATGGTACATTTCAATGGAGTACATGATGTTTTATTTAATTTAAAAATATACACTTTAAATATATATACACATATACATGCTTTAAATATATATATATAATATATATACTTTAAATATATATGTGTAGAGTGAAATAGTTACATCTAGCTAACTAACAAATGCATTACCTCACACAGTTATAATTTTTGTGGTGACAGCATGTAACATCCACTTTTTTACATTTTTCAAGTATATTCATTTACTATAGTCACCTTGCTTTACAATGTATCTCTTGAAATCAATTCCTCCTATAAACTGTAATTATGTATCCTTTAACCAACATATCTCCCCATCAGCCTCTTCCCCCTTACCATCAGTCTCCAGTAACTACTATTATATTCTCCTTCTACTTCTATTTTTTTGGCTCCCACATATAAGTAAGATCATATAGTATTTGACCTTCTGTGCCTGGCTTATTTCAGTTAACACGATGTCCTCCAGGTTCATCTATGTTGTCACAAATGACAGAATTTCTTGTTGTAGTGTGTGTGGCTGAATAGTATCTCACTGTGTATTTATACCACATTTTATTTATCCATTTATCATTTGATGAGCACTTAGGTTAATTTTATATATTGGCTATTGTGAAAGGTACTACAATAAACATTAAACTGTAAATATCTCTTCAGTATACTCATTTTATTTCCTTGGATAGAAATGAGATTGCTGGATTGTATGGTAATTATATTTTTAATATTTTAAGGAAGCTTCCTGAGGCAGGCAGATCAATTAAAGTCAGGAGTTCAAGACCAGCCTGGCCAACATGGTGAAACCTTGTCTTTACTAAAAATACAAAAATTAGTTGGACATGGTGGCGCAGGCCTGTAATCTCAGCTACTCAGGAGGTTGAGACAGAAGAATCACTTGAACCTGGAAGGCAGAGGTTTCAGCGAGTCGAGATCGTGCCACGGCACTCCGTGTAAGTGGCCGTGTAAGACAGAGTAAGACACTGTCTCCAAAAATAAAAAAATAAATAAAATAAATAAAATAAAATAAGGAACCTCCATACTGTTTTCCTTTATGACTATACTAACTAACATACCCACCACAGAACACTGTAATTATTCCCTTTTCTCCACATCTTCAAAAATTCTTATCTTTTGTCTTTGATAATAGCCATTTTAACTGGGGTGAGATGATTTCTCATTGTGGCTTTGATTTGCAGTTCCCTGATGTTTAGTGAGGCTGAGCATGTTTTCCGTATATTTGTTGGTCATTTGTATGTCTTCTTTTGAGAAATATCTATTCAAGTCCTTTGTCTATTTTGAAATTAAGTTATTTGATTTTTCTGTTATTGTGGTTTGAGTTCCTTATATGTTTTGGATATTAACTCCTTGTCAGATGTATAATTTCACAAATATTTTCTCCCATTCTGTAGACTTTCAATGAATTCTGTTGATTTTGCCCTTTGTTGTGCAGAAGGAATGTACCTCAACACAATAAAAGTCATATAAGATCATCCCAAAGCTAATGTCATACTGAACAGGGAAATGTTAAAACATTTCCCTCTAAGATTTGGCATAAGACAAGAATGCTGACTTCTATCAATTCTGTTCAACATAGGACTGGTAGTTCTAGTCAGAGCAACAGAGCAATGAGGCAAGAGAAAGAAATAAAAGGCATTCCAATTGAAAGGAGGAAGTTTAATTGTCTCTGTCATTATTGCAGATGACATAATCTTATATACAGAAAACCCGAATGACCCCACCAAAAAACTGTTAGAACTAATAAATTCAGTAAAGTAGCAGGATACAAACTCAACATACCTAAAGCAGTGGAATTTCTATAAGCTAATGGTGAACTATTTGAAAAAGAAACTGTGAAAACAATCCCATTTACATTATCTTTAAAAAGTAAAACCTCTAGGAATACAGTTAACCAAAAAGATGAGAGATCTCTGCAATGAAAACTATAAAACACTGATGCAAGAAAGGAAAGAGAACACAAATAAATGGAAGATACACTGTCTTCATGGGTTGAAAAATTAGTATTGTTAAAATGTCTGCACTACTCAAAGTGATCTCCAGATTCAATCTAATCCCTATCAAAATACCAATGACATTCTTCATTGAAATAGGAAAACAAATTCTAAAATTTGTATGGAACCACAAAAATCCACAAATAGCTATATCAATCTTAAGCAAAAAGAACAAAGCTGGAGGCATCAACATACTACAAAGCATTAGTAACCAAAGCATTAGTTCAAAACATACTACAAAGCATTAGTAACCAAAACAGCATGATTCTGGCATAAAAACA
The DNA here is from genome assembly GCF_000951035.1 of Colobus angolensis palliatus. Lineage (NCBI taxonomy): Eukaryota > Metazoa > Chordata > Mammalia > Primates > Cercopithecidae > Colobus > Colobus angolensis. The sequence continues at coordinate 3,889,247 of NW_012113475.1, read as the reverse complement.
GACACATAGACCAATGGAACAGAGCAGAGATCCCTGAAATACATCCACACATTTACAGCTGATTAATTTTTGGCAAAGGCGCCACCACACACGTTGGAGAAAGGACAGTCTTTTCATTACATGTTACTGGGACAACTAAATATTCACATGCAGAAGAATAAAATTGGACTCTTACTTCTAAACATATACAAAAATCAACTCAAAATGAATTAAAGACTTAAATGTATAACCAGAAACTGTGAAACTACTAAAAGAAAACATACGGGAAATGCTTCATGACATCAGTATGGTGAATAACTTTTTTTTGGATAAGAATTTTAAAGTACAGGCAACAAAACAAAAACCAACAAATGAGATTACATCAAATTAAAAAACTTCTGCACAGCAAAGGTATCTTCATTTATAGAAAATATTTGAGTGATCTGATTCTAAAATAGATTTTTTTTTTTTTTTTTGTGAACCATGTTGAATAATACTGAGTTAGGTGATGCCTGTGGCTATTTCCAAGTTCTGAAGTTCTACGAATTGACAGTGTTCTGTAATCAGTATATGGAGAGATATTAGTAGCATAACATGAAAACCATAAAATGAACTTTACTTCTAATTTGCAGGGGAAAAGAATAGCTCAGCTGTTTTGTTTTGCTGGTTAATTCTTTTTAATTATCTACATATAAAATAGAAAAAGGAAAATTGAATCACATGGAAAATTCAGTCAAAAATGCCCTTAAATACTATCTTTAAAGAAGACAGCTGATATTTTTATATTTCAATAATGCTAACATCCAATAGCTTTTCAGCACTCTGTTACTTACCAGAACTATACTTAATAAATAAAAGACGAATGATTGAAGTGGTAGAAAAATTATCAAAGACTGGGCACAGTGGCTCACACCTGTAATCTGAGCACTTGAGACCAAGTGATAGCTTGAGCCCAGGAGTTCCAGACCAGCCTGGGCAGCATAGAAAGATCCCATCTCTACAAAATAAATAAATAAATAAATAAATAAATAAATAAGACAGGTATAGTGGCACGTGCGTGTGGTCCCAGCAACTCAGAAGGCTGATATGGGAGGATCACTTGGGCCTGGGAGGTTGGTGCTTCAGTGAGCCACTGTATTTCAAGCTGTGATAGAGCAAGACCTTGTCTCAAAAAAAAAAAAAAAAAAGATTTATGAGGTAAAATTATAATTGATGTTTTTAAAGAAATTCATCTGTTTACTTTTTATGAATGAATAAATATCAAATGAACACAAAAATTAAAATACTTTTACTCATTACCACAAATTGCATAGAAATATATTCTGATTAAACTTTTCTGTACCAACATTTTAAAGTTGGAGAGGAATTTTGAAATCTTTTTTTTTACTTTTTCAAACAGATGTACCAAACAACATAAATCAAGCTGACATGAAGTTTACCAGAGAAAACTTTAAATTTTAAATAGACTAAAGTTTTAAGAATAAAAAGAAAGCTAGAAAATTTGCAACATTGTCTCTTGTCCCAAATCATACCATAAATAATTTTTGTTTGTATGTTAAATTAAAATAAATGTATGATTGTATTGTTTTTCATTACATTTTTCTGTATTAAAATGATTAATTTACCATATATTTACTTGTATGTATACATGAGGTAAAAGGGAAAAAAATTGCATTTTTTTCTTGCTATTTCCATTTTAATGATTTATTCTCACAGACAGAAAGGTGCTTGTATATAATTTGCATGATACAATATAAGCAAATATGTCCATAAAGGCAAATGATTATTTTGCATTAAAAAAGTGTTCAATGTATTAGTCATCAAGAAATAACTTTTTTTTTTTTTTTTCCGAGATGGAGTTTCGCTCTATCGCCCGAGCTGGAGTGCAATGGTGCAGTCTTGGCTCACTGCAATCTCTGCCTCCTGGATTCACGTTATTCTCCTGCCTCAGCCTCCAGAGTAGCTAGGACTTCAGGTGCCTGCCACCATACTCGGCTAACTTTTTTGTATTTTTAGTAGAGACGGGGTTTAACCATGTTGGCCAGGCTGGCCTTGAACTCCTGACCTCAGGTGATCCACCCACCTTGGCCTCCCCAAGTGCTGGGATTACAGGTGTGAGCCACCACACTGGCCAGAAAATACTAATTTTTAAAGAATGTGTTTCCACCACTCATTCATCAGAATGACTAAAGTTTAAAAAGCTGATAAAACCAAATGTTGAGAATAATGTGAAATAATTGGAATTTGTGTACATATTTGGTAGAATGGTAAGACGATACAACCATTTAGAAAAGGTCTGAAGGCTCATAACAAAAGTAACTATACAGTTTACCCTTGAACAACATGGGTTTTAAATGTGAGGATCCACTTATATGTGAAGTTTTTCAACCCAGTGGATTGAAACTACAGTATTAACAGGATGTGAAACCTGTATATATGGAGGGGCAATATATGCAGGGCCAACTGTGTGCCTTGAATATGTGGGGATTTTGGTATATGCAAGGGTCCTGGAATGAATTCCATGTATGCTGGGAGGCAACTGTATACCTTCCCTGTAACCTAGCATTCCCAATTCTAGGTGTTTACCAAATAGAAATAAAAACATGTTTACAAAATACTTGTGTAAGACTATTCATAGCAGTTTTATTCATAGCAGTCAGGAATTTAAAAAGTCAAAAAATGATAGATGTTGGCATAGACATGGTGAAAAGGGAACACTTTTACACTGCTGTTGGGAATGTAAACTAGTACAACCAGTATGGAAAACAGTGTGGAGATTCCTTAAAGAACTAAAAATAGAACTACCATTTGATCCAGCAATCCCACTACTGGGTATTTACCTAAAGAGAAAAAAAATCTTTATATGAGAGATACATGCACAGGGATGTTTATAGCAGCACAATTCACAATTGCAAAATTAAGGAGTCAACCTAAGTGCTCATCAACCAATGAGTAGATAAAGAAAAGATGGTATATGTACACCACAGAATTCTACTTAGCTGTAAAAAGAATTGAAATAATGTCCCTTATAGCAACTTGGATGGAGCTGAAGGTCATTATTCTAAGTGAAGTAACTCAGGAATAAAAAATCAAATATCATATGTTCTCACTTGTAAGTGGGAGCTAAGCTATGAGGATGTAAAAGCCTAAGAATGATATAATGGAATTTGGGACTCGGGGAAGGGGAAAGGGTAGAAGGTGGGTAAGGAAAAAAATACTACATATCGGGTACAGTTTACACTGCTTGTGTGACAGGTACACCAAAATCCCAGCAATCACCACTAAATAATGTATGCATGTAAGTAAAAAGCACTTGTACCCAAAAAACTATTGAAATAAAAATATTAGAGATGGAGCTAGTGTCAATAGTAGAATGGATAAACAAAGTAAGCTATGCAAAGACATTGCTTTGCAATAGATTACAGAAATATTTTTGGTGTAATTATTTCTTTTCTTTGTGTAGATATTCAATAGTGAGATTGCTGGATTGAATAGTAGTTCTAGTTCCAAATCTTTGATAAATTTACATACTATTTTCCGTAGAGGTTGTACTAATTTACATTCTCACCAACAATGTATAAGTGTCCCCTTTTCTCCACATCTTCAACATCTGTTTTTCTTTTTTTTTTGTCTTTTTAATAATTGTCATTCTGACTGGTGTAAGATGATACATCATTATGGTTTTAATTTGTATTTCTCTGATAATTAGTGATGTTGAACTTTTTTTCATATACTTGGACATTTGTACGTCTTTTGAAAAATGCCAATTCATGTCTTTTGTCCACTCTTTAATGGGATTATTTTTGTTGTGGTGGTGGATGTGGTTGTTGTTGAGTTGTTTGAGCTTCTTGTATATTCTTCATATTACTCCCCTGTCAGATAGGTAGTTTACAAATATTTTCTCCCATTCCGTAGATTGTCTGTTCCCTCTGTTGATTTTAGCTTTTGCAGAAGCTTTTTAGATTAAATCCTATTTGTCTATTTTTTGTTTTGTTTTGTTGGTTGTGCTTTCAAGGTCTTAATCATGAATTCTTTGCATAGACCAATATCCAGAAGAGCTTTCTCTATGTTTTCTTGTAATAGTTTTACAGTTTTAAATTATACATTTAAGTTTTAATCCACTTTGAGTTGATTTTTTTATATGGAGTGTAATGGAGTCAAGTTTCATTTCATTCTTCCTAATATGACAACCCATTTTTTTCCACTATCACTTACTGAAAAGAGTGTGCTTTCCACCGTGTATGTTATATTTGTCTTTGTTAAAGATTACTTGGCTGTAGATATGTGACTTTATTTCTGGGTTCCCTATTCAGATTTGTTGATCTATGTGTCTGCTTTTATACCAGTATCATCCTGTTTATTTACTATAGTGTTGTAGTTCAATTTGAAGTCAGGTATTGTGATGCCTCCAGCTTTGTTCTTTTGGCGTAGGATTGAATTGGCTATTTGGGCTTTTTTTTAGTTCTATATTAATTTTAGGATTGTTTTGCCTACTTCTGTGAAAAATGATTTTCGTAGTTTGGTAAGAATAGCATCAAATCTGAAAACTGCTTTGGGCAGTATGGTCATTTAATGATACTAATTCTTCCAATCCATGAGCATGAGCTGTTTTTTCATTTTTTTTCCATTTGTTTGTTATCTCCAATTTCTTTCAGCAGTGTTTTGTAGTTCTCTTTATAGAGATTTTTTTTTCCATTGGTTAGATGTATACTTAGGTGTTTCAAATGAAATTATGTTCTCAATCTAACTATTGTAAAGGGAAGTGTGTTCTTGATCTAATATTATTGTTGTATGGAAATGCAACAAATTTTTGTACATGGATGTTGCATCCTGAAACCTTACTAAAATCATGTTTGTCAGTTCTAGGAACCTTTTGGCAGGGTTTTTAGCGTTTTCTAAGTAAGGAATATTGTCAGCAATGAGAAATAATTTGACTTCTTCATTTTCTGTTTGGATGTCTTTTATTTCTTTCTCTTGCCTGTTGCTCTGGCTAGGACGTTCAGTACTATGTTGAATAGGAGTGATGAAAGTGGGCATCCTTGTCTCGTTCCAGTTCTCAAGTGGAGTGTTATAAGCTACTTCCCATTCAGAATGATGTTGGCCATGGGTTATTTATTTATTTATTTTATGATTATACTTTAAGTTCTGGGTTACATGTGCAGAACGTGCAGTTTTGTTACATAGGTATACACGTGCCATGGTGGTTTGCTGCACTCATCAATCCATCACCTACATTAGGTATTTCTCCTAATGTTATCCGTCCCTAGCCCCTCACCCCCTACAGGCCCTGGTATGTAATGTTCCCCTCTCTGTGGCCATGTGTTCTCATTGTTCAACTCCCACTTATGAATGAGAACATGTGGTGTTTGGTTTTCTGTTCTTATGATAGTTGGCTGAGAATGATGGTTTCCAGCTTCATCCATGACTCTGCAAAGGACATGAACTCATCCTTTTTTATGGCTGCATAGTATTCCATGCTGTATATGTACCCCATTTTCTTAATCCAGTCTGTCATTGAGGGATATTTGGGTTGGTTCCAAGTCTTTGCTATTGTGAACAGTGCTGCAATAAACATACATGCACATGTGTCTTTATCATAGAATGATTTATAATCCTTTGGATATATGCCCAGTAATGGGATTGCCGGGTCAAATGTTATTTCTAGTTCTAGATCCTTGAGGAATCACCACACTATCTTCCACAATGGTCAAACTAATTTACACTCCCACCAACAATGTAAAAGCACTCTTACTTTTCCACAAGCTCTCCAGCATCTGTTGTTCCCTGACTTTTTAATAATCAGCATTCTCACTGGCGTGAGATGGTGTCTCATTGTGGTTTTGATTTGCATTTCTCTAATGACCAGTGATGATGAGTATTTTTTCATATTCTGTTGGCTGCATAAATGTCTTCTTTTGAGAAGTGTCTGTTCATATCCTTTGCCCATTTTTGGTGGGGTTGTTTGCCTTTTTCTTGTAAATTTGTTTGAGTTTTTTGTAGGTTCTGGATATTAGCCCTTTGTCAGATGGGTAGATTGCAAAAATTTTCTCCCATTCTGTAGGTTGCCTGTTCACTCTGATGATAGTTTCTTTTGCTGTGCAGAAGCTCTTTAGTTTACTTACACATCACTTATCAATTTTGGCTTTTGTTACTATTGCTTTTCCTGTTTTAGACATAAAGTCTTCGACCTTGTCTATGTCCTGAATGACATTGCCTGGGTTTTCTTCTGAGATTTTTATGGTCCTAGGTCTTACATTTAAGTCTTTAATCCATCTTGAATTAATTTTTGTATAAGGTGTAAGGAAAGGATCCAGTTTCAGTTTTCTGCGTATGACTAGCCGGTTTTTCCAACACCATTTATTAAACAGGGAATCTTTTCCCCGTTGCTGGTGTGTGTCAGGTTTATAAAAGATCAGATGGTGGTGGTTGTGTGGTGTTATTTCTGAGGGCTCCATTCTGTTCTGTTGGTCTATATATCTGTTTTGGTACCAGTAACATGCTGTTTTGGTTACTGTAACCTTGTAGTAATATTTGAAGTCAGGTAGCGTGATGCCTCCAGCTTTGTTCTTCTTGCTCAAGATTGTCTTGGCTATGCGGGCTCTTTTTTGGTTCCATATGAAGTTTAAAGTAGTTTTTTCCAATTCTGTGAAGAAGGTCAGTGGTAGCTTGATGGGGATAGCATTGAATCTATAAATTACTTTGGGCAGTAAGGCCATTTTCATGATGTTGACTCTTCCTATCCCTGAGCATGGAGTGTTTTTCCATTTGTTTGTGTCCTCTCTTATTTCGTTGTGCAGTGGTTTGTAGTTCTCCTTGAAGAGGTCCTTCACACCCCTTGTAAGTTGGATTCCTAGGTATTTTTTTCTATTAGTAGCAATTTTGAATGGGACGTCACTCATGATTTGGCTCTCTTTGTTATTGGTGTATAGGAATGCTTGTGATTTTTGCACATTGATTTTGAATCCTGAGACTTTGCTGAAGTTGCTTATCAGCTTAATAAGATTTTGGGCTGAGACGATGGGATTTTCTAAATACACAATGATATCCTCTGCAGACAGAGACAATTTGACTTCCTCTCTTCTTATTTGAATACCCTTTATTGCTTTCTCTTGTCTGATTGCCCTGGCCAGAACTTCCAATATTATGTTGAATAGGAGGGGTGAGAGAGGGCATCCTTGTCTTTCACTGGTTTTCAAAGGGAATGCTTCCAGTTTTTGCCCATTCAATATGATACTGGCTGTGGGTTTATCATAAATAGCTCTTATTATGTTTAGATATGTTCCAGTGATACCTAGTTTATTGAGAGCTTTAGTTATTGAGAGTTTTAGAAAGGCTGTTGAATTTTGTCAAAGGCCTTCTCTGCATCTATTGAGATAATCATGTGGTTTTTGTCATTGGTTCTCTTTATGTGATGGATTACGTTTATTGATTTGCATATGTTGAACCAGCCTTGCATCCCGGGGATGAAGCCAACTTGGTTGTGATGGATAAGCTTTTTAATGTGCTGTTGGATTCAATTTGCCCATATTTTATTGAGGATTTTTGCATCGATGTTCATCAGGGATATGGCTATGGATTTTTTAATGATTGGCTGTTACCATTTTGAGGTATGCTACTTCAGTGCCTCATCTGTTGATAATTTTTATCATGAAGGGATTTTGGATTTTATCACATTTTTTCTGCATCTATTGAGATGATCATATGGTTTTTGTTTTTAGTTCTCTTTATGTGGTGAATCATACTTATTGATTTGTGTATATTGAATGAGACTTACATCCCAGGAATAAAACCTGCTTGATTATGATGTATTAACTTTTTGATATGATGAAAGATTCATTTTGCTAGTATTTTGTTCAGGATTTTTGTGTCTTTATTCATCAGGAGTATTGGTCTGAAGTTTCATTTTTTTGTCATGTCATTGCCAGATTTTGGTATTAGGCTGTTGCATGTTTCATAGAATGAGTTTGGTAGGATCCCCTCCTTCTTGATTTTTTGGAATAATTTCAATAGAATCAGTACAAGCTCTTCTTTCTACTGCTGGTAGAATTTGGCTGTGAAACCATCTCATTCAGGGCTTTTATTGGTGAGTAGGTTTTTTATTACCAATTTAATTTCAGAGCTTAATATTGGCTGATTCAGAATTTCAATCTCTTCATGATTCAGTCTTGGAGGATTGTACGTTTTTAGGAATTTATCCATTTCCTCTAGATTTTGACATTTGCATGCATAGAGTTGTTCATATTGTTCTCTGAGAATATTTTGTATGTCTGTGAAATCAGTTGTAATGTGAAATCAGTTGTAAAGTTATGTTTATTATTTTTTATTTTACTTGTTTGGATATTGTCTTTTTTTCTTTGTTAGTATAGCTATCAGTGTATCACTCTTGTTTACTTTTGAGGAACCAACCCAATTTCATTGACTTTTCAATGAATATTTGTATCTCAATTTCATTCATTTCTTCTGTATTTTAGTTATTTTTTTTCTGCTAACTTTGGGGATGGTTCATTCTTTCTTTTTTTTTTTTTGTAGGTTCTCTACATTCAATGTCAGATTGTAATTTTAGATTTCTCTACCTTGTTCATGAAGAGATTTAGCACTACACACTTTATCACTGCTTTAGTTGCATCTCAGTGATTTTTATATATTGTATTTCTGTTTTCATTAATTTCAAATAATTTTTGTTTTTTGCCTTAATTTCAATGTTTAGCTGAGTTATTCAGGAGCAATTTGTTTGATTTCCATGAATTTGTGTAGTCTTTATAGATCTTCTTGATACTGAAATCTGTTTTAATGTCACTGTGGTCTGAGAGTGTGCTTGTTGTGATTTCAATTTTTTTGAATTCATTGAGACTTGCTTTATAATTGACCATATGGTCAATCCTGGAATATGTTCCATGTGCAGATGAGAAGAATGTATATTCTGTAGTGTTCAGTGGAATGTTCTGTAGATTTCTAATAGATCCAGTTGGTCAAGTGTCAAGTTTAAGTCCAAAGTTTGGTTAATAGTTTTCTGCCTTGATGATCTGTTTATAGCTGTTATTGATGTGTTGAAGTGTCCCACTGTTATTTTGTGATTGTATACATCTTTTTGTAGGCTAAGAAGAACTTGTTTTATGAATCTGGGTGCTCCAGTGTTGGGTGCATATATATTTGGGATAGTTAATTCTTCTTATTGGATTATACTCTCTGTCATTATTTAATGTTCATCTTTGTCTTTCTTCAATTTTATTGGTTTGAGATTTGTTTTATCTAATAGAAGAATATTGACTCCTGCTCTTTTTGGCTTTATATTTGGATGGTAGATATTACTCTACTCCTTTACTTTGAGCCTGTCGTTATTGTTAAATGTAAGATGAGTCTCTTGAAGACAGCAGATGGCTTGGGTCTTCTCTTTTTATCCAGATTACCACTCTATGCCATTTAAGTGGGGGCATTTAGCTCATTTACATTTAAGGTTAGCATTGATATTGTATTCACTAGTGTAATGGCCTGTGACTTATTTATCCACGATCTCCAGCCACAGAATTTATCAATATCAGTATGAGTTTTTACCAATCCTAAGAAATGCAAGTCATTTTAAAATGTATTAACTTACAAACTTTAGAATACAGCAACTCATTTATGAGTTTCCAATATGAGGTCAGCGTGAAAAAGTCATGAATATGTTTACATATTTCTTGTAAATATCATTGTTTATGCACATCTAGTAGTTAAGAAAACTGAATTTACCCGCTGTTATGATAATTCTTATCTCTATTAAAATGTGTAGGTTCTCAGAACATTCATATGTTAACTTTTTCTATATCACTTCTTAACTTACACTCACATACTTTGTTAGAAAAAAAATCTATTAAAAGATGATCTACTGAACATAGAGTTAAACAATACCTCCTACATGGGGTTTTACTTTATTCATCAAATTCAGAGCTGAAAAGGAGAAAAAGTGTGACAACTGAAATTCTTAACTAGAATAAATGCCCTGATGGACATTTAAATCCAATTTACATACAATGGTGGGGATCTCAATCAATGTAGATGTGGAAACATCTCAGTAAATGAAGAATTTGAGTTGGCATTTGTATAGCAGTTTGAGAGCTTTGAATTTGAAATTTAATTCGTTAACATAGATAATTTTGAGAGATATCAAAATGGAAAGAAAAAAATTGTAATTTTACTGATGAAGACACTAAGTGCTAAATGTTTTGTCTACAATATCAAAACTGATAAATACAGAGTAAAGATAAGAACTGAGCACTTAACACTACAATATAGTTTTCATGCTCTAATATTTCTATACAAACCATTTACTGGTTATTGAGATAAACACACATCCACACAGAATTTTAACACTATGCAGAAGTTTCCACATACAGCGATCTCCTAAAAGCTTTAAATTGACATAGAGCAGTTATTTATCTTATTATCTGTACTCCAGCTCCAGCTTTTGTTTACCAAGGAGAATCCAATGACTGATTTTGGAGTAGATGTGTATTTATAGGATTCCTTCATTCTATAAGATATTTCAAGTGATTTTATTGCTGGCATACTATCTCAAGTTTACACTATAATTCAAAGAGTTCATGTCTTAGATTAAAAACAAAAGATCAAAAGACGATTGCCCACACTGCAGTTAAGACAGAAGCTAGAATCAACAAGACTCTTTACAACACTTTTCACATGTCTCAAAAACCACTACATTAGACTAATTCTAAACAAGAAACCATCTAATGCTTAAGATAAAATTCTTAGTTTTAATAAAAATTAATGCATACCTATTTTACAAACATATTTAAATAAATTTATATGTTACTAAATTAGTATGTTTTTATTTTATAAATATTTCTAGGAAATATATCCATATTCAGTAACCAGTAAGAAAATAAATTATAATAATGCATACCAGTTCTGCAAACTGGGGGTTATGCTCTATACAGGTTATTAGTTGATCTCTATAGGACCATGAGTCATGAAAGCTACAGATGATTTTGTGAATAGGCATAGTAAGAAGTCGTGATTTTGTCATTGTTGACTCACCATTTGAGGTTGTTTGGGAGGTGGTAACTCAGGCATACAGAGATAAGTATCCAAGTGTATTCTTGTTATTTTACACTCTGTATTGATTGCTTACATGACCTGAATTGAAATGGACTGTGAGACTAACATAGGCCTATTTGCCTGGCTGCTTGAGTGATTCAGATTAGGTTATTCAACAGGAATACTCTGGCAGGAGGGATCTCTAGGTCAATAGCCTAAAATTCAAACATAAGGACTCTCTCTAAATGAGAAGGTGCTTTAGGAGAAAAGAGAAGATATATATTTTTTCAGAGAAATCACCGATATATTTTCTGTTTTACAAGGATTGAAGAATTAAAAATGAGTAGGAACTTAGCATACATTTATCCATTACAAAAGTTATTTCCGTAAGCATTTTATCGCCACTTGCATCCTCCCTCTACCGACATTTTGTTCTATCTTTTTCAGGATGAGGTTGGGCCCTAAAAGAATTCTACCCATTTTCTTCCAGGCCTTGATACATTCACTCTGAAAATCATCACATCAACTGCTAGAGCCCGGCCTACCCATGAGTGTACACAGCGTTTTCCTTGCCAGTATAATTCCAGTGACCACATAAGTTAGTAAAATCAGACCTTCTCTGGCTGAATGTGTAGAGACCCTTCCAAATATAATGTGCTCTGCAGTGTGTTTCTGTGGCAGTTTATTTTTTCTTAAGAAAAACTCAATATTTGCATCTTTATCACCTGGCCTATTTTTTAAAAAACACATGCAATATTACACTTGAATAACGGCTGGCTTAAGAACTGCACAAGAGCCTCCATGGTAACGATTTTGGTGAAAAAACATTTCAATGACATTTTCGTAAATCTGTTGTCACAGTGTGTAGGCTTCTGGAAATAGGTGACTCTATGAAGATAGAACATCATGAGGATTTAGAGGGCAAACGCTTAACATACTTGTGGAAGGAATGGTGTTTGAGAAGTAGGCTGGCAGTGTGTTTTCACTTTGATTAAGATAATCTAAAGTTATGCCTCTATATGCAAGATGGACTCAAAGACTCTTTGAGTCTGTTCCACTTTTTTTTTTTTTATGAGGTATCCACATTGTGCTACTTAGGTTTACTAGTCACTGCGGCTTGCATGGTTGTAACATTTGTGGCAAATATATAGTCAAATTCAATCCTATCGACACTTACACAAGGCTGACTTCAATTCCAAATTCATAAACATCAGACTGGGTTACAATGAGGTGTTTTATTGTTATTGTTGTTTTGAGAGAAGGATGTCCCAGTATTTATTAGTTATATACCAGTGCTCTGAATCAACAGGAGATGTGGAGTTACTATGCTGGCCAGGGTGATTGATGTTGACTGAGAAACAGAAATAGACAACTTTGGGGAGGTTAAGAAAAAACAGGTTGCAAGTTGGCAGGAATAGGCATAGAATGGGGACTTTGGTCCATCTATCTCTATAATCCAGTTTCCTGCCATTGTATCAAGCTATTTGAATTCGTTTGGGTTATCTGGAGAAACAGAACCAGTAGTAGATATATCCATAAAGATATTTATTATAAGGAACTGTCTCATTATGGAGACTGAGAAAATCCCAAGATCTACAGTTGGCAAACCGGAGACCCAGGAGAGCTGATGGTATAGTTCCAGTTCAAGTTTAAGTCTGAAGGCAAAAGACTAATGTCCATGTTTCAACACAATGAGGCAGCAAGAGATAATTTTTCCTTCCTCAGCCTTTTTGCTATTTTGTTCTAATCAGGCCTTCAACTAATTAGATGAGGTCGACCCACTTGGGGGAGGGTAAGCTGCTTTACTCAGTCTACCAGTTGTTTATCCTATCCAGAATCACCATCACAGAAACACACAGAATAATGTTTAATGAAATATCTGGGCACCAGGTGACCCAGTCAAGCTGACATACAAAATTAAATATCACAAGTCCTTTCTTTATCTAGCTGACACCCAAAAGCATGTCCTTAAACCATACTTAATGTCCAAATAAAAAAACAAGGTCATAATTTCTCCTACATGTTACAAATATCCTGCATACCACTGAAAGTGCAATAACCCTTTCCTCAGGACAGTAGGTAAAGTTCTTGAGTGACATTTACTCTTCTTGATATCTTGTAACTTAAATACTACCATGTAAAATCAATAAATACTGTGATATAAAGTTAATACAGCTCATGCTACATGATAAAGCAATAAAAGAGGGCAAAAAAAACAAAGATTACATATGTATGTACACACAAACACACACACACATATTTTAACAAAATGGGAAGATACTCATGATAATTACTTCCCTTACTTGAATAAGTTGTCATATGGTCATAGCTGGAATTTATAACTACCTTCTTCCACTACCTATTCTATATTCTTCTGTGTCCAGCAAGTACCTCAGCTGGCTGTGTTCTTTATTTGAAGATATGACCCAAACTTTCATTTCTGAAGGATCCAGACCATTAGTACTCCTGTTTGGATTTGGTTGTTGTAATTTTCCTTTGATCTTAATCATTGATGGTAATATTGAGAGATGCATAAGGGATCTCATATATTTTGTACATACTCTTCTTTACCTCCATTGTGGAGTAGTTGTATATTTCTTTTTGGTAGTCAACATCACTCCCCTCATCAGCATAGAAACTCCCACCTTTTCTGTTGATTTAGAGCATGAGGAGTTCAGAGTCACCAGGAGGCAGTCTTAAATTCGAGTTCAGGGAAATCATTGTGTCTTGGAGTTGAAGTATTCCTTGCCTTAAAACTAAGACCTCTAGACCATCAGAGCATAAAGTCATGGGAACAGGAAGGAAAAACTTTACTTGTGGGTAACCAGGGGTAACAGTGAGTAGTGCCACTCCCATTTCCACTATTTGATTCCTAGACCTATGAATTCTGGCAACAGGAAAAATAGCACCATATATTTGGACACTGAGGCAGAGTATATACAGCATTCTAGAAAACCTTGCTCCAATTATGGAAGTATTGCCATGTAGCTGATGCTGTAACTGACTATTCAAAAGGCCATTCCACTGTTCTATCAAGCCAGCATTTTTAGGGTGGTAGGAAACTTGAAGAGAACAGTGAATTCCGTGAATGTTGACCCACTGCTACACTTTGTCTGTAAAGTGAGTTCTTGATCTGAAACAATGCTGTTCAGAATACCATGACACCCTATGCAAGAATATACAGCATGCCCCAACCTGCTAGAAAACTGAAATACATTAGTGATCAATGTAGCAGTGGTCAAATGGTTGTAGATTTAAGGTTTCAAGTACCTGTTAAGGCATGAGCTGAATCATAAGTGGATTTTAAGCAGTGGTATGCTGGGAAATATTTAAAAGTTGGCTTCTGGGAGAAGAAAAGTCAGTATACCAAACCTTGCTTTGTAATGTTATCTAATTTTCATGGTGTAAATACTCATTCTGTGACTGATTCTAAGCTACCAAATGTACTTATTAAGTGAAAAGTTGGAAAGTGATTTTTCTAGAGCAGTATGTTGTATGGTATTTCTACTATACAGTACAATAGACATAAATAATCTCAAAATAATAGTAAAATAGGTAATAGTAAATACTAAATAATAAATTCCAAGTAAAATGTAGTAAAATAAACTGAATAGTTTTAAGTATTGATTCCCTATGATATTATAACATACTTCACTATACATTTATATAATGTAATATTTAGTAATAGTTGTATTTAACATCAACTACACAAAAATTTTTTAAAAATTTAATAATTGCTTCATCCAGGTATAAGCCTTCTCCAGCATATCACTGAATAAATGATGGTTTTATATTAATGCAAAAAAGATTATCTAGTTTTACCTCAGCAAAAATAATAACCACATTATGATGAGGAAATTACCTGAATGGAAATGCAAATGACCCTTGAGAAAATGGAACTAATGTATAATATCCTGTGATAGTTTCCTAGGCTCTTGTATGTAAATATTTAGGTAGCTTATCATGGGTGGTAGAATGTCAAGTCCCCGTTGAAACATCACAGCACATCAATATCCTTACTGAAGAATTTCTTCTTTTTCCCTACTGCTCCATCCCTTCCTCAGAATCATCCCTTTGATGCCCTAACCCTGGGTCACAAAAATTGCTAACTGGAAAGTGTAGTTCTTTGGAGGTAGGAAATATGAAGTTTCAACTTGACTTTTCCACTAAGTCCAAGTAAAAACTTGAGTAAAATGCAATCTTTCTGAGACTAGATTTGCTAAATTAAGAGAAGGCATTCACCAGATTAACCAGATGATCTCTAAAGTCTTCTAATCTTAATACTGTATAATTAATATCTCTCAGAATATTTATTTGGGTGATCAGATTGACTTTTGCTCACTATCATAGAAGTTAAACATAGGCTATCAATCAGATGGATACTCAGAGTCTACTTTTTTTTTAATTGTTGCCTGCATAAGTAGATCCAATCGAATATTTAGGAATTAAATTTGATTTGTATTGCTCTGGATGTAGTCAAGCAAACTGAACATACTGATACTACCTCAGTCCGTTCCTATACATATGCTGTGCAATAATTCCCACATTGGTTAATGGTAAGCACATTTTCCTGATGGTCTATGGAGAATTTGGGTGGAATAAAAGTTTGAAAAATACAACTGAATGACATTTAAGTTAAAATGCATTTTCTTAGGCTGCAGGTGGTCACTAATATTAATGAAATATAGGCCACACCTGCTCATCTAATCTTAGCAAATATTATAGTAAATCCTTAGTAAATTCTACCAGCATTTAAGCAAACAAGAAGAAAATTTGTCCCTTAACATTATATGATTGGATAGCCTTGAAATATCTAATTCATTTTGAAAATATTCTTTCTAAAGATTTAATTTCTTAGTCTCTATGATTTAAATCCAATTTAATGGAAAATGTTTCTTCAACAAAAATTGAAACTAGTCTTAATGAATACATCTCAAAATAGTGAAACAACATATGTAAAGGCAAACCAAAAATGTTCTCTCTTACAGGAATGTACTGGAATGTTGTTATTTATAGTGCTTTGGAAAAGAAACGAATTGGTTTATCTACTGCAGCTCACATAGGAAAAACTACTCACTTGTAAAGCAGGGCAATATCACAACTCATGAGTATAGTTGTTTTAACATAGTCACAAAAAGCCAAACTAAATATAAACCTAGTTTCCAATATCTCCCAGTAAACCTTGTACCAGCCCATGTTTACATATTAAAGGCTGAAGTCACCTGTTGACATTTTCTTCCTGGTATTATTTAATCCAGCTAATCTAATCTATTTGCTTACCAAATTACTCACAATACTGGGCTAGGTACTTCAAGAAATAAAAAGCTGACCTCAAGTTTTCAATGTATTTTTTAAAATTGATAACAAGGTAGACATAGAGTAACTAGAAAATGTAGCTACTTGCCAGCTAGGTGACTTTGGGACAATTAATTAAACATTCTAAATCACAATTACCCATCCTTAAAATGAGTATAATTATAGTATGTAAATTATTTATTTGATATAAGCATTAGATGAGAAAATATATTAAAAAGATATTTAGACCAACACTTGGAATATAGAAAGCTCCTGTGTTATTAGCATACTGTTAATATATACGTTACACACAAAGTGCGAGCAACTTGATATGAAGATCAAAGTAGTAAGAGATCACAACCAATCAGGAATATCTTTAGCAAAGGTCTTTGGTTTGGACTTTAAATGATGAAAATAATTTTTATAGCAGAGATTTAGATTTGAATAACGATATGGTTTAGCTGTGACCCTACTCAAATTTCATCTTGAATTGTAGCTCCCATAATTTCCACTTGTTGTGGGAGGGACCCAGAGGGAGATATGGGAATCAGGAGGACAGTTTCCCCATACTGTTCTCATGGTAGTGAACAGGTCTCAAGAGATCTGATGGTTTTACAAGGTGTTTCCGCTTTTGCCTGGTTCTCACTCCCTCTTGTCTGCTGCCATGCAAGACATGGCATTGCTCCTCCTTTGCCTTCTGCCATGATTGCGGGGCCTCCCCAGCCAGTGGAACTGTGAGTCAATTAAACCTCTTTCCTTCAGAAATTACCCAGTCTCAGGTGTGTCTTTAGTAGCGGCATGAGAACAGACTAATACAAATAGGAAAACAGGGCATTTTAAAAAGAAAATCTGCTATGAATCGAGAAATGGAGCTGAACATACAGGATATATTTGGAAATAGCATAGTCCAGTTTGATTGGAGCGTGAGGTATTTGTTAGTATGTAGAATAAGGCAATCCAAAGTAACTTTGATTTACATTGTGGAAAACTAAATGGTGAAGTTTGGAGGTTTTGTATTTTAAAGGAAAGAAGTGTTCACTGAACATTTCTATCAGGGGGATGACGTAAATGTAGATACGGTGTTTCTTATTAAAGTATTGATAAGAATGAGATGAAGCAAATTGTTGTAGTGTGGGGTACATTTTAGAAAGCTATTTTGAAAGTTCAGATAAGATAATAAGAACAGGTCTGGCGGGGCGCGGTGGCTCAAGCTTGTAATCCCAGCACTTTGGGAGGCCGAGACGGGCGGATCACGAGGTCAGGCGATCGAGATCATCCTGGCTAACACGGTGAAACCCCGTCTCTACTAAAAAAATACAAAAAACTAGCCGGGCGAGGTGGCGGACGCCTGTAGTCCCAGCTACTCGGGAGGCTGAGGCAGGAGAATGGCGTAAACCCGGGAGGCAGAACTTGCAGTGAGCTGAGATACGGCCACTGCACTCCAGCCTAGGTGACAGAGCAAGACTTCGTCTCAAAAAAAAAAAAAAAAAAAAGAACAGGTCTAATGGCAATGGAATGGAAGAAAAGGCTTTCAGAAGTGTAATCAGAATAAAAGAATAATTAGTTACAGATTTCTGAGAAGAGTTAAGGATGTTTCTAAACTCTGTTTATAGGTGGTCCTATTTTCCAAAATAAGCTTGTTAAAGGAAGGCCAGGCATGATGACTCATGCCTGTAATCCCAGCACTTTGGGAGGCTGAGGCAGGTGGATCACGAGGTCAGGAAATCAAAGCCATCCTGGCTAACACGGTGAAACTCCGTCTCTAATAAAAATACAAAAAAAAAAAAAAAATTAGCTGGGCTTGGTGGCAGGCACCTGTAGTCCCAGCTACTCTGGAGGCTGAGCTGAGGCACCTGTAGTCCCAGCTACTCAGGAGGCTAATGACGTGAACCCAGGGGGCGGAGCTTGCAGTGAGCTGAGATCGCACCACTGCACTCCAGCCTGGGTGACAGGGTGAGATTGCATCTCAGAGGAAAAAAAAAAAAAAAAGAAAGAAAAGAAGCTACTGGTTTGTAATAGAGGAAGATAATGAGATGAAATTTGCCTGTATCTTGTGTCCTATTAACACCTAGAATTTCCTTCCTATCTAATGCTTCTTCTCATTGAAATTACTGTTTAATTCCCAGAATTCTGGCTGAGAAAAGAGGGGCATACTTAATCCTGCTTTGTGGCACAGTTAATGTGGACGCCTGACACAATTTCTACTTTCAAATATATGTTTGAGTGAGTTTTGACACTCAAGCTGGAATGCCTGGAGAAACAGAAATAGAGAAAACCAGAAAAAGCCAGTCTTCAGAGAGAATTAATAGCAAATCTAGTGTGTGGAGAGAAAGAGATGAGAAACCATTCAGCATTAGAGATCAGGGAGAGTATTCTTGGTTTGTGAACTTCCAGTTTTATAAAAATGTTTTTATTAGTACATATTTGTGCATACTTATGCAACACAAGTGGTATTTTGATACCTGCAAACAATGTGTAATGATCAAATCAGGGTATTTAGGATATCCATCACCTCAAACATTTATCATTTCTTTGTGTTGGGAACATTTCAAATATTCTTTTCTAGTTATTTTAAAATATTAAAGATCTAAAGACACAAATACCATTTGACCCAGAAATCCTTACCCAAAGGAATATAAATCATTCTGTTACAAAAACACATGCACACATATGTTTATTGCAGCACTATTCACCATAACAAAGACATGGAATCAACCTAAATGCCCATCAATGACAGACTGGATAAATAAAATATGGCATAAATATACTATGAAATACTATACAGCCATAAAAAAAAATCAAGATTATGTCCTGTGCAGAAACATGGGGGCCTTTATCCTTCGGAAAGTAACACAGGAACAGGAAACCAAATACTGCATTTTCTCACTTACAAGTAGGAGCTAAATGATGAGAACACATGGACAAATAGTGAGCAACACAAACTGGAGCCTTCCAGAGGGTGGAGGGTGGGAGAAGGAAAAGGGTCAGGAAAAATAACTAAGGAGTAATAGGCTTAATACCTGGGTGATGAAATAATCTGTACAACAAACCCCTATGACACAAGTTTAACTATGTAAAGAACATGCTCTTGTACCCCTGAACTTAATATAAAAGTTTAAAAAAATTAAAAACATACAACATATCAACTATAGTCACTCTACTGTGCTATCAAATAATAAAACTTAGTTCTTCTATGTAAATACGTGTTTGTTCCCATTAATCAACTTTTCTTCATCCCCTTCCCACCCTGGACACATACCCTTCCTAACCTCTGGTAACTACCGTTCCACTCTACCTCCATAAGACTAAGATGTTAAACTCCCACATATGAGTGAAAACATATCATATTTGTTTTTCTGTGCCTGGCTTATTTCACTTAACATAGTGACTTCCAGTTCCATCCACATTGTTGTTGAAAATGACAGAATTTCATTCTTTTAAATGGCTGAATAATATTCCATTTTGTATAGATACTACATTTTCTTTATCCATTCATCCATTTGCGGACACTTATGTTTCTTCCATTTTTACAAGAGCTTTACTTGGCTATTGTGAATAGTGCGACAATAAAAATTGGGATGCAAGTATTCCTTTGATTTCCTTTCCTTTGGAAAAATATGCAACAGTGAGATTGCTAGATTGGATAATAACTCTATTTTCATTTTTTTGAGAAACCTCCATACTTTTTCCCATAATGGCTGTACTAATTTTCATTCCCACCTATGTGTAAGAGTTCCTTTTCCTATGCATCCTTACCAGTGTTTGTTATATTTCATCTTTTTGAAATAGCCGTTCTAACTGGGATAAAATGATAACTTACTGTAGTTTTTATTTGCATTTTATGGATGAATAGTGATGTTAAACATTTTTTTTTTTTAAATACCTGTTGGCCATTTGTATGTCTCTGTTTGAAAAATGTGTTTCAGATCTTTCACCCACAATTTAATTGGATCATTTCATTTGCTGTCGAATTTTTTAAGTTCCATGAATATTCTGAAAACTGGTCTCTTGTTGGGTGAATAGTTTACAATTATTTTCTCCCATTCAACAGGTTGTCTCTTAAGCTCTGTTGATTGTTTCTGTTGTCTATGCTGTTGAGGTCTTAGCCACAAAACCTTTGCCTAGATTAATGTCCTGTAAAATTTCTTCTATGTTTTCTTCTAGTAGTTTTATACTTTACTGTGTTATGTTTGTCTTTTATCCATTTTCAGTTGATTTTTATATATGATGAGGGGAAAGGGTTCACTTTCATTCTTCAGCAGATAAATATCTGATTTTCCCAGCACCAGTTATTTAGAGGATGTCCTTTTCCCAATGTATGTTCTTGGTGCCTTTGTCAAAAGGCAGTTGGCTATAAACACATGGGTCTATTTATGAATTTTCTATTCTGTTCCATTGGTCCATGTGTCTGTCTTTATAGCAAAGCACATGCTCTTTGCACTACTATAGCTTTGTAGATTAAGTCAGGTAGTACACCTTCAGCTTGGTTATTTTAATATTTTGAGTATTGCTTTGGCTATCTGAACTTTTTATTTCATACAGATTTTGGGATTGCTTTTCCTTTTTTGTGAGGAATATCATTGGTATTTTGAAACAGACTGCATTGAATCTATAGATTGCTTTGGGTAGTATAGTCATTTCAGAAATGTTAATCTTTTTAATCCATGAGCATGGGATAGAGTCTTTCCATTTGTTTGTGTCCTCTTCATTTTCCTTCGTTAGTGTTTCATAGTCTTTTTTGTAACTATTTCAAACAGGATTGTTTTCTTGATTTCTTTTTAATCTAGTTTGTTAGTGTTGCATAGAAACACTATAGATTTTTGTATGTTGATTTTGTATTCTGCAACTTTACTGAAATCAATGATCAGTTCCAGATTTCTGTGGACTCTTTAGGTTTTTTAGTATGTAAGATCTTGTTGTCTATAAAGAAAAAAAATAGAAATTGTCTTTTCTGCTTTGGGTGCCTTTCATTTCTTTCTTTTGTCTTATTGCTCTGGATAGGATTTCCAGAACTTATATTTACTAGCAGTGGTGAGAATGGGTGTCCTTGTCTTGATCCAGTTCTTAAAGGAAAGCATTTCAGGTTTTTCCTTTTCTGTATGATATTAGCTGTGGGTTTGTCATCTATGGCCTTTGTTATGTTGAGGTATGTTCTGTCTACCCTAGTTTGTTGAGAGTTTTTATCATGAAATGAAGCTGAATTTTATCAAATGCTGTTTTGGCTTCTATTGACATGACCATACAGTTTTTGTCTTTCATACTATTCATGTGATGTACCACATTTATTGATTTGCATTTGTTGAAACATCTTTGCATCTGTTGGATAAACCTCACTTGATCATGGTGTATTATCTTTTTGATATGTTATGGGATTCAATTTGCTAGTATTTTTTGAGAATTTTTGTATTCATGTTAATTAGGAATAGTGGCCTGTAGTTTTTGTTGTTGTTTCCTTGTCTTATTTTGGTATCTGGTTAATACAGGCCTCTTTGAATAGTTAGGTGTAATTCCCTCCTCTTCATTGTTTTTTTTTTTTTTTTTTGAACTAGTTTGAGAAGAATTGGTGTCCTTGAGAAAAATTAGTTCTTTAAACTTTGAAAGAATTGAACAGTAAAGTCATTTAGACCTGGGCTTTTCTTTGTTGGGAAATTTTATTATTGATTCAGTGTTATTACTCACTATTCGCCTGTGCAGATTTTCTATGATTTCTTTATTCAATCTTAGTAGGTTGCATGTGTCCAGAAAAGTAGCCATTTCCACTAGGTTCCACAATTTGCTAAAGGATAGTTGTTTATAATAGTCTCTGAAGATCCTATGTATTTCTGTGGTAATAGTTTTAATGTTTCATTTTTCGTTTCTGCCTATGTTTATGTGAGTCTTCTCTCTCTTTTTTGGTCAGTTTAGCTAGTGGTTTATGAATTCTGTCTTTTTAAAAACTTTTTTTTTTTAAATTTTGTATTTGTCTAGTTTCTATTTTGTTTAATTCTGCTCTGATCCTTATTATTTCTTTCCTACCACTAATTTTTGGGTTTGTTTGTTCTTGATTTTTCAGTTCCTTGAGGCATATCTTCAGGTTATTGAAATATTTCTACTTTTGATATAGGCATTTATTGCTATATCTTCCCTCTTAGCACAGCTTTTCCTGTGTCCCATAGGTTTTACTATATTACACTTTGAGTTTTATTTGTTTCAACAATTTTTTTTTTATTTTTGAAGTCTTCATAGAACCATTGATCTTTCAGGAGCACGTTTAATTTTCATATAGTTGTACAGTTTTCAAAGTTCTTCTTGATATTGATTTCTAGTTTTATTTCTTTGTGGTCTGAGAAAATACTTGATATGCTTTCCATTTTCAAAATTTTGTTAAATTTGATTTGTAGCCTAACTTGTAGTCTATCTTGGAGAATGTTCCATGTGCTGATGCAAATAATGAGTATTTGCAGTTGTTAGATAAAATGTTCTACAACTGTCTGTTAGGTCCATTTGGTCTAAAATCAGGTAAAATCTAATGTTTCTTTGTTAACTTTTGTCTAGACAATCTGTCCAATGCTAAGAATGTGGTGTTGAAGTCCCCAAGTATTAATATATTGGAATCTATCTCTTCCTTTATATTTAGTCGTATTTGTTTTATGAATCTGGGTGCTTTGTTGTTGGGTGCCTCCATACTTAGAATTGTTTTATGCTCATACTGAATTGATCTCCTTATTCTTACATAATGACCTTCTTTACCTCACTGTTTTAGATTTAAAGTCTGTTTTATCTGATGTAAGTATACTTAATTATCCTCTGTTTTGTTTTCTGTTTGCATGGAAACATTTTTTTTAGTCTCTTTACTTGCAGTATATATGTGTTTTTACAAGTGAAGTAGCTTCTTGTAGGTACCATATTGTTGGGTCATGAAAAAAAAAAATCCATTCAGGCAGTTTATATATTTTAAGTGGGCAATTTATTCTGTTTACATTCCAGGTTACTATCAGTATCTGAGGTTTGTTTATGTTGTATTATTAATTGTTTTCTGGTTGTTTTGTATTTTCTTTGTTCCTTCCTTTCTCTCTTATTATCTGTGAAATTGCAATTTGGTGGTTTTCTGTAGTGGTCACATTTGAGTTCTCTCTTCTTCCTATTTGTGTGTCTGCTCTACCTGTGAGCTTTATATTATTATATGCTTTCATAAAGATGGATATTGTCCTTTCATTTCCAGGTATAGAATTCCCTTAAGCAATTCTTGCAGGAACATTCTAGTGGTCATAAACTGCCTTTGCTTTTGCTTGTCTGGGGAATAGTTTATTTCTCTTTTTCTTATGAAGGAAAGCTTTGCTTGGTATTACATTCTTGATTGAACGTTTTTCTTTCAGCATTTTAAACATATTATCTCATTCTCTCCTGGCCTGTAAGGTTTTTGTGAGAAATCTGGTGTTTGTCTGATGAGGTTTTCTTTATATTTGACTTGATAGTTTTTCTGTTGATGTTTTTAGAATTCTCTTGGACTTTTGATAGTTTGACTATAATGTAACTTGGAGAAGATCCTTTTGGATTAAATATATTTACAGTTCTGTGAGATTCCTGTGTATGAATTTCTGTATCTCTTGCAAGACTTGGGAGAAATTTTCATGAATCATTTTGTTAAATAGGTTTTCTGTGCCTTTGCCATCCTCTTCCAGGAAAACCCAAAACTCGAATATTTTCTTGTATTATGTTTCTGTCCCATATGTCATGTAGGCATTCTTCATTTTTTCTCTTTTTTTTTGTCTGAGTGAGTTATTTCAAAAGACCTGTCTTTAAGTTCAGAAATTCTTCTGCTTGATCTATTCTATTTTTTAAGCTCTCAGTTGTATTTTTTTATTTCATTCAGTCCAGTATTTCTATTTGGTCATTTTTTTATGATGGCTACCAATTTGTTGAATTTCTCATTCAGATCATATATTGTTTTTCTGATTTCTTTGTATTGTTTTTCTGTGTTCTCTGGTGTATCATTGAGCTTCTTTTAATGTCATTATTTTGAATTCCTTTCTTCAGGCATTGGATATATTTCTCGTTTTGTTGTTGAAATCTGTTGCTGGAGAACTATTGTGTTCATTTGGAGGTAACATGTTTCTTTGCTTTTTCATGGTATGTGTGTGTGTCCTTACATTGATATTTGCACATTGGGTATAACTTTCACTTTTTTGGATAGACTTTTGTAGAAAAATACTTTTTCCTCTAGAGGTACCATTAATGTTGGTTGGGTAGGTTGTTTTAGCTTTGATTTTGAGTGCATGCATTAGTTTAGTCTCTATATGATATTTCGGGCTATGATTATTGTCAGTGATGTCTGTGAGTCCCTCAATGGCATAGGCTGCAGTTGTTAATGGAGGCTCTGGGGAGGTTTTGTTGGGGATGGGGCTGCCAAGTGGGCTGGTGGGGATAGCCACAGGCTGAGCATGCCTATCCTTGGGACCCCAAGTGATGTACACAGGCACTGATGTTCCTAGGTCCAGGCAGGTCTATCTTTGGGCTTCCAGGGAGTTTGCTCAGATGTCAGCGGTGACAGTGATGGATCACGTAGGTGGGGTTTTCTTTAAGCCTCTGGGTGGTGAGCATGCAATAGCAGTAGTGGTGATAGGCCAACCCATGGACCTCAGGAAACATGTACAAGTGCCAGTGGTGGGTGGGGCTGGCCAGTCCCCAGACCCCTAGGTCCCCAGATGGCATTGTGTCTGGGTGCTGGTGGCAGTGGTGGTGGCAGGCTGAGCTGTTCCTTCTTCATGCTCCCAGGAGGTGTGTGCATATGTCAGATACAAGTGCTGGTGAGTGGTGTAGATCAATCCCCATTTCCCTGGATGATATGTGCAGGTGCCAGTAGGCCTGGCAAGCCTATTCTTAGGCCTCCAGGAGGAATTCAGTGATGCCAGTGGTGCCATGCAGGATGGGTTGATCTCCAAGACTCAAGACAACACAACACACAGGCACTGTTAGGGTAATATCTGGCAAGATGAGCCTGTCTTCATGCCCCCAGTGGTGCTTAAGGGAACAGACTTTTGTGGGCTAAGCTAGTCAATCCCCAGACCCCTGGTCAATGTGTGCATGCACTGACAACCTGGATTGTCTTCTCTGGCAAGGCTCTGGCAAGGTGTCATGAGTGCTGGTAGCAACAGGCAATATAGATTGATCACCTGGTCTCTGGACAACATGCTGGCCCTTGCAGGGGTGGTTTTGAGTGAGGTGAGTTTGTCTTTAGGCCCCCCAATGCTATGCATGAGTCAGGCTGTGATAGGCAAGAGTTGGGCAATTTCTAGTCCCCAAACAGTAGGCTTGGGTGCTTGTGGCAGGTGGGTTGGGTTTGTTTCCAAGGTCCTTTATAGTTCATGCATGTGCCAGAAATGGCAGACAGGGTGGGACGATCCTTAGGCCCCCAGACAGCATGTCTGGGCTCTGGCAGGATGGTGCCAGGTAACTGGGCCTATTGTCAGGTCCCATGATTGTGCATACAGGTGCAAGCTGTGGTGGCAAAACCACCCCTACAAGCTTTATGAAATTAATCCAGGAAGAAGGGAGGGGGATAAACAAAAATAAACCAAGCTTGCAGCTCATTTGGTATTAATCATTAAATCAGCTTACTCTGTCACCTGCTTCTTCATAGTTACTTGGTGCCTATTGCCCTAGAATCATGTAGATCATGTTATAAGATTATAGTTCCCCTTAATTGCCCCATAAAAAACAACTTGAATAGTATAAAATATTAAGTTTTCCCTTTGAGACATTCCTTCAAGTTTTACGTACTGATGAAGCTATTACATCAGCTGGTATAAAGGACCTCACTGGCTCATCTGATCTGAGGGACCCCATAATAAGCTGACTCACCAAAGAATGCAGTTTCCCTATCCTGATGACTTTATGCCCCTGTCCCAATGAATCAACAACCCAATTTTCCAGCCCCTTGCCCTCCAAAATCCCTTTAAAAACTCTAACCCAGAACTCTTTAGAGAGGCAGATTTGAGGGACTCCATCATTAAATTCATTCTCTGCTACAGACTCTGCTGTCTTAGTATAACCTGTCTGTTACTGCACAGTGAGAATATAAACCTGTTGGTTCTATAACAGTGGGGAGGGTGGGGTGATCCCCAGGCCCACTGAAGGTGCTGGTGCAAGTGCTCACTGGCTCTGCTGCTGCGGGATATATTGCTGTCAGTGGCAACAGCCCTAGGTAGGTGGCTTTCAGGTTCTGGGGAGGCTTTGGCACCTTTTGTCCCTAGGGCAGCCTCTCAGGCATGCTGCACCATCCTTTTTTGGGGATTTAGGTCGCTTCATGGGCTAATGCTGGGTACTCAGTCACACCATTGAGTATAACCAGCATCATGATGCTGAGGCGCTCTGGGTGGATGTGAGCAGATGTCAGTGGGGTTCTAGGAATGTGGAGTTGCAGGGGTTGTTGGACTCTATGGGAGGATGACATCTGGTAGTGACTGGGCTCTCAAAATAGTGCTGTGCTACAACTGCTTAGGTCTTTGGGTAGAGTGTATGGGACCCAGCACAAACTCCCCCTCTTGAACAATGTCCTTGGGCAAACTCCAAGCAGCTTCCTATACTAATCTTAGGGCCCTTAATGGCTGAGGGCTCTTCCATGGCTAGGATTGCAGGAGTCCATGATGGGAATGTGGTCCACTGGTCTACATTCTGGTCTTACTTACTGTTTCCTCACACTGGGCAGTTTCTCCTGGCTCTCAGCTAATCCTGCCAAGGCTGGCTGCTTTGCTTTATTCTCCTTCAGTGCCTCAAAAGTTCCTTGTCACTTCCCTGATGAATTCCAGTATTTTCTCTTAGACATTCTATGCAATGTCTGATTATCTCCTCACCATTTTGGTGTCTCCTTGTGGAGGAGGTGATTGATGGGTGCCTCTCATCAGCCATCTTGAAACCCCTCCCTGAACTCCTAGTTCTCAATCCCAAACATTGGTGAGGACTTACTTTTCTTCCGACACTTGTGTGAGATATGTATTCTTTCATATATTTCAACTTTTCAAATGTTTTTGAAACTAATTTTGTTTATTGATAATTAAGAATTCTTTACAGTCTCTACAATAAACAATAGTATCATGGCTTGCAGTTTAAGGGACTTTAAATTGCAATAGAGTAATTTCAAATTGACCATGATGGCCCCACAGATTGGGGAGCCATAGATCATAGTGTGGAGAGTGACCTCTGGAGATGTGTGCTGGGGCAACTATTGTAAATAGCTGCAATAGTTTACTATTGTTTACTAATAAACAATAGTTTACTATTGTAAACAACTGAAAATCTTTTTAACATAGGAACTTATATAACTTTCTTTTGTTTCTGGAAGTAGGAAATTTAAAATGCAAAAAGAATCAAATGATTATTCAACAAATGTTTATTAGTGGCCTAATATATTCAGGGTATAGTGTTAGGCACTGGGTGAAAAGTAGTGAAGAGTATAGATGATAATAACTGTGTCTTGCCTCAAATTACCTCATGCATATTTTTCATGAAATGATCCTAACAAAAATGGAAATTAGTGGGAAAATTATGTGGAAATGATTTTAATGTTTATAATGAAATTAAAAGTATAGGATCCAATAAGTCATCACACAGAGGAGCCCAAAGCAAATTGGGGGCATAATTCTGATCCTGTGAACTTGAGAAGTACCCAATGAAATAGGGTAAATAGGACAAAGAGGCTGAACATTTAAAATTCATTTCTTTATAATTATGTCTGCAGTTAGCCCTTATTAGCAATATATTTTGTCTTCATCCGATAAGTATGCACATTTAAAAATATTTCGTTTCCTAATATTTTACTTAAGTTTTGCTTTTTTGCTCAATTTTTGGAACAGATCATGAATGACTATAAGCCTATAAAGATAAAAAGAAGGCAAAACACCTGTATTTCTTCAGAGAAATACAGCTAAAAAAAATAGAAAAGCAAGTGACAAGCCTAATCGCTTCTGATTGAATTCCATGAGAAAGTCAAATTATTGGAGTGTGTTTAATCCATCAAAATGAAAACCTAGTGCTACATTTATAAAATAAATAAGACCTTTGAAAAAATAGACGGCTTAAATAATGTAAACTACCTGCAAACAGTAGCTTCGGGAGGTGATCTAGAGCATAAGACGGGAATGCCAGATACAGGGGAAGAAATGCCGTTTGGACTCTTAATGGTTCCTGGTACCATTGGAGTAGCTGCAACTGCAGGGGAGAAAGGTAAAACATCTGTGGAAAACAGTAACTCTTTGGTTTCCTACTCATGCTTTTGAGTAACCCATATCCTCACATGCCTTTGTAGGACTACAAAGAGGAATC
Source organism: Colobus angolensis palliatus (assembly GCF_000951035.1). Classification (NCBI taxonomy): domain Eukaryota; kingdom Metazoa; phylum Chordata; class Mammalia; order Primates; family Cercopithecidae; genus Colobus; species Colobus angolensis. The sequence continues at coordinate 3,860,639 of NW_012113475.1, read as the reverse complement.
TGTGTGAGTTTTTGGGTAGAGAATAACATGACCAGGAAGGATCGTAGTTTATTTTTTTGAGAAAGAAAACGGTATCATTTTCTTATATAACATATAACAAAGAAGAAGATTGCCATATAACAAAGAAAAAGATTGCCAGTGTATATTCCTTACAAAGGTTGTTGTTGTTTACAGCCATTCTTATTCTGTTCCAATGTCCGCTTTGAGAGGACAGAGTAGGTGATGAAGATGTACTTATTCTTTTGGCCAGTCTCCCATTGCAGAAGATAAGAAAAGGTAAAAGGAGTAAAAGGAGAGTTAAAGACACCTAGTAAATCATGGGTATGATGTTTTCAGTCATTAGCCACTAAAATCTCTCATGGTCATTCCTAAAAACTGTCTTTTTCTAAACTCTGTGGAAAAGACTAATTTGTAAGCACTTCAAATATTTACATATATGCTAATAATAGTATAATTAATTTGGGAGACAGAGAACTATTTTCAAAGGAGAAAAAAGAAATGTGGTTTAATTCACAATTTTTAAAAACCCACAGTTGGTGGATCCTGGTCTGTGGAAACTGACATGAGGTTTAAATAATTTGTTAACAGTAAACCCCTCACCACCCTCCCTACCCGCTGCATCTGTGTGAGTTTCATCCCTAACCCCTGAACTCATTGCAGAAGGGGCATTTATTTTTATACCTAGCACAATGCCTGGCACAAAACCTACACTACTTATATAACTTTTCTTGAATTATAATTGAAGTGCATTATATGTTATCAGCAGTTTTTCTTGTTAGTGATGTAGTTACTACCTCAGGATCCAGGCTTCTAGAGACTTTTATTTTTTTGTTACTATCTGCTTCATTTTTATATGAAATACTTGCTACTCACACTTTTTTCTCCATTGTCCAGGTAGCTGTCAGCTTTTGCTGTGCAAGAAACTACCACTGTGCAAGTGACTTAAAATAAAAAGCACTGGTACAAACGTGGTGGCTCATGCCTGTAATCCCAGCATTTTGGGAGGTCAAGGTGGGTGGATCTCTTGAGAACAGGAGTTCGAGACAAGCCTGACCAACACAGCAAAACCTCATCTCTACTAAAATTACAAAAATTAACTGGTTGTGTTGGTGGGCACCTGTAATCCCAGTTACTCAGGAAGCTGAAGTGGGAGAATTGCTTGAACCAGAGATGCAGAGGTTACAGTGAGCCGAGATCTCACCAACGCACTCCAGCCTGGGTTATAAAGGGAGACTCACTCTCTCTCTCTTTCTCTTTCTCTTCGTGGCTGGCTCAGAAAAACCTGTGGTAGGCTGGCTGCTTAATCTGGTTGTCTCAGAGAGCTTCTTTGCTTCAAGCGGCCCCTTATTCTTAGCAGACTAGCTGGACTTGTTCACATGATGATCTTGGAATTAAAGCAGCAAAGAAAGTCCCAGTATGCAAAAACATTTACAGTCTTTGTTGCATTGCATTTGCTTGGCCAAAGTAAACTGCATGGCCAAGCCCAGGATCGTTGTTAGAGGATTCTTTTTTTTTTTTTTTTAATACTTTAAGTTCTAGGGTACATGTGCACAAAGTGCAAGTTTGTTACATACGTATACATGTGCCATGTTGGTGTGCTGCACCCATTAACT
>NW_012113475.1:3857285-3857656 GCF_000951035.1 Colobus angolensis palliatus | reverse complement strand
GTACCAGTACCATGCTGTTTTGATTACTGTAGCTGTGAAGTATAGTTTGATGTCAGGTAGCGTGATGCCTCCAGCTTTGTTCTTTTGATTTAGGATTGTCTTGGCAATGCGGGGTCTTTTTTGGTTCCATATGAACTTTAAAGCAGTTTTTTTCCAATTCTGTGAAGAAACTCATTGGTAGCGTAATGGGTATGGCACTGAATCTATAAATTACCTTGGGCAGAATGGCCATTTTCCTGATATTGATTCTTCTTATCCATGAGCATTGAGTGTTCTTACATTTGTTTGTGTCCTCTTTTATTTCAGTGAGCAGTGGTTTGTAGTTCTCCTTGAAGAGGTCCTTTACATCCCTTGTAAGTTGGATTCCTAGG
>NW_012113475.1:3830677-3854844 GCF_000951035.1 Colobus angolensis palliatus | reverse complement strand
CAATTATGTGTCTTGGAGTTGCTCTTCTCAAGGAGTATCTTTGTGGTGTTCTCTGTATTTCCTGAATTTGAATGTTGATCTGCCTTACTAGGTTGGGGAAGTTCTCCTGGATGATATCCTGCAGAGTGTTTTCCAACTCTTTTCCATTTTCCCCATCACTTTCAGGCACACCAATCAGATGTAGGTTTGGTCTTTTCACATAATCCCATATTTCTTGGAGGCTTTGTTCATTTCTTGTTACTCTTTTTCTCTACATTTCTCTTCTTGCTTCATTTCATTCATTTGATCTCAATCACTGATACTCTTTCTTCCAGTTCATCAAATTGGTTACTGAAGCTTGTGCATTTGTCACGTAGTTCTTGTGTCATGGTTTTCATCTCTATCAGTTCGTTTATGGTCTTCTCTGCATTGATTATTCTAGTTATCCATTCTTCCATTCTTTTTTCAAGGTTTTTAGTTTCTTTGCCATGGGTATGTAGTTCCCCCTTTAGCGCTGAGAAGTTTGATTGACTGAAGCCTTCTTCTCTCAACTCATCAAAGTCATTCTCTGTCCAGCTTTGTTACATTGCTGGCAATGAGCTGCTTTCCTCAGTTGAAAATGCAGAAATCACCCATATTCTGTGTCGCTCACACTGGGAGCTGGAGGCTGGAGTTGTTCCTATTCAGCCATCTTGGGCACCCCCCATGAGAGATTCATTTTTAAGAGCATGAATTCAAGAGATTATAAAACAAGGGGTTGCAATTACATTAACAACCTCATACTTAAACACACTCATGAATCAAAAGGCTCATACTTGGCATCTTGGAAATCAGGCATCTGATTCACATACAATTCTTCTAACAAAGGCCTTTTAAAAATTTTAAATTATATATATATAATTTAAAAATTTTAATTAATGACCTATCATAGAGAAGTTAGTTTGTCTTCAACTTTCTATAGTATGTTATACTTATAACCATAATTCCCTAAGCTTTCCCATGTTGACAACTCTCTTTCTGCTTCAGTTCTTTTTTTCCATTTCTTTTACCCCAGCATTGTCATTATATATTATTTTCATATTAATTACTAAATGGTAAGGAACTTATGACTATATCTGCTCTAATGCTGGTTTTCATTTTAATTTTTAAATTAATAAAAAGGTTCATAGTATACCTAATGGCCGCATACCCTAAAGTGTTCTTCCCAGCAGCTTTGCAGTACTTTTTCCTTCTTGTCATCCAGATTTCAATTTAAATGTCACCAATTTAGAGACTCAAATCTAAAGCTCATGATTAGTCTCTCTTATGCCATTTCTATGCTTTATTTTTGTCGAAGCAATAGATTATCTTATTCATTTATTTAATATGTATTACTTATTTCTTCCCTTCAAATGGCACACAACAGTATGATCTACCAATTGATAAAATATTGAAATACTTCCATACAGTTTGACAAATAACCACTTCTGTGATATTCCCAAAGCCTGTGAGCCACCCAAACATCCAGTCCTCTCTTTGACACCCATTGGATTTACTTGTCATCCAGAAACAAAAGAGTTAATTCTGACTTAGCAAGTACAGTCCAGGGTTGCCTGGAATAGCCAGTGTCTACTATGAATAAGCAGAGGCTGTGCTGTAACCACTGTTAGATATTTGTAATTATCACTGCTTATATAATATTTGCTATCTGCCTCTAGCATTGAGCAATGTGTTTCCTTAATTTGCTATTAGAAGTAAAATGGGTTGTTTTTAATAGAAGAATTCAATAAATCTTATCTTTTAGACTTAGACCTTGGCAAACTGAAAAAAAGAAAAAGAATTTTGTTAGGCATTCCTTTGTCAAGATAATAATCTATTTTCTTATTTCAAATTTCTGTTTTCATATTCCAGAAGTGAACTATTACCTCATCTTTCTCTATGCCTTCATTCTTTAACAACTCCTAATCTCCCCTTTGACAAATAAATACTTTTAACACTTAATAGGCTAATGCATAGTTTAAAAGTAGAGGTGGGGGCAGGAGAGTGGGGGGAGAGAATACCACACAATGTTTTTCTTAAAATATTGTTGCATTCAAAATGCTGAGTAAATTGGGATCTGAACATTAATACGGCATGAAAAGAAATCATTTTTGATGCAGGGCTACAAGCAAATTGAGAATAACACACCTAAATTATCACCATGAAACCACTTTATGGGCATAAGATGTATGATATGTGTGGTATTACTGTATTAAAGCTGATTTGAAAGTATAATTCATTTTCATCAATAAAATAGATCATGAAATTTGATGTCAGGCTAAATGGAATTAGTATCCAGATCGCTGGATAACTCTAAGCCTCAAATGAGAACCTCACTTAAACATGCTTTGTGTGGCCAGGTGTGGTAGCTCATGCCTGCGTGGTGGTTCACACCTGTAATCCTAGCACTTTGGGAGGCTGAGGTGGGTGGATCACTTGAGGACAGGAATGCCAGACCAGCCTGGACAACATGGTGAAACCTTATCGCTACTAAAACAGAAAAATTAGCCAGGTGTGGTGGTGCACACATGTAATCCCGGCTAGTTGGGAGATTGAGGCACAAGAATAGCATGAACCCTGGAGGCAGAGGTTACAGTGAGCCAAGATTGCACCACTGCACTCCAACTGGGCAACAGTGAGATTCTGGAAAAAAAAAAAAAAAAAAAAACTTTGTATGTGTCTATATAAGTCTATCTTATTATTATAATTTTTGCAAACATAGTACTTATTACATGCAGGAAAGGAAGTGCCTTCTTCATTTTGATAACTCTAGTGCTTTGTGCATTCTAGGTACATGGTAAATTATTGTTGTTATTTTTTACTTAAACAGACGAAGACCAAAACTATTTTAATCTTCCTGTGATACTTGTACCCTTACCTCACTCTCTAGACTATCTGAACTTCCCCAAATACTCTATTCATTTAATTTTTCCTTATTCTCAGAGGTAAATTTGTTTTTTAAAATAACTAAAAGTACAGATGTCCATCTGGAAAAAATTCTTTAGCAAGTTGAAAAAATGATAGGCCTAAAGTAGCAAGTAGTAACTAAATGTTATTTTATTAAAAATAAGCATTGCCCTTAAATCTTAGCTTAAATATTCACAAAGACCATTATAAAGAAGAGAGTGTGTTGTCTCCTAAGGCATTATGGGAAAGTTTTTGATCATGGTGTATCTGAATGGCCGAAGTGGGCAGTCCTTGATTAAGCTAGACAGGATTATCTGGCTTTGGATCTTGTATTTCTCATGTGAACTTAAATTTTTCTGAACTCTACAGATAAGTAGTTACCTTCACCACATTTTAAGAGGAGAGCCCAAAGTGTGAACATCTCCAAGCTATGCAGATTATTTTCAGACAACATGGTACCTAATGAAGCAAAGTCTGGCAGTAGAATCTGATAAATCTGCTACACATTTTAAGCTCCTACACATCATTAAGGGTTTCCAAAGGGAGACTAATTCTGATCTTTATTACCTTAAACATTACAGAGGGGGCTACTTTGGATTTAGTAATCTAAACTTTGTTATATTTTCCTTCAAAACTCAAGGGTATTGACGGACCCAGAAATAGGCAGATGCCTTTGTTAATATAAGCCCCTTAACAATAATAATAATATGCTTATTGTGTAACAATTCTGGAACAGAAAATAGATATGTGAAAATGAAGCTTCTGAAGGATTGATTTTGTTTGTATGAATGACATAATGAAAAAAGTTTATCTTCTAGGGCTTAACCTCAGAGGAAAGGTATAAGCATAGCACTGGAAAGGATAATTGAACTGCTATAGGTTTACATTACATTAGCCAGAGCCTTTGTGATTATAGAAAAAGAGAAAGAGCAGCCAAACTATCTTTGCCTGCTACACAGTTTTAGATTTGCTAAAATACCACAGGTGTTATTTTCAAAGAGTATTGGAGAATTTGTTTCAATTGTGCGCTTTTTTTCTATGGTACATTATAAAAACTTGAAAAAGCCTGACCACCTCTTCTCAAAAGTTGTCAAATATTAAGACAGCAAGAAAAAAACCTCTTTGCATTTAAGATCTATTTGGCTTTGTTGTCTCTTGTGTTCTTGACCACTCTTTCCTTTTGCCCTTGTGTACTTTCAACTTCTCCCTCCAAACTAACAGCTGTGGCCACACACTTGGCAGCTGGCAAGCTAACACCCAGATGCCAAGCTCTTGAACAGATTTTCTAGGAGCAAACTTGGGCTCTATGGCGGCTGCCCACAAACCCCCTCCCTGCTAGCTGGTTCCTTGGCAAGTTCTTTGATTCATTTGATTTTTGGCAGAGTAACTCCCCTGCTGACTATGAAGTCTCTGAGTCTGTCAAACGCATTAGTCGGTCTAAACGTTTATTTGACTACCCCTTCTTACCATGTCTAAAGATGAAAGTTGTCCAAGATGTATGTTTAATGTCATAAAGAGCTAAATAAAAAGTGGTTCTGCACAGTTGAGTTATATTACTATGAAGGATGAGAATAAGCCTTAGCCCTAAGGCCAAACCTTCATTGATTCTAGCCTCTTTCCAATGAATGGTTTGTAACATAATGCGGTGATCATTTCTTGGCAGAGACAACTTTTTCTACCTTATGGAGTGGCAAGTTACCAACACTCTCAAAGAAAACATTTGGCCCAGGCACTGGATACTTTCTTTCTTTCTCTTAATGGTGAAAATATGGCAAATTATTTCCCTTAAATGACTGTCCTTTACAAGCAAGGTTGCTGAAGAGATTTTCGAAAAATCTGCTTTAGGTACTAATTGGAATTGGCCTTCTATCACTCATAGACCTGAGTTCTGCTGTGGCTAAAATATTTAATTGAAAATATTCAGTCTGATTTATTCTCTGTCTCTCTACATGCATTTGAAAAATAATTCAGGTGGACATCACTCGCTTTACAGTTATGTATCAGAAATTTTACACAGGTACATTTGGGAAGATCTTTTACTTCCTTGAGAATGTCTCCTTTTTAAAATAATTAATCAACTCATATTAATGTTATACAATAATACAACAAGATCAAAAGAAGTAGACAATATACATTTGGAACTATAGCTAACTAATTGACAGACTTGACTCCTCAAGCTGAATGGACTTACTTCCTGCTTTAGGAAAAGGGATTGCAGTAGAAAGCTCTGCTTCTATTTCCTGTATCAGATATTGTATTTGTCTGTTTTCACACTGCTATAAAGAATTATCTGAGAATGGTTAATTTATAAAGGAAAGAGATTTAACTGACTCACAGTTCTGCATGGCTGGAAAGGTTTGAGAAAACTTATAATCATGGCAGAGGTGAAGGGAAAGCAAGGCACATCTTATATAGTGGCAGGAGAGAGAGAGAGTGAGGGGGTAAGTGACACATTTTACAACCATCAGCTCTCATGAGAGCTCACTCATTATCATGAGAATAGCAAGGGAGAAATCTGCTCTCATGATTCAGTGATCTCCCACCAAGTCCATCACCTGACATGTGGACATTACAATTAGAGATGAGATTTGGGTGGGGACACAGAGATAACTCATATTATTCCACCCTTGGCCCCTCCAAAATCTCCTGTCCTTTTCACATTTCAAAACCAATCATTCCTTCCAACAGTACCCCAAAGTCTTAACTCATTTCAGCATTAATTTGAAAGTCCAAGTCCAAAGTCTCATCTGAGACAAGTTCCTTCCATCTGTGAGCCTGTTAAAAAAAAAAAAAAAAAAAAAAAAAAAAAAAAAAAAAATTAGTTACTTCTAAGACACAACAGGTTCGCAGGTACTGGGGAAATGTTCCCTTTCTAAATGGGAGAAATTGATCAAAACAAAGGGGCCACAGGCCCCATGCAAGTCCAAACCCCAGTGGGGCAGTCATAAAATCCTAAAGTCCAGAAATAATCTCCTTTGACTCCATGTCTCACATTCAAGGCATGCTGACACAAAATGTGAGCTCACAAAGCCTTAGGCAGCTCCACTTATGTCTCTCTGCAGGGTACAGCCCCCTCAGCTGCTTTCACAGGTTGACATTCGGCACCTGCAGCTTTTCCAGGCACACAGTGTAAGCTGTGAGTGAATCTACCATTCTGGAATCTGGGGGACAATGTTCCTCTTCTCACAGCTCCACTAGGCAGTGCTCAGTTGGGAACTCTGTGTGAGGGTTCCAACACCACATTTCCCCTCTGCATTGCCCTAATAGAGGTTCACCATGAGGGTTCTGCTTCTGCAGCAGACTTCTGCATCCAGACATTTCCATATATCCTCTGAAATCTAGGCAGAGGCTCCCAAAGCTTAACTCTCGTCTTCTGGCAACCTGCAGGCCGAACACCTTGTGGAAGCTGCCAAGGCTTAAGGCTTACACTCTCCAAAGCAACGACCCAAGCTGTACGTGGGACCTTTTTAGTGATGGCTGGAGCTGGAGCACCTGGGATGCAGGGTACCATGTCTCAAGGCTGCATACAGCAGTGGGGCCTGGGCCCACGAAACCATTTTTTCCTACTAGGCTTCCAGGACTATGATGGGAGGAGTTGCTGTGAAGATCTCTGAAATGCTCTGGAGAAATTTTTCCCATTGTCTTGACTATTTACATTCAGCTTTTCTTACTCAAATTTCTTCAGCAGGTAGCTTTATTTTCTCCCTAGAAAATCCATTTTTCATGGTTCAAACACAAAAACAAAACCAAAACAAAACCAAAAACAATGAATCCAGGAGCTGGTTTTTTGAAAAGATCAACAAAATTGATAGACTGCTAGCTATACTAATAAAGAACAAAAGAGAGAAGAATCAAATATACACAATAAAAATGATAAAGGGAATGTCACCACTGACCCCACAGAAATACAAACAGCCATCAGAGAATATTATAAACATCTCATGCAAACAAACCAGAAAACCTAGAAGAAATGGATAAATTCCTGGACACATTCACCCTCCCAAGACTAAGCCAGAAAGAAGTTGAATCTCTGAATAGACCAATAACAAGTTCTCAAATTGAGGTAGTAATAAATAGTCTATCAACCAAAAAAATCTCAGGACCAGATGAATTTACAGCTGAATTCTACCAAAGGTACAAGGAGGAGCTGGTGCCATTTCTTCTAAAACTGTTCCAAAAAATTGAAAAGCAGGAATAGTTCTAATCTCTAATTCATTTTAGGAGACCAGCATCATCCTGTTACCAAAACCTGGCAGAGATACAACAGAAAAAGAAAACTTCCGACCAATATCCCTGATGAACATTGATGTAAAAATTCTCAGTAAATTATTGGCAAACTGAATCCAGCAGCACATCAAAAAGCTTATGCACCATGAACAAGCTGACTTCATCCCTGGGATGCAAAGCTGGTTCAACATATACAAATCAATAAATGTAATTCATCACATAAACAGAACTAAAGACAGAGAGCACATAATTATCTCAAGAGATGTGGAAAAGGCCTTTGATAAAATTCAACATCCCTTCGTATTAAAAACTCTCAATAAACTAGGTATTGATAGAACATACCTCAAAATAATCAACCATTTATGACACACCCACAACCAATATCGTACTGAATGGGCAAAAGCTGGAAACATTCCCCTTGGAAGTCAGCACAAGACAAGGGTGCCCCTCTCTCACCACTCCTATTCAACATAAGATTGGAAGTTCTGGTCAGGCCAATTAGGCAAGAGAAAGAAGTAAAGCACATTCAAATAGGAAGAGAGGAAGCCAAATTGTCTCTGTTTACAGATGACATGATCCTGTATCTAGAAAACCCCATCGTCTGAGCCTATAAGGTCCTTAGGCTGATAAGCAACTTCAGAAATGTCACAGGATACAAAATTGATGTGCAAAAACCACAAGCATACCTGTACACCAGCAATAGACAAGCGGAGAGACAAACTAAGAATGAACTCACATTCACGATTGCTACAGAGAGAATAAAATACCTAGGAATACAGTTAACAAGGAAAGTGAAGGACCTCTTTAAGGAGAGCTACAAACCACTGCTCAAGGAAATAAGAGAGAACACAGACAAAAAAACATTCCACACTCATGGATGGGAAGAATAAATGTCATGAAAATGACATATTGTCCAAAGTAATTTATGGATCCAATCTATTCCCATTAAACTACCATTAACATTCTTCACAGAATTAGAATAAACTACTTTAAAATTCCTATGGAACCAAAAAAGAGCCCGTGTAGCCGAGATAATCCTAAGCAGAAACAACAAAACTGGTGGCATTGTGATACTTGACTTCAAACTATACTACAAGGCTACAGTAACCAAAACAGCATAGTACTGATATAAAAACACACACATAGACCAATGGAACAGAATAGAGAACTCAGATTTAAGACTGCAAGACCACACATCTATGACCATCTGATCTTCAACAAACCTGACAAAAAGAAGCAATGGAGAAAGTATTCCCTATATAGTAAATGGTGCAGAGAAAACTGGCTAGCCATATGAGACTGGACCCCTTGCTTACACCTATACAAAAATTAACTCAAAATTGATTAAATACTTAAATGTGAAACCCCAAATTATAAAAAGTCTAGAAGAAAATCTAGGCAATATCATTCAGGGCTTAGGCACAGGTAAAGATTTTTATGACAAAAACATCAAAAGCAATTGCAACAAAAGCAAAAACTGACAAATGGGATCTAATCGAACTGGAGAGTTTCTGCACAGCAAAAGAAACTATCATCAGAGTGAATAGACAACCTGCAGAATGGGAGAAAAACTTTGCAATCTATCCATCTGAAAAAGGTCTAATATCCAGAATCTACAAGGGACCTAAACAAACTTACAAGAAAAATACAAACAACCCCATTAAAAAGTGGGTAAACGATGTGAACAGAAGCTTCTCAAAAGAAAACTTTTATGTGGCCAAAAACCAGGAATAAAAATTCAACATCACTGATCATTAAAAATTGCAGATCAAAACCACAATGAGATACCATCTCACGCCAGTCAGAATGATGATCATTAAAAAGTCAAGAAACAACAGACACTGGTGAGGCTTTGGAGAAATAGGAATGCTTTTACACTGTTGGTGGGAATGTAAATTATTTCAAACACTATGGAAGACAGTGTAGTGATTCCTCGAAGACCTAGAAGCAGAAATACCATTTGATGCAGCAATCCCATTACTGGGTATATGCCCAATGTTATATAAACCATTCTAGTATAAAATCACATGTATGCATATGTTCATTGCAGCACTAGTCACAATAGCAAAGACACGGAATCAACCCAAATCCCCATCAGTGATACACGGGATAAAGAAAATGTGGTACGCGAAAACCATGGAATACTATGCAGCCAAAAAATTGGAATGAGATCATGTCCTTTGCAGCAACATAGATGGAGCTGGAAGACATTATCCTCAGCAAACTAACACAGGAAGAGGAAACCAAATACCACATGTTTCCAGTTATGATTGGGAGCTGAACAATGAGAACGCATGGACACAAGGAGGGAAACACACACTGGGGCCTGTTGGTGAGTGGAGGGAGGGAAAGCATCAGGAAAATTAGCTCATGCACATGAGGCTTAATACCTAGGTGATGGATTGATAGATGCAGCAAACCACCATGGCACACATTTACCTATATAACAAACCTGCATGTCCTGCACATGTATCCCAGAACTTAAAATTAAATTAAATTAAATATTAAAAAGGAAGAAAATCAATTTTCCTTTTCTTCCACATGGTCAGGGTATAAATTTTTATAAAGTTTTATGCTCCACTTCCCTTTTAAACATACATTCTAATTTCAGGCCATCTCTTTTTGAGTTGGCACACTTACGAAAGCACATGACTGTATGCTTTAGGAAAAAGCCAGGTTGCATCTTGAATGTTTTGCGGCTTAGAAACTTCTTCTGCCAGATACCCTAAATCAACTTTCTCAAATTCAAAGTTCCACACATCTCTAGAGCAGGGGCACAATGCTGCCAGTCTCTTTGCTAAAGCATGTCAAGAGTGACCTTTGCTCTAGTTCCCAATAAGTTCCTCATCTCCATCTGAGACCACCCCAGCCTGGACCTCATTCTATATCACTATGAGCATTTTGGTCAAAATCATTCAACAAGTCTCTAGGAAGTTCTAAACGTTCTCACATCTTCCTGTCTTCTTCTGAACTCTCCAAACTGTTCCAACCTCTGCCTGTTACCCAGTTTCAAAGTCACTTCCTCGTTTTCAGGTATCTTCATAGCAGTGCCCCCAGATTCCAGTACCAATTTTCTGTATTAGTCTATTTTCACATTGCTATAAAAGACTACCTTAGACTGGGTAATTTATAAGGGAAAGAGGTTTAATTAACTTACAGTTCCACATGACTGGAGAGGCTTCAGGAAACTTACAATCATGGCAGAAGGCAAAGGGGAAGCAAGGCACACCTTACATAGGGGCAGGAGAAAGAGAGTGAGAGGTGAGGTGCCATACTTTAAAACCATCGGCTGTCATGAGAACTGACTCACCATCATAAGAAAAACAAGGGAAAAATCGAGTCGGCAAAGCGTGAGTCCTGTCGTCTCGCCTTCCTCCCATACAGCATGAGCTTCACCACTCGCTCCACCTTCTCTACCAACTACCGGTCCCTGGGCTCTGTCCAGGCGCCCAGCTACGGCGCCCGGCCGGTCAGCAGCGCGGCCAGTGTCTATGCAGGCGCCGGGGGCTCTGGTTCCCGGATCTCCGTGTCCCGCTCCACCAGCTTCCGGGGCGGCATGGGGTCCGGGGGCCTGGCCTCAGGGATGGCCGGGGGTCTGGCAGGAATGGGAGGCATCCAGAACGAGAAGGAGACCATGCAAAGCCTGAACGACCGCCTGGCCTCTTAACTGGACAGAGTGAGGAGCCTGGAGACCGAGAACCGGAGGCTGGAGAGCAAAATCCGGGAGCACTTGGAGAAGAAGGGACCGCAGGTCAGAGACTGGAGCCATTACTTCAAGATCATCGAGGACCTGAGGGCTCAGATCTTCGCAAATACTGTGGACAATGCCCGCATCGTTCTGCAGATTGACAATGCCCGTCTTGCTGCTGATGACTTTAGAGTCAAGTATGAGACAGAGCTGGCCATGCGCCAGTCTGTGGAGAATGACATCCATGGGCTCCGCAAGGTCATTGATGACACCAATGTCACTCGACTGCAGCTGGAGACAGAGATCGAGGCTCTCAAGGAGGAGCTGCTCTTCATGAAGAAGAACCACGAAGAGGAAGTAAAAGGCCTACAAGCCCAGATTGCCAGCTCTGGGTTGACCGTGGAGGTAGATGCCCCCAAATCTCAGGACCTCGCCAAGATCATGGCAGACATCCGGGCCCAATATGACGAGCTGGCTCGGAAGAACCGAGAGGAGTTAGACAAGTACTGGTCTCAGCAGATTGAGGAGAGCACCACAGTGGTCACCACACAGTCCTCCGAGGTTGGAGCTGCTGAGACGACGCTCACAGAGCTGAGACGTACAGTCCAGTCCTTGGAGATCGACCTGGACTCCATGAGAAATCTGAAGGCCAGCTTGGAGAACAGCCTGAGGGAGGTGGAGGCCTGCTACACCCTACAGATGGAGCAGCTCAATGGGATCCTGCTGCACCTGGAGTCAGAGCTGGCACAGACCCGGGCAGAGGGACAGCGACAGGCCCAGGAGTATGAGGCCCTGCTGAACATCAAGGTCAAGCTGGAAGCTGAGATTGCCACCTACCGCCGCCTGCTGGAAGATGGCGAGGAATTCAATCTTGGTGATGCCTTGGACAGCAGCAACTCCATGCAAACCATCCAAAAGACCACCACCCGCCGGATAGTGGATGGCAAAGTGGTGTCTGAGACCAACGACACCAAAGTTCTGAGGCATTAAGCCAGCAGAAGCAGGGTACCCTTTGGGGAGCAGGAGGCCAATAAAAAGTTCAGAGTAAAAAAAAAAAAAAAAAAAAAAGAAAAACAAGGGAAAAATCCATTCCCATAATTATAAATATATACATGAGATATATAACATTAAATAAATAAAATTTAAATAAATCAAAAAAATAAAATATAAATATGTAATAAATATTATATAGATATTGTAAATAAATCTCTCACCATGCCCCTCCTCTGACACATGAGGATTACAATTCCAGCTGGGATTTGGGTGGCGACACAGAGCCAAACTGTGTTAGATATTTATACCAATGGCATATATGCTACTTGAAGTGTCTTATTCAAACATAGTTTATTTTCATGGCATATTTGGTGAATTGTTTTAACTTTTCCCTTTAGATTTACTATCATATGGTTTATTGTGGAAGAAAAGGTGCATAATATCATCCCAAATTCAATATGTTCATAAAATATGTATTATGTGCTTATTATTTATAGCACATTTTGAGGAATACAATGATATCACAGGCATCTTCCTCACCACTCAACAGTTTACAGTTCACCTTAATTTAAATTGAATTCTACACTTTATATAATTCTGTCAATATAGATGACATTGGTTTCATGCACTGGATTATAGTTTCATAATTTGAAGTTCTATAGAATAGTTTGCAGTAAAACACAAGTGAAAACATGTATTCTCATAGTTTAACAATAGGATTTTTAATTCAACAGTAAAATGTTTAGACAATAGGTATGCACCTAGGTAATTTTCTAGTTATTTGGAAACACATACACGAGAATATATGCATATCATAAATATACATATATCATAATATATATAAATCCTAAAGTAAAAGGCATTAGTTTTCTTATACTAAAAACATTTTTATTAATATCTATAGCCATGCAAAGAAGAGCTTATCTGAAACCTTCACAAAGCACATTTTCATGAAAAGAATAGTATTGTATCTCTTTTTATAGGATACTATTTTATTAGTCTACTATTTAATAAAATATAAAACATATAGTTATCTCATTTTTGATATATATAAATGAAATATTCCTTACTTCCATTACTAGTCTGACTGGAACAAGTTAACTGTAAATTTTTTAACTCAATGCATTTCCCACTTTCACATATAGAGTTGTCAAATATAAAATCTAACTTAAAATTATACCTATAAATTATCAGCACTTTAGTGCCTAAAAGGTATGTGTGTACATAATTTGAATAATAGAAAATCCAGGGACCATGTATTCAATAAAATATATGCTATTAAAAAGTGTGCACAAATTGCTTCAGGGCATCTATCAAGCGATTACTTGTTTTTAGAGGATGGTAGTAGAAATGAATTAATTGAATCACCAGTGGAAAAAGGGAATGGTATATAATAACAACAGAATCTGAAATACTTTTGGAAAAATAACATTTGAAATAGTAAAATTTTATCAATTATTTTGTACATTTAATGAAATATTTAAAATCTTTTCATCTCAAGAGATCTAAAACTGCCAAATCAAGAGTTGGCTGGGATTTGATGAGAAGATGAGATATAATTTATTTTTCTAATGTTCCAAATTTTTAAAAGACAGATGGATTGATAGATAACTCCTTTCATGAAGTATAAAGCACACATTACCACAGTTTCCTGAGTAACTAGTAACCGGTAGAACAGACCTATATTAAAATTAGTCTAATATCTTGTAAACAATCATATCTGAGTCAAGTGATACCACTACTATGATTTCTAGGCCATTAAGTAGCCCTTATGAGAAACATTGATTCCTTAAGATGAGCTATTTGTAATCCTCATAGATTTGTGGCAGGACTTTCGTGGAGAAATGCCTTGAAAGCCTTCACGGTGAAGCCAAACTTAATGGAAGAATAAGAAAGTATCATTATGGCACAAAGATATTTATTATTACACACTTAATAGAAAACTTTCCATTTTTCAGGTGACTTAATTTATGCCATATTGTCACTACAGAAATATACATTTGTATTTTGTTCTGGATTCTGTGGATCCTTTCTTGGTTAAAAGAACAGAAGCAGAGGGTACATGGCATCTCTAAATCTTCTGCCCAGCATAGCAGTTATTGCTTGCAATTCAGCAGCCAAGTCACTGAGCCAGACAAACTGATTCCTCCATTCACACCCACAGTCATAAACAACAGTCACCTTTAGGGAAATCTTCCATACACTGCTTGCTTTTCTATGTCTATCCATCAAGCAAATGAGCAATCTATTTCTGCCATGGTACACTCCCACCTCAATGAATCCCTAGGCATCTGCCACTGTCAATTTGTACATCAGCAAGCAAAACCACAAATAGATCCAATTTGTCCAGTTTTGTAGGAGGATTTTCAAGTACTTTCCAATATACCTGTTCAGTTGGTTGTAGTGAAGAGACTCAGTTCTAAAAGGAGCTTTAGAATAAGTAACTGAGTACTTAGGTTACTCTAGAAGAATTTATGAGATATCCTAGGACAACTCAACTGGGTATGCATAACCACATACTATGGTGAATTGTAACTCAGTTATGAGAAAAAGTTACAGATAGTGAAGAGAAATTACACTCAATCTGAAATTTACCTTATCTGTATAGTAGCCCATGAGGATGTCTCACAGATAATAGAGTCTATCATAGAAGCAAAAAACAAGACTCACAGCTTTATATTAGATATTTATACAGCATATACTACCGGAAAATTTGACACACTACCTGACACAAAAAAATCAATTGGAAAAAACAGGAATAATTTGTTAAAAATTACCTTATACCTCTTGCTCTTGATCCTTAGGGATATACCTAATGAAATTATCCAATCAATTATTAAACTTAAATTGCATTTACATAGGTTTCCCAGTATGTCTAGATTAAGCTTTAGTAATGAATATAAAATCATTTCTAAAAAGCAAAATTTCTGGATGCACGAATGGCATTACAATAAAAGCATTCTTTAAGAAGTATACGTAAAAAGGGTTTAATATACTGTATTCTATATTAAGGAACTATAGTTCTATAATTTTAATATTTTACTATGATTCCTGAAATAAGTGATACAGTTGCAATTACAAAAAGCATAGAAGCATATTATATTAAAATATTTTAATTAAAATATCTTAAGCATTATTTAATAAAGAAATACTGCCTTAGTTGAATTTAGGCAAAAGCTATCTGTAGATATAAAAGATTTTTATTTCATTCTGTCAGTTGCATCAAAGAAGCTGCTCTATAATGATATGATATAAAGGCAATTTGTAGTGCATTTGAGGAAAAAAGATGAGGACAATAAAAAGGAATATTTTTCACATAACCATGGGAGCTTAGCTTGTATTTTGTTACCTATGAAACAATGTCTCCAGGCAGTAACCTTTAGTATTAAAAATTATTAGAGTACCTCCTGAGGGTAACTGTAAACAATTTTTACAGGGAGAGGTAATGTTTAATGATACAGAAAAAGGGGAGGAGCAAACTTGGAATCATGGAGGTCTTGAAACAAAGAAGCAATTGTAACAGCAACTCAAGCCTTGTATAAATGAATTTTATGTGCTGTGCTTCTTGTCAACTGTTACCTAAGTCTAGCTGGAAACTATCTGCACAAAAGGCAGAATAATTTGATGAATACAATGGGAAAAATATGATTCTTAACTATATAGCACAGGAAAAACAACTGTAAGAATTTTGGAGAGCACAAAAATACTTTGCTACAATTTAGTTGAGTTTGAAAGAATTTGCATCAAAATGGACTTAAATGCAAAAAGAGGTGGTATAGCAAAGTGAATATTAATTACTTACTCCTTAATAGAGATTGTAGATAATCAATGATTTACAGAAAACGGCATCTAATGATAACTCTTTTTTGGGTCCTCTTTATAAAAGAAAATACCAACTTCTTTCCACTCACCTATTTTTAAAAATAAATAATGAAAAATATAACAATTTACTCAGTAAATACATCCAAGTTTAATCATCTACTTCATTTCCTTAGGACTCCATAGGGAAGAATGAAGGAAAAAGAACTGATGACAGAAAAAGAAAAAATGAGAGGGAGGTAGAGAAAGTAAGGACGTAAACCAAAAATAGATCTAGTAGAATAGAGACAGTAAGCTAGACAAGTATTTATATCTGGACAGTCAACTTTAGAATGCCAATATCTACTTAAAGCTCTTTGATGGTATATTAGTTGGTTAACTACTGTCTATAACTTCCTAACTACTCAAAATATTAAATCATAAAAACATGAAACTATTAAATCATGTAATATTAAGTCATTTAGAGTAATTATCCACAAACACCAAGTCATTTAGAGTAATTATCCACAAACACCAAAAGGAGAACTATCATTTTTAAGAAAGAATAAATGTTATTGATGACTTGTTAAAGCAGAAGGCTGAATTGTTCACCACTGGCTTTATTATTTTAGATTTATATGTTTTATAGTAATAAAAACTTATGGCAAAGAGTACTAAAATTGCTTAGGCCAGGATATCATCAACATTTTTTGAGGGAGTTTATCTACTTAACATTTTCTAGTTTCAATTTTACATAACTAGCAGGTATTTTGTTTTGTTTCTGAGTCACAAATTGTATTGCTAGACTGAGGATGAATATAAGCAACCTGATTAATAATATGGAATTAGCATATATTATTCTCTCACTTGTAAAATGTTGACTATATAGTATGGATTTCAGAGTGTTAGGAAAAACATATGTAGAGATTAACATAAAGACTGACAATTCTTGAGATAGAAAACGTATAGCTATTTATTATCTTTTACACAATCACAAGGAGTTTAGAGTTTTAGCTGTCATGATGTGGAGGTAATGCAGTGTGTAATGAATGTGTTCTGTGTAGACTGGTGAGTGGCTATTTAAAGTAGATATTATCATATCAAAAGAACTTTCCTTCAAAGAGGGAATACACAAAGATGAGGAAGTTTATTTGACTTGTCATAAGATTGCAAGGCTCAAATTCAAATAATTCTCAGAAAGTTACAGAATAACTAGAATTCTGAACAAATTTGAAATTTTAAAAATTTTGATTTAAAAAATGTATTTTAAAAATGCTAAATATATGTTTACAGATGGAACATTGGGTAATAATTTAGCATGCCCCAATACCCCAATGTATTGCCAGAGATTGATATTGTAGACAAAATTTATAATAGGAATTCAATAAAATCTGGAAATAATAGCTGATTACTTTTTAAATGACTCAAAAAAATTGTAAAAAGTTAGGTTTCTAAACATTTCTTCTTTCAAAATGAAAATTATAACTACAATTTTAGCTTTTTATGGTGATAATGGTATTGAGAATGCTTCTTATCTAAACGTATGAGTTGCCATAATAACTGTATTCAAAAAATTCAAATTGTAGTTTTAAATAACTTTAATCTCAAAAATAATTAAGATAAGTGAATTAAGAATTCAATTCAATAGATTAGAAAAAAGCACCTTGCATATCAGAAGACAAGTAGAAAGTTGTAAAAGATAAAAATCTGAAATAAGTTTTTATTTAATACATAATTTTATATTTCTATACAATTATGTATATATTTATATTTTTATATAATTTTGAAAATGAATAAAATATTGTTCCAATAAAAGCTACCAACTTGTTTTATGATCATTGTCCTCTGTACATAATTGATAAGCATCTTACTAAAGCTGTTGATCTCATTCCCCATAGCTTTTTGGAGTAGAAGTTATGAAAGTTAGGTTTCTGTCTCCTGAAATGAAAAGTTTTAATGAATTCAAATGGAAAATTAAACACAAAATAAAAATGACTTCTGACTTTCTTAACAATATTAATAATAATATCAACGTCAAAATTAACAATTATTGACATTTAAATGTATGTGCTTTGCTTTAGGACACTTTTAGTCTTCGCAACAAAATAAACTAAGAATTGGGCACTTTCCTTAAGTTCTTTTCCAGATGAAGAGTCTGAAGCATGGAATGGTCAGATAATTTGCTCAAAATCAAAATGTGTTTAGGTTTAAAGTTTTGTTTTTTTGTTTTTATATTTGATTTGAAACTGTAGCGAAAGCATAGATGTTATTTTTGGTCAGGTTTTCCCTGTTTAGAAGAAGCTGGTCTGCAATTTATGCAAGGGTGAAGAAAGGCAGTATAATACATTTGTCATAGCTATTACAAATTTGACTCTGGATTCAGACTCCTGATAGATGTAAAACAACTACGTGTGTTCACAATTCATAGTTTTCTGTATAATATCAATAAGTGTTAAGAAGGAAATTTTAGAAGATGCCATAGAAAAAATTAAATTAACTTAAAACTCTAAAGGAAAAAAAAAACCATAAAGAATACTGAGAACTTGAGGAAATGGAAAGATATAGTATAACATCTGTAAAAATATCAATTTTCTCAAGTATAATAGCTAAATAAAAACTCTACTTTTAAACTTAAATGTTTACTATAAACAAAAGAATATAGTGAAGACAAAGTTGAAAATGAATACTAATAAGGTAAAGTGTGTTTATATATATATAACTTATTTTAAAAATATAATAATTAAGTGGTATAGAATTAGCATAAAAAGAAATAGATAAATAGAACATAGCAATTTGAAAGGAGATACATATTTATGTGAACACAAACACATATACACACACATACATGCACATTTGCTCAAAGCTACATTTGAAATCAGTGTGATAATTTAAAATAGTAAATGCTTGTGCTAATACATGGAGACTTAGGATTCCACTCAATACTATACAATGAAATTAATTTGGATAGACTTAATATTTAAATAATTTTTAAAAATTAAGTCATGATATTACTAGAACTCTATATGTGATAAAAATGTAAATAATCCTAGTTGAGAAAGACATTAACAGTATTCCAAAATTGAATATTACAGAAAATATTGACAGACAGGAAGAAAAAATATTTGCTACAGGAGTACATTAAATAAAACAAATCACAAAAACAACAAAGACAAAATCAACCAAGGGGACAAAAGACGATCTGGAAAAAAAAATTTGAAAATACATTAAATTAGATAAACTTATCTAATTTATCTAATTTAATATATAATCTAATTCATCTAATTAAGGATATTTATTTCCTTATCTCCTTAATAAATGAGAACTTTCTCCATTGACAACTAACATGCTTAAATATGTGCAAAAATTTAGCATAAGCTTAACAGACATCTAGTGATGTTTGTAACAGCAAATAATAGAAAACTGTATAGATCAAGATTGTCTTAATTATAACTCATTGTATATACATAGTCATTAAAAATGTTAAGGCACTTTTTACAACCCTTAAAAATGTTTGCTATATTGTTCCACTGGGGAGAACATGTTCTAAAACTTAACTACAACTTGCACCCCACAGAAGGGAATAGGAAAAAGCCAAACATAGTTTTTCTGTGTAGTCAGGGGAACCACTGGAACAAGAAAGCAATGCTAGTCATTTCCATTGACTAGGAAGCCATGGGATTTTTCTTGGATAATATGGCCTAAAACACTTTGATAAGCAGAAGATGAATTCCAAAACAGTACTTAATTCAGCCTAAATCTGGGGCACAGAAAAAAAAGTGGAATACAGGACAACTTCATGCTGCAAACACACATGGAATATGGAAAGTGCAAAATTAAAACAAACATTGAATGTAGACCACAGAAACACAGTAGTGGCAATTCAGGAGGAAATTTAGAAATGTCTTTGAGAGTAAAGTCCTTGAAATAGAATGAACATTCTCTGGCTTTTCTTGAGTTCATGAAACATATATAAGTAGAAAAGTGAGAAAATCTATAAACCTCTGCAATACAATCACGAAAAGGAAAGAAATGGATAAAATAAAAAAGTAGAAAGCAGGAATGAGCTAGAACTAATATTTTCATATTTACTTCATGGAATACACTTTAAGTAGTACATTTTATTTATCTTCAGACTCTCCTATCTGTGTAGAATTTAAAATATGTTAAAGATGAGGAAACTAAGTTTCAAAGAATCTCAAGAAAACCCCAGTGACTTAACATGCACACAGTTAGTAAATGAAGAATCTAACTTCAGAATCCAAGTCTGTCTGGCTAGTATATATCCTAGAATTTTTCCACCACACATCTATGCCCCCGGCAGAGTTCCTGGACAGTAGTGGTGCTTAATAAATATAAGTAATGCCACTGACACCAATACTAGTAAGCAGGTGTCCATTCAGTGATGGTAACACAATTTCAGTATTGATTAGGGCTGAGTTAATTTTTCCACCACACATCTATGCCCCCGGCAGAGTTCCTGGACAGTAGTGGTGCTTAATAAATATAAGTAATGCTACTGACACCAATACTAGTAAGCAGGTGTCCATTCAGTGATGGTAACACAATTTCAGTATTGATTAGGGCTGAGTTAAAAATGAATGCCATATTTATAATTTATTTGTGAGACAGAATATGTACAGGAGAATGGCGAATTTAGACAAGAATAACTTGGGAACCATTCACAAATATTTCTGAAAGAGAAAAGATAACAAAAATAAGATGAAGTTTATAGCCAATTTTGCTCATGGGGTCTCGGATGCAGAATTCAACAGTGACTCATGCTCAGAGTATCTAAAAATAAGGTTTTGAAGATGACACTTTCCTCTTCAAAGGTTCATGAAACCATTTTTTTCAGTCTTTGCTTAATAATATGTGTTTTTAAAAAGTATATAAGGCATTTAAATCCATTTGTGAAACATTTATCAAACAAATGCCCAAAATTATTTTCATTCATCGTTAGAACTCAAATCATACACATTACTCATTCTGTACATCTTAATTGATTCTATGTACATCCTTTAAAAATTGCACCTCTGTGAGAGTCACTTAGGCTACTAGAAATGAGAGATTTATTTTCTAAAGTGGGCTTCCAAAGTATGCGCTCAGAAAATCTGGAGACTTGTGTTGAATGGAATGATTATTAAGTAACTGACTGTTGCAATTATCTATACCTGGATTACAAATATATCTATTAATATCGAGTGCTAATTACCCATCATAATGACTCAAAATCTCTTTAAAATTATATCAGTGAAGAATATGTTAATTGGTATTACAGTAGATGTGGAATACATGTCAATGAAATTGTAGATATAAATTCATTTTTCTCTGATTCAATATTCTACCTTTTTTTTCACAGTGCTAAGAGCAAAAGCATAAAATGCAAGTTATCATCAATTATGTAATTTTTTTTCCCATCTCCTTCAATTATTTGATTTTTTTCTCTTTCCTATCCTTCCTTGCTTTTATTCTTCCTTCCTTTTTTTTTGTAATCAAGAACTTGTCTAAATGCCTTCTAAAGAAAATATTTTGGCATGTGTATTGAGGATATTTTTATGATCCAAATTTATAGGATACTAACTGGATGATATATCTATAATTGTAATGAGAGAGGGATTTTTGAGTCTACTACATTTGAAACTACTGGTGGCATTATTGTTATTGTGCAAAATACTGTCCCTATTTTCTTGGATGCCTGTCAAGGACAAACTATTTCAGATTTTCAAGCAATAGTAAAATAAATGGAATAAGATTTTTTTCCCAGCATGATACCAGAGGAGACTTGTATAAGACTCCGGAGGACATTCAGAAAATTTCTGTTTGCAGCCAGTGAATAAACCAAAGTCTTTCAGTTGTGTTTTATTGTTAGTTGAGAGATATTGGCAAGGATGCACAATGACTGTAAACCTTTCCATGAAATCCCTGAATGAACTGACACCAGCAAATTGTTTAATGGGAAACGTATTCCCAATCATGCCTTTGACACATATGCTTGAATTCTTACGTGAATTATTTATATACAGGCAAGTGCATACACACACACACACACATATATATATATATATATATATGCCTAATTATTCAGCTGTCTTATGAAAACTAACTTTAATCTTATTATCTATTATAAGATTTTTAGCATGCTTTCCTGAATCATCTACAAGAGAATTAAAGCTCAAATTCCAGAGGTTTTGACTTCTTTTTTTACCAAGAGATTAAATGAGTTCTTTCAAGGTCTTCTTATACTTGAATTTATTTTTAAAATGAAGGAGCATACTTTGGTTTCTTAAATACAGTATATAGAACATTTCATGATCATGAGGAATCTCAGAAGGACTGAAGAAATTCCAAGGATGAAGCTATGGTCTGAATGCTTATGTATCCTAAAATTCATAGTTTAAAATTAAAATTCTTAATGTGATCTTGTTAGGTGGTGGAACCTTCAGTACATGATTAAATCATGAGGCCAAATCCCTCATTAATGGAATTAGTGTCTTTATGAAAGAGACCTCAGGGAAATAATCCCAACCCCACTCCCCAACATATGAGGTTACAAGAAAAAGGAAGTTGGACTTCCACCAGGCACTGAAACTTGATCTGGCACCTCACAGCCTCCAAAAGTGTGAGAAATACATTTCTGTTGTTTATATTCTGCCCATTCTATGGTATTTTGTTAGAGCAGCCCAAAGAAGGACAATCTTAAGAACACTTCAATATGTGCTTTTACAAAGTAAAGCCAAACTCAATACATGTAATCAGAATTGCAATAATCTAGGGGCTTGATACCAGATTTCTTAGGAAGTCTTTTTCTACCTTAATATTCAATAAAATGATGACCTATCAAAAACTTTATTAGGCTGGGTATAGTGGCTCATCTCTGTAAACCTAGCACTTTGGGAGGTCAAGGTGGGAGGATCATTTGAGCCAGGAGTTCAAGACCAGCCTGTGCCCAGGGAGACCCCATCTCTACCAAAAAAGAAATAATAATTAATTAATTAAAAAATAAATTTAGAAAAAAAAATAGCTAGGCATGGTGGTGTGCATACACACCTGTGGTCCCAGCTACTTAGGTGGCTGAGGTGAGAGGATGGCTTTAGTTTGGGAGCACAAGGCTAGTGAGCTGTAAGAGTACCACTGCACTCCATCCTGGGCAACAGAGCAAGACCCTGTCTCACAAACAAAACAAAATAATAACACTAGCTTTTATTAACAAAGCACCAAGGCATATTTATTTTGAGTATAGATAAGACAGTAATATAGAGGCCACTACTATTTTTCAGATGACTTAGAAATTCATTTTAAAGGACACATTTTCTAGACAGGTATATATTCGTACTTTGTTAAAATGTTTTAAACACCTTTTTAGTCATTCCAGTTTAGAGAATGCTGAAGATATATGGTCCAAAATCTTGCCAAATCTCATTTTAGTAGAATTGGAAACATATTAAACAAAATGTTTTTCCTTGAGGAGCCCAGCAAGTTGATTTCTTGTTTTCAATAGGCACATTTGATATATTATTTTACAAAATGGAGAATTCTCCTCCTTGGCTTCTCATCTGATATGATGAACATATAAATTATTAACCAAATCATCAAATCAGGTCAGCTTATAGAAAGAAAGGAAGTGCTATTAATAATTGTTCAGAGACAATAAGCGTAAATCAAGGTAGTCCTAGGGAATCCAGGAAGTATGGTTACCCCAATCATATAGGATAATGTTCATTTTCTCTCATAAAATGCCCAGAATGCAATTGTACAGAAGAGTGAGAGATTCCTTCCTGCTCAAGAAAAGACCCATATTCTTCTTTTCATCAAGGACACACAGTTAAACCACATTTCCCAAGCTTCCTTATCTTTCTAGCCAAGCTTCCTTATCTTTCTAGCCAATTCATTGTGAACAGGAGTTTCAGGTGCTATTTCCGTATCTGGGCTGTAAAAATCTTTCCCTCTTTGCCCTCTACGTTCTTTTGTTTGTTTGTCTTGTTGAGACAGAGTTTCGCTCTTGTTGCTCAGGCTGGAGTGTAATGGCCTGATCTCAGCTCACGGCAACCTCCACCTCCCGATTTCAAGCGATTGTCCTGCCTCAGCCTCCCGAGTAGCTGGGATTACAGCCGCAAAGTGCTGAGATTACAGGCGTAAACCACTGCGCCCAGACTGCCCTCTATGTTCTTTATTCTTTCTGGAAGTCTGATATGGCTATACATTCCAAGGCAACATTGGAAACCATTGTTTTCATGATGTCAGAGCTTCTGTTAGTCTGTTCTTGAGTGACTGTATGGAGAATAACCCTGTCAACCTATTTTACCTATACAGCAGCTTACCTTAGCAAGAAATAAACTTCTTAGTATTTGTTTTGGGTTAAATTGTTTCCCCCAAAATGACATGTTGAAATCATAATCCTCAGAATGTGATCTATTTGGATATAGGGCTGTTGTAAATGTGATTAGTTAAGATGAAGTTATACTGGAGTATGGCAGGCCATTAATTCAATATGATTGATGTCCTTATAAGAAGTGGGAAATTTGGCCGGGCGCGGTGGCTCAAGCCTGTAATCCCAGCA
>NW_012113475.1:3776665-3830442 GCF_000951035.1 Colobus angolensis palliatus | reverse complement strand
CAGACATAGACACACAAAGAGAACATCATGTAGAGACATGAAGACAGACACAGTGGGAAGACAGCCATAAATATGGAACCAGAGACTGGAGTAACACTTCCACAAACCAAGGACTACCTGGCTACCCGAAGCTGAAAGAGGCAAGAAAGAATCCTCCTCTAGCAGCTTTGGAGGAAGCATGACCCTATCAATACCTTGATTTCAAATTTCTAGCATCGAGAACAGTGAAAGAATAAATCTGTGTTGTTTTAAGCCACCCAGTTTGTGGCACTTTGTCTCAGTATCCCTAGGAAAGTAATACAATTTTTAAGTCATTGTGGACTTTTTGGGGTTTATTCAGTACAGCAATTAACATCACCTAATACACAAGGAAGAGCCATGGTTTTGACACTGGGATTTTAAAAAGTTATTGTTCATGTGACAGGATGAACAAGCTTTGAAATTGGAAGAGAGGTCACAGTGGGACAAAAGCAATTCCCCAGTTTCACAGTTGAAGCAAATCTACTTTCCTATAGTTGTTTTGAGGTGTTTCCAAGCAATGAATAATTTGTGATGAACCATTTTCTCTCAGAATCAAATAGTCTTGCCAAGAAAGGGAGTTATTAAACAATCCCCATGACTGGCTAGCAATTCTCTCTTTAAGTATGTGAAAGGTCTTGTTTGGTAACCATCTATGCTTAAATACAAAAATTAAATATTTTGAAATTTCTTTGCTTTCCCAAATATCAAAAACACAAGATGTAAGCAAGCTCCAAAATTGCCCAATAAATTTTTTCTGTGCCAATTCTTATTGCATAAGCTGCTTTCCTCTCTGGCTACTAACCCTACATCTTAAAACCACATAAACTCTGAAACTAAGACTCGTGTCTTAACAAGTATTTAAACAACACTAATTTATAAAATAGGCAACGTAATGCAGTTATTCAGAAGGAAAAATGTCTCAAAGACATTCAAGTAGCAATCTATTTGAAAACAATAGCCTGTGAACTGTTTATGAAAAGCTTGTGGCTGGAATGAGTTTCCACTGTTATGTAAGAAAGACTGAAATATACGAGTAAATTTTACAAAAGATCAGAAAAAAATAAAAAAATAAAAAAACAGAGAATAAAGCATTATAGCCACATTTACCATTGGAAAAGGGGCAAACTGGAAACCATAACTAAATATCTGATCTATTTTACCACAATCAGTAAGACTTGTATCTATCTACCACTGGGAATATAACAAAAGCATCTGTGATATACTAAAGGAACTAACAACAATAAAAATGACAACAAATCACTGAGATAAAACAAAGATCTAAGCTGACTACCCCATAGGAATTATGTAAAGAGCAGTAATGTCTGATGCAGAGGATGGAGTACACCTGAACTGCATTCAAAAATTGCTAACACATGGCAGCCTACAGCAAATGCTCAGCCAGCTCCCTGCCAGAGAAACATGCCTTATCCACAGGTTATAGAATAAACACAGATGCAGGAAAATGAGTCACCAGAGGAAAACAAAAACCTAAATTGAAGGTAAATGAAGCTTTGTGCACATGCATGACAAGAAATCCATTGAGCAAAACTAATTTTATATCTGTGCCAGGATGGCTGTCTTTTATGTCGGGAATAGGAAACAGGAGGAAAAGGAAATAGTCACATAATAGTAGACCTTGAAATGTACTTAGATAGATAATACCTTCTGTACTGGAAGAAAAAAGAAAAAGAAAAAAAAGTGTATTCTAAGAGTTAAATTTCATCTACAGAGCTCTAAAGGGAAATAAAGAAATATTGGTACATATAAGAGAGAAATAAAAAGATGTATAAAAAAGAAAATACTGAGAATAAGAAAAATGTTCAATGGAAGATGTAAGAAAAATACGAAAGATTCTAGAAAAATGACTTTCTTTGTAATGCACATAAAATGATATAAAAATCAATCATCACCAGGAATATATTTATATAAAGTTGCTCTCTAATTCTTTCTATTTTTAAAGTTACCATATAACTATCTTATTTTACTGGAATCAATTATTAGTACTGAAGGAAAATTAATTTCTGAATTTTATACTGGCATAGACATTTCTACTCATTCAAAACCAAAAGTCTATGAAACATTTCTTGCTCCTTTAACTTAATGCAACATCTGCAGAATGCGCATACACTTGTGTGTCTCTAGGATAGTATTATCACACATTTCTTGAGGCAGAGGGCCACACATTAGTCCCTTGACTAAAATTAGTCCCTAAAGTTTGTTTAGGATCTATACTATTTTTCACTTATATTAAAAGCAGAGCTCTTTAGGACTAATTCCTTATCAGAGAAAAAAGTGAGATTTTCATACCTCACTATGAGTTAAGTTTAGTTAGCGACTTTGATGTTAATTCACCTTAGCTGCTTTGCCTTTTTAATGAGGCAATGTGATTGAATGAATTTAAGTATTCCAAATTCCTTTTCCAAGTGTGTCAATAGCATGAAGTGACCTTGGAGAGGATCTTGGCTCATACATAATAGTGTCTTGGTAGAAAGCCATTTGGCCCTAATACAGTAGTGGATCAGCTCATCCTGCCCATTTGCCACAGACCTGCTATCTTGGACACATGCTGCTCAGATGAACATTCCTGGTTTATAGCCCCAAATGCTGGCTCCTAAGAGGAGGGAAGGAAAGTGAAAATCACTCTCTCTCCTGACACTGATTCCCTCTGAGGAAAATCTGTCTTCATTTAATTTGTTTAGAATTCTTATATAGGTTAAAGAAGCAAGTTCAATCAGTGAAGCAATCTAAACCAGAGTGTTCTAAAACAGCAGACTTGCCATGAAGAGCTTACTGTACAATTGGGAAGGGATGAGAATGCATTTGCTAAAATTCGTTGATCTCTTTAGGAACGGAGATACATTTGCATGCTTATGAGAGAAAACTATGATACAGTTAGACCAGATCAATAAAGACTATGTGGTAGAAAGGCCCTGTAGTTCTTTTTTCTTATTCTTGTCTTATTTTTCTTTTCTTTGTGGAAGGAAATAAAAAATAAGATGCCAATGGGAAAGCAACAAAAGAAGCTAATTGCCAAAAGAAAAGCAAAAGGCTAAAGATAATATGTTTGTCATTTAACAAATGAGGTTCTCTGCTTATTAAAATTTTCTGATAAAAAATAGAAGCAAAATCGTTTATTTGAATTTTGATTCTTTGAGAAAAGTAACAGAAAACAAGGAACTTTTCAGTAGAGAATGCAGCCCATAATGCTGAACCATCTCAACTGGTGATTCTCAACATCTCAGAGTAAATAAAACCTTTAAAATCATTTATATTAAATCTACTAGTGATCCTAGGGCTATTTGAGCCCAGAATCATGATATGTAAATTATAATACATTTTGATTCTGTAAGAAAATAATCCATATAGGGCATAAGAACTTTTAAAGTGGAAATTTGTTTACGCTACTGTGACTCCTGTTCAGATTTCTATGACACTGTGGCTTTTCAATCTGGAGAAGCTGACCTACATTTCCAAGAATGTTTCTGGTTAAGATTTGTCACAAGACGTGTGTGTGTGAAATTTGGAAGGCAGAA
The DNA here is from genome assembly GCF_000951035.1 of Colobus angolensis palliatus. Taxonomy (NCBI): domain Eukaryota; kingdom Metazoa; phylum Chordata; class Mammalia; order Primates; family Cercopithecidae; genus Colobus; species Colobus angolensis. Next base: position 3,826,888 of record NW_012113475.1, on the reverse strand, counting down.
AGGAAGCAGTGGCCATATTTATTCTTGGGAGGTTGAATTAGATCGTGCATGTCTTTGCAGAGCTGCTGAATCATCTTGTTGATTTCGGCAAAAAATGATTCTAAAGGCCAGTCCTCTTGAAATTTCTTCCATTATAACCTCCAAATCATTGTGTGAATAGGGCAAGGGGATAGTAAGAGACCATCATGGATTCATTCCAATGAGAGATAAACTGCAAGTTCCAGCTTGTTCCTTGGGAGCCCCAGTTGACACTGCTCTTCCCCACTTTCCCTCGGACTGCCTATCCAGTGACTTCACACTTAGCACCAGATGACGAAATAACCAAACCAAGATTGTTTTAGCAGCTTCTACAATCACGTAAAATTGCATTGCTCTACACATCTATCATTCTACAGCATTTCTAGTAGTTCTGAATGAATGCTGTTCTCCCTAAATGCTTTGCTGTATTTTAATTCTGGTATATACTATAATCCATTTCCTTAGACTACCATGCTGTTTTTTACATTATGCTGTTAAATTTTCTTATTAATATAAATATAACAAGTTGTTTTGATCTTACATCAGAAAAAAAAATGGGTTATGCAACTAAGAACTTAGTAGTACCTTTACCACCTAACAATATTCTACCTTCTTTTTCAGATTAAACTCAGTTCTCCATTGCTCCAACTTTCTATGACTAAAGGAGACATCAGAAGTTATATCTTCTACACTATCACTTTCTTTTTCTTAAGGTCCATTCAGAGAAGTGAGCACTTAATCCTATCGGTTCAATTGTTTATTTTAAATAGGATGATTAGTCTAGTAATACACAAGATTGCAATTAACAACATTCATTAGGAAATTCTATACAAAATGTAACAAAGTTCTATTGAAGTAACTTTGACTTAGTTTAAGGTTGATTCATTTTCTCCTGCCCCAAGTCTGTTCTTGTTTTAAAGTGCTGTCTCAAATTAACTAATGATAGCATTACTCTAACATTTTTTCTATCTTTTTAAAATTGAAACATAAGAGCTGTACATATTTTTGGGGCACATGTGATATTTTAATACATACATGCAGTGTGTAATTATAAAATCAGAAGACATTGGGATATCCATCACCTCAAACCTTTATCTTTTCTTTACGTTGGGAACATTCCCACTCTTATTCTCTAGATAGCGTTACTTCTTTATTTATCTAAATTGTTTAAAGCATACCAGACTCTTATCATTATTTCAAAAAATTGTTTCCCCTTTATGTCTCAAAATTTCTTGTTTTAGATTTGACCAGAATGGGATAAGATCATGGGTTTGAAGAATTGTAGATCCTTTCTTGGTGTCCCAATTCTGGTTTTACTTAGTTGCTTACAGAGATTCTAGAGAATGTTTGAGCAAATTAAGTAGTTTCTCAAAATAACAACTAATGCCGTTTCACAGGGAATTAGGCAGTTTGTCATATTTGGAACAAATTTTCAAATAGGAGAAAAATGCTAACAAATATTCACCATAACCAGTGTGTAATTTATGGTCAACAGTCATAAACACAAAACAACCAGCATTAAATTTCTTACCCTCATCTTGCAGTAAAAGGATGTTAACAGCTGCCAATCTGTATTTGTTAGAAATTAAATATTACTGAATAAGGTTACAGAAAAATAAAATTTAAAAAAATGTCTGCATGATTGAATTCTTTTGTTTAACACATGCTGTTTAACTCAGAAGGTTTTGGACCTATAATAAGTCCAGCTGGTTTCTTATGTTTTAATTATGTTTAAAAATACATTAGAGGTTAAAGTCTAATTTTTAATTTCAATAGTAGATGCCTACAGCTTTTTTGGCAGCCAGAATGATAGTTAGTGGCATTTGCTTTTGGTATACATATATATTTATGTCTGCATTAAAATGCTTATAAAAATTTACATGGATCCACATCTAAAAATGGTAATATGCTTTCTTCCTCACCCCCTTTGGTAAATGCACACTTAAACTGTGTGATTAGAACAAAACATCTATGTTGTACAAAATATTGTGTAGCATTTACTTAATCTTTATCAGTCATTCTGAACATAAGTCTTATTTAAATTATTAGGTAGAATTAGTCACTCTTAAAAAAATGTCTCTCTTGATGGACTACCAACAGTCCTAGCAGTGATTATTACTTTTCAAAGATATAACTGAATAAAGCATTTTCTGTGTACTATATGCCATTATAGGGTTTATGGATTATGTACTAGAAAGGTTAAAGGCAGACCCCTTCATAACTATGGATTCAACAGCGCAGGTTCATGACCTTCAAAAGATGAATTTTAATGACCCTGAAATCTCTCTCAAATAAATTAATACATCTATACACATGAGAAATAAGGGTGGAATAAAATGCCTAAAAAGCTAAATAAAGTAGGAAAGAAAACAGTTAACTTTAACAGAACAAACACTTTAGTTTTTTATTTCCTCTAGGAGGCAATTTGATGCCAACCAACCACATGGACATAACAGAAGGTATTGTGGGCAGGAATGTCAATGAGCTTGCTTTTTCTCACCTTAGGAAAGTGAAGCAGGCTGTTAGCCATAAAATGAATCATCTTCTTGGGAATAAAGTGGTTCACCGTTGACCCTTTTTCCCAAACCCAGGCCCTACAGCACTAAATGAGCTAGAGTCAGTGCTGCCCGGGTTGACCCTTGGCTTCATAGGTGGAAACTCCACCATCAGTGGAGCCAGCTGCTGCCATGCTCCCTGAGAAGAGCATTTTGCCAAGATGGACAATTTTCCTTTGAGTCACCACACACCCCTAACGTGTATGATGGTGTCAGTGATGCTACCAGATCTGTGAAGACACGTTTAAATCTGGAAGGGAGACCATTCAAATGTTTGGCCTCAGCATAAACCCGAATGTTTCTCCACCATTTTGCCTCCACTCTTTTAATGTAAGAATTACATTCTCTTCAGCTGTATGACCAAATATTCCCATCCAACAGGAGTGTTTTGCAATTTAATTCAAGCAGGGCACAACACGGCAGCAGCACACCTCCAAAATGGGAGTTCCAGAAAATACTGAAGAGAACTAGTCAGGGTACACTGCAATATTTTTTATTATTATTATACTTTATGTTCTAGGGTCCATGTGCACAACTTGCAGGTTTGTTACATGTGAATACATGTGCCATGTTGGTGTGCTGCAGCCATTAACTTATCAATTACATTAGTTATATCTCCTAATGCTATCCCTTCACAGGCCCCAGTGTGTGATGTTCCCCTTCCTGTGTCCGAGTGTTCTCATTGTTCAATTCCCACCTATGAGTGAGAACATGCGGTGTTTGGTTTTCTGTTCTTGCAATAGTTTGCTGAGAGTGATGGTTTCCAGCTGCATCCATGTCCCTACAGAGGAAATGAACTCATCCTTTTTTATGGCTGCATAGTATTCCATGGTGTATATGTGCCACATTTTCTTAATCCAGTCTGTCATTGATGGACATTTGGGTTGGTTCCAAGTCTTTGCTATTGTGAATAGTGCCACAATAAACATACGTGTGAATGTGTCTTTATAGCAGCATGATTTATAATCCTTTGGGTGCTCATCATCACTAGCCATCAGAGAAATGCAAATCAAAACCACAATGAGATACCATCTCACATTAGTTAGAATGGCGATCACTAAAAAGTCAGGAAACAGCAGGTGTTGGAGAGGATGTGGAGAAATAGGAACACTTTTACACTGTTGGTGGGACTGTAAACTAGTTCAGCCATTGTGGAAGACAGTGTGGTGATTCCTCAAGGATCTAGAACTAGAAATACCATTTGACCCAGCCATCTTATTACTGGGTATACACTATAGTGTTTTTTAAACCTCATGTGCTATAGGAGCATTTTTCAGTGTGTATTAAGGAAAAATATTTTTGAACTATATCGAAGGGGATAAAATATGATGCCTCTCATAATTAGCATATTGGAGGTTAGAAAATGAAAAGAACCCTAAAGAGAAAGAAAGGCCAGAAATTGGTGTTCATTCCTCTCTGCATTATTATCTTCTATATCTGAAAATTCAGTGTGGGTCTCTGCCAGAAGTATTGAGGTCGCTGTGTTTCTATGAGTGTGTGTATGTGCTGGGAACAGGGCATGAAGAAGGGGATTTTCATGTTTGTGTGATTTACAAAAGGTAAATAAGTTGCCTGTAGTATTAAAGCTATGATTTGAATTGGGGGATCAGGGAGGCCTGGATTTAAGGATTCCTCATATTTCCTTGCATATGGCAGTTTAATTTAGTAATACACAACAAATCAAAAAAAGTAGAAAGTCTCTTGCAGCCTTCTTTTAAATTAGTATGGGGCCCATAGAAACTGAGATTGGTGCTCATTTTCTCTCCATAGGCTAAGGTACCCCTTCATTTAATAAACATTTTCTAAGACCATGCTGTGTGCCAGGTACTAATTTAGGTACTATTCTGCCATCAAAAATAAAAGTCCCTGCCTTCAATGGAGCTTACACTTCAGTGTGGGGTATGAGAGGAGGAAACAAAATAAGCAAATTTTAACATGGACTATCAAATGGTGATGTATGCTATTAAGCAAAATAAAAAAGAAGGATAAAGAGAAGAGGGGTGGAGGAAATGCTGTGATTTTAAATATAGTTCCCAAAAAGGACTTTCCATAGAAGATGACGTTTGAAAAAAGGTTTGAAGGAACTGAGAAGTCAAGTATATGTATATCTTGTGTATTCAAGGGGAGAGAAGAGTAAATATGAAAGTACAAAGGCTTGCAGCAGCAGGGTGCTCAGAGTATTCAAGGAACAGGAAGAAGACACTACTGAAATGGGCAAAGTAAGGGTAGAAAAGATGAGTGGGGAATAACCATAAGGATGGCTCTGATACAGGAAGTTATTTAAGCAACATGAGCAGAAGAAAGATGTGATCTGGCTTACATGTTAAAAGAGTTGCTGTATTCTATTGAAAATACTGTGCAATACTTCGTAGGAAGCAGTAACAGAAATAAAGAGAAACACTAGGAAGCAAATGAATGATTAATTCAGAAGAGACACAATGGAGCATTGAGTGAGGTGCTGACAGTGGAGGTGATAAAGCACGTGAGATTTTTCTCAATTTTGAAAGATTAACTGAAAAAGATTTTCCGGTGGATTAGATGTAGATTGTGAGAAAAGGAGAGAAGCTAAAGACAACCCTCACATTTTCAGTCTAAGCACCTGGAAAAATAGAGGTATATTTATAAACCTAGTGACAACATTAGAAAAATAGGGTGGGGTCACATAACAGTTTTGAACATATTGAATTGGAAATGACAGACAATCACTAGAAGATGCTGAGCAGGCAATAGAGGCATTGTCTATGTTAAAGGTGCAGACTGGAAATTTTACACATAGGTAACATTTAAAGCCATCATACTTCAGGAAACCAAAACTGACACTTCCCCCTGTTTCCATTATAATTAAGCACTTCACACACCATAGTTTGAAAACAAACAAACAAAATAAAACAAAAACCTGTACATTCTGAGATTGAAACAAAACTAATAGGATTTCTTTAACTGGTTCTGGTACTCGAAATAATAAAACCTTGGATATTGTTCACAAATCTGGAATTTGTAACACAACTAATCCCTGAGTTATGATATATTGATATATAAATATATGTCATGGCCTTTATAAATATAATAATAATTTGAGAAAGTTGTTTGTCTTCCCTCTGCAAATAGACTAATGAAAATTTAGTAACTTCAATCGATTTGTAGATTTTCCACCCTTCAAATATGCACTATGTTCTTTATTTGGTAAGTCAGTACTCCTGATATCTGATGGTCTCACACACTTGGTAAGAAATGTGTTTCGTTTTTCAAAGTGGCATCACCTAGGAGTAAATCTAAATGATGAAGAGGTCCAAATTGAGGCTGGGCAGTCCTGTCAAACCTGAACTTATGTTAGAAACACCTGTGGTATTGAAAAGCTACCTTTGCCCAGGTTCCATGCCAAACCAATTATTTATGACTCTTTGGAAGTAAACCTCAGATATCTGTCCCCAAAAATGCTCAGTTAATTGTAGTGTGTAGTCAAAAAAAATGTTAAAAATCATTGATGTAGAGGTTGCAGAGGTAGGAAGAAACAAGAAAGGAAGACCAAGAAGAAATAGAGAGAATTGGCCCTAGAGCCAAGTGAAAAGACTGAAGAAGGAGGGAAAAATCAATATATCAAGCACGACTAATAGACCAATGAAATAAGTAATAAAAGTTGGTCATTGAATTTGGCAATGTGCCTGTCCTTAGTAAATTTGTAAAACATAGTGCCATAGATTTCAAAGAAAAGAAAGGGAGAAGAGGTAGAAAAAGTATCTATAGACAAATCTTTCAAGGAATTTTTCTCTAAAGGGAAGACCAGGGGAATACAGACATAAATAATGAGGCTGTGAGATTAAGAAAGATTTTTTTTTTCAAATAAAGTACTGGTTTCTTATGTATTTGATAATGATTCTGTATGTGCAATGAAAAATTGTGTACACATAAATGAAAAAAGTTAATTACTGAAGCACTGGCTCTGAGTAGACGATGAGTCGAAGCCAATGAATAAATGGTAGATTTGGCCTTAAAATTAGAAGCATACAATTCTATTCCTGGAGGAGGGAAATTAGGGGCATCTGACTACAGATGCAAGTATGTTAGTAGCTTTAGAGAAGAAAAGCTTATGGAAGCTCTACCTGATTCTCAGTGAAATATGAACAAGGTCATCAAGTTAATGTAATAAAAAGGAAGGCCACTCAGAGTAGGGTCCCCAAATCAGCAGCATCACCTGGGAGCTCGTTAAAACTCTAGAATTACCACCCCCACAAGAGACCTATTGAATCAGAATCTGTGTTTTTAATAAGATCCTCAGGTGATTTATATGCAGATTAAGTTTGAGAGGCACTGATCTAGAAAAAAAGAGTGGAAGAGTTAAAGGATTAGGGAAATATGGTAGGCTAGCTGACAAGCATGAAGGGCCCACTGGAGGTTAATGATCCCATAACCAATTAGCATGGTTATGAGGTTTTATACAAACGGTTAAAATATGTGGGTCCAGGTTGAAGAGTACCAGAGAGATGCTTTAACAAGTGTTACATTTTGTCAGAAGAGGACAGAGATAAATAAGTAAGAGTTTACAGTAATTTTAAGGAAGTTATGATTAAGAGGTCTGGGGATTTAAAGTGGGGTGATACAGAAAATGAGAACAAGATATAGTGAAATGGGAAGGACAAGGTCAGAGGCATGTGAACAAGAGCAACTCTATGTTGAACAGGAGCTGGGTAAAATAAGTCTGAGACTTACTGGGCTGCATTCCCAGATGGTTAAGGCATTCTAAGTTACAGGAGGAGATAGGAGGTCAAAAAGATACAGGTCAAAAAGACATTGCTGATAAAATGGATTGCCATAAAGAAGCTGGCTAAAACCCACTAAAACCAAGATGGCCACAAGAAGGACCTCTGGTCGTCCTCACTGCTACACTCCCACCAGCACCAGGACAGTTTATAAATGCCATGGCAATGTCAGAAAGTTACCCTATGTGGTCTAAAAACAGAAGGCATCCACCCCTTGTTTAGCATATAATCAAGAAATAACCATAAGAATGTTCAACCAGCAGCCCTTGGTGCTACTCTGTCTATGGAGTGGCCATTCTTTCATTCCTTTGCTTTCCTAATAAACTTGCTTTAACTTTACAGACTCTCCCTGAATTCTCTCTTGCGCGAGATCGAAGAACCTTCTCTCGGGGTCTACGTCAGGACCTGTAACATCTTTCTGGCAACCACAGAAGGGACACGAAGGCTACCTTTGGGTAAGTGGTGGGGTCCTGTAACATCTTTCTGGTGAACCACAGAGGGGCTATACTGAAGAGACCCGGGATCCAAAGGGAAATAATCTGTGAGCACCAACTGGCTGACTTTGGGTAAGTGGGGTACATATATTCGGGTAAAGAATGAGGTTGAGGTAGCAGCCCAGCTTAGGCAACTTAGGGGAGTTAGCGTCTCTCCTAAGACAGAGAGGGTTAAAGAATCCTCTCAATAAAAGGCAAGGACGCCTGAGCGAGCTTGGGTTAGAGGCCTGACTTAGGAGTGTTAGAATACAGTCTAAGATTTTGAATGTTAAAAGCCCTTCTCAGTAAGGGCTGGATCTGGACACCTGTCCGTTTTGGCTAAGAATGTGTTTGGCACTACAGGATTTTAATTGCTATTCTCTTTGGAATAATCTGCCTTGCACTCTTTGCTGACAGCTGTGGGTGACAGGATTAGGTATATACAGGATCATGGGACATGGGGAGCTTTTTCCTCCCCCAAAAGGGTAAACTTGAGAGCTAATGGGACTCCCTGAAAAAAAAATCCCTTCACTACAGCAGCCGCCTGAACTTTTCAGTATCACTGCAATGGGTGGGTCCTTCTCTGGTCTCCCTGAGCATTTCACATTCCCCACCCTGCTGCATGCAATGCTTTCCTCTCTCTTTTCTCTTTTTCATCTTTTCTATTACTCAGGGCAACCATCTTGCCCAGAGACCACATATTGAAACTCCTGGTCGGAGGTTGAATTAACAATGATGGGGCAAGTTTGAGCCTCGCCAGTTTGATACTGGATACTAAGCAGAGTCGTTAATGTCTATGTTTTGTCACAGATATTTTACTCCGGCCAGGATAGAAAGAGATAATTCTCCTTTGTATTTTAGCTTGGCCCCCAGGGCTATGATCCAGTCGCTTGGTCAGTAGGGCCACTCAAAGAAAGGGAACACAAAAGCTTCACATGCCAGCAAAAGGGTAGGAATTTCTTTCTAGTCAGATTTCTAGCCTCTCTCTCTCTCTTTCTGTGTGTGGCAGGGTTAGGGCGGGGCGTGGCAGGGGATGGGTGTAAACTATATGAGGTTTCTTTCTGGTCAGTCATGTCCTTGGGACCTTGACCTTGTAGCCATGTGGCAGTACCTACTCTTGGTCTCCACCTTCACAATGGTGGCTGGGGTTCAGGAGTAAATTCCCGGCTTGGGGGATGATCATTTATCTTCTGTCTGTCTATGTATTTTTGTGTATTATATGTGTAATATAAAAGAGCTTTAATTAATTGGTTTAATAATAATAAGAGCTTAAATCAAATATTTTGTCAGAAAAGTAAAAAGTATAATGTCTTTTGGTTCACATGACTTAAGTAACTTTTGGCAAATAAAGACAGCTTTAAAGATTATTGATAAAATAAAGACAGTTGGTCTAAATTATGCAGGTCAGATATTAAGTTTTACAAATGCTGTAAGGTCATAAGCTGTTTCTTTGACTTTTGAAAATTGTTCAATTTACCTACTTTGGAGCATTAGATTCTAGATAAGGACTAGGGACATGTGGAGTTAGCCATGCTCCCTAGCTATGCAAAGAAGGTTCCTCATAAAATGCCACTATGACTTGTAACTATACGACTTGCCTGCTTTACAGCTAGGTAAGGCCTAGGAACATGTGGAGTTAGCCATGCCCCTCTATCTGTGCTGGAAAATGTCAGACCCTCTCTGCACTTCTGCCTGGTATGTCCTAGGCTAGGCTTCACACGTAGTACATAATCAAAATCAATTACTAACCAGGCTTTTCACCAAAAGTAAAAGTCCCTAAGAGTTAGCAGTGTAACATGTATCAGAGACTGCTGAAGAAACAGTTCTACAAGCAAGGCGTGTAAGTGAAGTGAAATGTGTTTTTGGTGAAAGATTATAAGAAGGCATGGGAAGGTGGATTTCTTGCCTAAGTTTAAGGGGTTAAAGAATGTTTTCAGTTAAATAGAATAAAGCTAAAGGTTTGAGCAAGTTATGAAAGGTTTGTGAAAAATTAATTGTAAAAAAATCTGTGTGTGAAAATATTAGCTAAAGTTGAGGGGTATTCAGTTTTTCTATAAAAACTTTTATAGAAAACAACAAAAAGAGCCCTCTTTTGGGGTCTGAATCAGGACCCCTTTCCTGTAACATCTTTCTGGAATACCCTACTCTGTCTATGGTATTGTTGGACTTTCACTACTTTATTTTCTTAACAAACTTGCTTTTACTTTGCACTGCAGACTTGCCCTGAATTCTTTTTTGCACAAGATCCAAGAACCCTCACTTAGGGTCTGGATCTGGACACCTGTCCTGTAACAAAGATGTTGTGGTTTCTAGCCCGGGGGAAGTTAAAGTACTGTTGGAGTTGTGGTGCTACGTGGAATGAACTGGAAATATTTTCTTCATCTCTTGTTAGTTATAATTGATTGTTAAGAATGGCATTTTACAAGATTGCTTAAGTTTCTATTTGTCTTTTAAATTTATTTCTCCTAAGCTAAATATTACTCATTTTCCTAGCACCTTGAGTTTATTTTTCCCCTTAATTATAGGGTTATATCTCAAAGTGTTTTCTCTGCCACTTGTTGGTTTTTTCACCTGTACCCCTAAGTATAGCATTTCCAGTCTTACTCCAATATGGATGAGACTCAATCTCTTGGAGATCAAGAGCTCAAAAGAAGCAATTACTTATTGTAACCACCCAAGGGGTTCTTCCTGCCCACTATGTAAAGAAAGAGGACAGCACTGTAAGAGAAACAGTTTAATAGACATGAGGCCGGCCATGCCATATGGGAGATGGAGTTCATACTCAAATCATCTCATTCAGAGCTCGTAGATTAGGGGTTGTTCAAGAGCAATTTGGGGAAAGAAGTGGGGGTTGCCAGATAACAGGTGCTTGCTGCTGAATGGTTGGGGTAGAGACAAAATCATAGGGGGTTAAAGTTGTCCTTCTGCCAGCCAAATCAGTGTGGGGCCACAGAAGTGGGGTTGTTAGTCCAGCTGGTGCCATGGATGTCAGACATGCAAAAAACCTGGAAAGATATCTTAAAAGGCCAATCTACTATAGTAGTATTATTTGCAGGAGCAACTGAAGATGTTGCATATCTTACAACCTCTGGAATAAAGTCTGAACGTTAGCAGGTCTCAGGCTCCTCTCCCCCTGCTCAGCCTGATGACCTACTATTAGCTTTATAAAAGTGGTTGAGTTTTGAGCAAGGCCTATTATCATTTAAACTGTAGCCTGAATGTCTTCCAAAATTAGTTTGGCCCAAACACCCAGGAATAATGAAAGGAAAGGCAAGATGGGGGTGGGTTAGCTTAGCTTACTGTTATAATTTTCTCACTCATATAACTGTTGCAAAAGCAGCTTCCTTATCAAGGGCCAGAAAAAGACTGGATGCATACCTGAAAAAACTATGACAACTTCCTGAAGCTAGACCAGGTATTGGTTGGGGGCAAAAAAGAAAAAGACTGACTACTCAGGATAGAGAAGGTTTGAATGAAAAGCTTTTAGTTAAAAGTGAAAGCTGTGTGGAGAATACCTCAGCTTTAGGCTCTGCCTCTGATTACAGACAAGAAAAGACTATCAACTGTCAACCACTATGCTTATAGAATATGAAGTTTGAAGTGTGGACCATCAGTACCCTAGAGAGTCTTTAGCCTGTGGAAGAAAATTGCATGGGATGACTTAGATGAGCAACAAATATTTTATTCAGAATGATGGCAATAGGGAGGAAGACTACTATGCTCAACTCTGTTGGGTAAGCTAGTGGACAGATACTGGAAGACATTAGGTGGGAGGTTGGCCAGTGTCATTAGGCCATCTGTGTTTGCTAGTGATTAGTGTAGTTAAACTCCTGTCCTCTCACAGAAAATAGGACATAGGGTCACCATCTTTCTTGATGATTACGTTTCAAAGGGATGGCTTCCATGTACTTGAGAAAGACATTTCTGGGTTGTAAAATTGGCAGGAGTCTGAAAGAACATTTAAATCTCAAGAAACAGGAAATAATTTGCATTGCAAGTTTTCTAAAGAAAAAAAATGGCCAGGAGTCTATAGACAGGAAGAAATATGTCTAAAGTTTGGTCAAGCTGAGGGAAACATTAAGGCCATCTTGATCAAATTCTTCTCTTCAAAGCCTATCTCCTGTGATAACCCACCATCTCATAGTAACGGGAGATGAGCATCTTGGGTTCCTTTGGCATAGAAGGAAAAATTGCCTATAGACTGAAGCTGGGTTAGACAGGTCCAGTTGAAAATTGCTCTAAGAACTCAATAAGAACTCATATTAGTTTCCACTTTTCATCACAATCTACTCATTGTCCTATGAGACACTTTCAAAATTTTCACACAAAATCTATCACACTTGTGTTACTTAGCACATAACACAAGTACAATATATTTAATGTTAACAAATACCTTAGTGCTAAGTATTAAAAAAAAGTGAACAGATTTAGTAAAATGGCACAGTCAAATCATTCTGATAGAACTTCTGCCACGTGCCTGCAAAGTGGCACAGGGCTTTGCTCTGGAGCACTGTTCATATGTATGAAAGTTCTTAACTTTCAATTTGTGATTTGAGAAATTTTTGTGCTATATTCTTGAAGAGATTAAAAATTCAAAATAAAGCCCCAAATCAGCCTTAAATCACAAATCAATAACTATCATAGTTTATAACAGTATTTACTCATACCTATTTATGATTTAGTAGGTCATTCTCAGTGCCATGTTGCTTTGACTATTATTTATTTATATGGTCTTGGAGGAATGTTGTTAACATGGGAGAAATTTATTTGACACTGGTGTGACATTGTGCAGGATGTGGACTTGTTGAAGCAGATGTCTTCTACGTTATTCAGTGTAGTACAATGTGCTGTTGCTCTAGAACAGGTTGAAAAGCAAGTCTGCCTCATGCCCTGTCATATAATCCCAAATAGTGGAGTGCCAATGCCCTCAAGAAATATTTGCTGTGTGTAGATATAGATTATGACAGATATTTTATACTGAAAGTAGAATTTATATCAAAATCTAAAGTTATCATCCCTGCAAATTTTGTGTACACATTAGGGTTCTATGTCTTATTAATTAAAAACAGCATGCATTCAGTAGTTTTCTGAATATTTGTGCACATACTTATCTTTGTGACTACACATTTTCTCTTTGATTTGCACTTCGTGTTTCTTTTTTTTTTTTCATTTTTGTTATTCCCCAGGAAATAATGCATATTTTCTCTGAAACAATTAATATTTATACAATAGTTTCTAATAACTATTTTATGAAATTATTTCAAAGTAATGAAATTGGAATGACCTTAAAATTTAAAGACCCTTGCATTTTGGAAATATCTTCTCTTCTCTTGTTTTTTCTTCACTTCCTTTCCTTTCTCTCTTTCCTTTATTTTCTTTTCCTTTAATAGAAATGCAGAGGGCCGGGAGTGGTGGCTCAAGCCTGTAATCCCAGCACTTTGGGAGGCCGAGACGGGCGGATCACGAGGTCAGGAGATCGAGACCATCCTGGCTAACACGGTGAAACCCCGTCTCTACTAAAAAATACAGAAAACTAGCCGGGTGAAGTGGCGGGCGCCTGTAGTCCCAGCTACTTGGGAGGCTGAGGCAGGAGAATGGTGTAAACCCGGGAGGCGGAGCTTGCAGTGAGCTGAGATCCGGCCACTGCACTCCAGCCTGGGCGACAGAGCAAGACTCCGTCTTTAAAAAAAAAAAAAAAAAAAAAAAAAAAAATAGAAATGCAGATATTGTTGTCTAAGCAGCTTGTAAGGATGCCAGCTTCCATTTGTCATGTGCTAAATTTGACTAGTTAATCTACTTGGTGCTTTTAAAAACCTCATTAAATTGTTTAAGTGATTTCTCAAAATACGTATTTTTTTACATGTGAGAAAACAGAATTGTAGAGTTTGTACAGTGACATGAAGGTCAAATGGATGGCTAAGCATGATTTGAAAGCAGAAATATATGTCATCAAAGTTTATGAACATTTCACTATCTCCAGATGCTTCATATGGCTCAAATTATAGATAGGCACTTACATTTTAAAATCATACTTAACTCAAGAATATGAATAATCTTTCAGAAAATTAATAGCGTCAGCACCAATGCTGTAAATTACTATATCCCTTAAACATTGCAAATGAGAATCTTGGTTGTATCACTAGTAGATAAAATGTACTCAAGGTGTTCCCTAAACAATCGTTAGTCATTATTTTCCCTGAAAATATTTGTAGGTGCTAATGTCAACTTGCAAAAAAATTCATCCAGGAAAATGTTGAAAAAAATGCTAGAAATGAAACTACATACCTATTTATTTAGCTCAAATGCCTGTTTCAAATCATCTAGCACTTTTCAATCTTTACTTTTTTTTTTTTAATTATACTTTGAGTTCTGGGATACATGTGCAGAACATGCATGTTTGTTATATAAGTATACACATGCCATGTTGGTTTGCTGCACCCATCAATCCATCATCTACATTAGATATTTCTCCTAATGCTGTCCCTCCCCTATTCCCCCACCCTACAACAGTCCTCAGTGTGTGATGTTCCCCTCCCTGTGTTCATGTGTCTCACTGTTTAACTCCCACTTATGAGTAAGAACATGCAGGGTTTGGTTTTCTGTTCCTGTGTTAGTTTGCTGAGAATGATAGTTTCCAGCTTCATCCATGTCCCAGCAAAGGATGTGAACTCATCCTTGTTTGTGGTTAGACAGTATTCCATGGTGTATACGTGCCACATTTTCTTTATTTAGTCTGTCATTGATGGGCATTTGGATTGGTTCCAAGTCTTTGCTATTGTGTACACTCCTACAATAAACATATGTGTGCCTGTGTTTTTATAGTAGAATGATTTATAATCCTTTGGGTAAATAACCAGTAATGGGATTGCTGGGTCAAATGGTATTTCTGGATCTAGATCCTTGAGGAATTGCCACACTATCTTCCACAATGGTTGAACTAATTTACACTCCTGCCAACCATATAAACATGTTCCTATATCTCCACATCCTCTCTACCATCTGTGGTTTCCTGACTTTTTAATGATCGCTATCTGACTGGCATGAGATGTTATCTCATTGTGGTTTTGATTTGCATTCCTCTAATGACCGGTAATTATGAGCTTTTTTAATGTGTTCATTGACCACATAAATGTCTCCTTTTGGGAAGTATCTGTTATTATACTTTGCCCACTTTTTGATGGGGTTGTTTGCTTTTTTCTTGTAAATTTGTTTAAGTTCCTGCTTGATTCTGGATATTACTCCTTTGTCAGATGGATAGATTGCAAAAATTTTCTCCCATTCTGTAGGTTGCCTGTTCACTCTGATAATAGTTTCTTTTGCAGAAGCTCTCTAGTTTAATTAGATCCCGTTTGTCAATTTTGACTTTTGTTGCCATTGCTTTTCGTGTTTTAGTCATAAGTCTCTGCCCGTGCCTATGTCCTGAATGGTATTGCCTAGCTTTTCTTCTGGGTTTTTATGGTTTTAGGTCTTACATTAAGGTCTTTAATCCATCTTGAGTTAATTTTTGTATAAGGTGTAAGGAAGGGTTCTAGTTTTAGTTTTCTGCATACAGCTAGCCAGTTTTTCTAATACCATTTATTAAATAGGGAATCTTTCCTCATTGCTTGTTTTTGTCCGGTTTGTCAAAGATCAGATGGTTGTAGATGTGTGGTGCTAATTCTGAGACCTCTGTTCTGTGTCATTGTTCTATATATCTGTTTTGGTACCAGAACCATGCTGTTCTGTTTGCTGTAACCTTGTAGTATAGTTTGAAGTCAGGTAGCATGATGCCTCCAGCTTTGTTGTTTTCGTTTAGGATTGTCTTGGCTATATGGGCTTTGTTTGGGTTCTATATGAAATATAAAGTAGTTTTTTCTAATTCTGTGAAGAAAGTCAATGGTTTCTTGATGGGGATAGCATTGAATCTATAAATTACTTTGGGCAGTATGGCCATTTTCATGACATCGATTCTTCCTATCCATGAGCATGGAATGTTTTTCTATTTGTTTGTGTCCTGTCTTATTGCCTTGAGCAGTGGTTTGTAGTTCTCTTTGAAGAGGTCCTTCACATTCCTTGTAAGTTGTATTCGTAGGTATTTTATTCTCCTTGTAGCAATTGTGAATGGGAGTTACTTCATGATTTGGTTCTCTGTTTGTCTATTATAGATGTATAGGAATGCTTATGATTTTTGCACATTGATTTTAAATCCTGAAACTTTGCTGAAGTTTCTTATAACCTTAAGAAGATTTTGAGCTGAGGTGATGGGGTTTTCTAAATATACAATCATGTTATCTGCAAACAAAGACAAGTTGACTTCCTCTCTTTCTATTTGAATACACTTTATTTCTTTCTCTTGCCTGATGGCCCTGGCCAGAACTTCCAATGCTATGTTGAATAGCAGCAGTGAGAGAGGGCATCCTTGTTTTGTGCTGGTTTTCAAAGGGAGTGCTCCCAGTTTTTAACCATTCAGTATGATATTGGCTGTAGGTTTCTCATAATTAGCTCTTGTTAATTTGAAATGCATTCCATCAATATCTAGTTTATGCAGACTTTTTAGCATGCATGGTGTTGAATTTTATCAAAGGACTTTTCTGCATCTATTGAGATAATCATCTGGTTTTTGTCATTGGTTCTGTTTGTGTGATAGATTACATTATGGATTTGTGTATGTTGAATCAGCCTTGCATTCCAGGAATGAAGCCAACTTGATCATGGTGGATAAGCTTTTTAATGTGCTGCTGGATTCCTTTTGCCAGTATTTTACTGAGGATTTTTTCTCATCAATGTTCATCAGGGATATTGGCCTGAAATTTTCTATTCTTGTTGTATCTGTGCCAGGCTTTGATATCAGGATGTTGTAGGCCTCTTAAAATGAGTTAGGGAGGAGTCCCTTTTTTTTCTATTGTTTGGAATAGTTTCAGAAGGAATGCTATCAGCTCCTCCTTGTAACTCTGGTAGAATTCAGCTGTGAATCCATCTGGTCCTGGGCTTTTTTAGGTTGGTAGGCTATTAATTACTGCCTCAATTCCAGAACTTGTTGTTGGTCAATTCAGAGATTTGACTTTTTCTGGGTTTAATCTTGGAAGGGTGTATGAGTCCAGGAATTCATACATTTCTTTTAGATTTTCTAGCTTATTTGCATAGAAGTGTTCATAGTATTCTCTGATGGTAGTTTATATTTCTGTGGGATCAATGGTGACATCCCGTTTATCATTTTTTGTTGTGTCTATTTGATTCTTCTCTCTTTCTTCTTTATTATTCTGACTAGTGGTCTATCTATTTTGTTGATATTTTCAAAAAAAAAAAAAAAAAAAACAGCTCCTGAATTCATTGATTTTTTGGAGTTTTCCATGTCTCTACCTCCTTCAGTTCTCCTCTGATCTTAGTTATTTCTTATCTTCTGCTAGCTTTTGAATTTGTTTGCTCTTGCTTCTCTAGTTCTTTTCATTGTTATGTTAGGGTGTCGATTTTAGATGTTTCCCATGTTCTCCTGTGGGCATTTGGTGCTATAAATTTCCCTCTAATCACTGCTTTAGCTGTGTCCCAGAGATTTTGGTTATGTTGTGTCTTTGTTCTTATTGGTTTCAAAGAACTTATTTATTAGTGCCTTGTTTTGTTATTTACCCAGTAGTCATTCAGGAGCAGTTAGTTCAATTTCCATGTAGTTGTGCAGTTTAGAGTGAGTTTCTTAATTTTGAGTTCTAATCTGACTGCACTATGGTCTGAGAGATCATTAGGATGCCCGTTTTTTTGCATTTGCTGAGAAGTGTTTTCCTTCTAATTATTCAGTCAATTCTAGAGTAAGTGTGATGTGGTGCTGAGAAAAATCTTTATTCCATTATTTGGTGTGGAGAGTTCTGTAGATGTCTATTAGGTCCACTTGGTCTATAACTGAGTTCAAGTCCTGAATATCTTCATTAATTTTCTGTCTCATTGATATGTCTAACATTGAAACTGGGGTGTTACAGCCTCTCATTATTATTGTGTGGGAGTCTTAGTCTCTTTGAGGTCTCTAAGAACTTGCTTTATAAATCTGGGTTATCATGTATCAGGTGCATATATATTTAGGATAGTTAACTCTTCTTGTTGCATTGATACCTTTACCATTATATAATGTCCTTTTTTGCCTTTTTTGATCTTTGTTGGTTCAAAGACTGTCTTATCAGAGACTAGGATTGCAATCCCTGTTTTTTTTTTTTTTTAATTTCCATTTCCTTGGTAAATATTCCTCCATCCCTATATTTTGAGCCTATGTGTGCACATGAGATGGGTCTCCTGAATGCAGCACACTAATGGGCCTTGACTCTTTATTCAATTTGCCATTGTGTGTCTTTTAATCGGGGCATTTAGCCTATTTACATTTAAGGTTAATATTGTCATGTGTGAATTTGATTCTGTCGTTATGATGCTAGCTGGTTATTTTGCCCATTAGTTGATGGAATTTCTTCATAGTGTTGATGGTCTGTACAATTTGGTATGTTTTTACAGTGACTGGTACCAGTTTTTCCTTTCTATATTTAGTGCTTCCTTCAGAAGCGCGTGTAAGGCAGGGCTGGTGATGACAAAATCTCTCAGCATTTGCTTATCTGTGAAGAATTTTCTTTCTTTTTCACTTATGAAGCTTAGTTTCACTGGATATGAAATCCTGGGTTAAATATTATTTTTTTAAGACTGTTGAATATTGGCCCCCACTGTCTTCTGGCTTGTAGGGTTTCTGCAGAGAGATCTACTCTTAGTCTTATGGGCTTCCCTTTGTGGGTAACCCAACCTTTCTCTCTGTCTGCCCTTAACATTTTTTATTCATTAGAACCTTGGCAAAGCTGATGATTATGTGTCTTGGGATTGTTCTTCTCAAGGAGTATCTTTGTGGTGTTCTCTGTATTTCCTGAATTTGAATGTTGGCCTCTCTTACTAAGTTGGGGAAGTTCTCCTAGATAATATCCTGAAGAGCATTTTCCAACATGGTTCCATTCTTCCCATCACTTTCAGGTACACCAGTCAAATATAGGTTTGGTCTTTTCGCATAGTCACATATTTCTTGGAGGCTTTGCGCATTCCTTTTTATTCTTTTTTCTCTAATCTTGTCTTCATGCTTTATTTCATTAAGTTGATCTTCAATCTCTGATATGCTTAATTCTACTTGATCGATTCAGCTATTGATACTTGTATATGCTTCACAAAGTTCTTGTGCTGTGTATTTCAGTTCCATCAGGTCATTTATGTTCTTCTCTAAACTAGTTATTCTAGTTAGCAATTTGTCTAACATTTTTAAGGTTTTTAGCTTCCTTGCATTGGGTCAGAACATGCTCCTTTAGCTTGGAGGAGTTTGTTATTACCCACCTTCTGAAGCCTACTTCTGTCATTTCGTCAACTCATTCTCCATTCAGTTTTGTTCCCTTACTGGTGAGGAGTTGTCATCCTTTGGGAAAAAAAAAAGAGGTGTTCTGGTTTTTGGAATTTTTAGCCTTTTTGCCCTGATTTTTCCTCATCTTCGTGGATTTATCTACCTTTAGTCTTTGATGTTGGTTACCTTCAGATGGGGTTTTTGTGTGGACATCCTTTTTGTTGATGTTGATGCTATTCCTTTCTGTTTGTTAGTCCTTTTAACAGTCAGGCCCTTCTGTTGCAAGTCTGCTGGAGCTTGCTGGACGTCCACTACAGACCCCATTTACATTGGTATCACCAGCAGATGCTGTAGAACAGCAAAGATTGCTGCCTGTTTCTCCCTCTGAAAGCTTTGTCCCAGAGTGGCACTGGCCAGATGCCAGTTGGAGCTCTCCTGTATGAGGTGTCTGTCAACCTCTGCTGGGAGGTGTCTCCCAATCAGGAGGTATGGGGTTTAGGGACCCATTTGAGGAGGCAGTCTGTCCCTAAGAAGAGCTGTAGTGCTGTGTTGGGAGAACCACTGCTCTCTCAGAGCTAGTAGGCAGGAATGTTTAAGTCTGCTGAAGCTGCGCCCACCGCCATCCCTTCCCCCAGGTGCTCTGTCTCAAGGGGATGGGAATTTTGGTTGTAAGCCTCTGACTGTGGCTGGTGGCTTTCTTTCAGAGATGCCCTGCCCAGACAGGAGGAATCTAGGGAGGCAGTCTGGCTACAGTGGCTTTGCCGAACTGTGGTAGGTTACACCCAGTTCGAATTTTCTGGTGACTTTATTTACAATGGGAGGGGAAAACCACCTATTCAAGCCTCAGTAATGGCAGATACCCCACTCCCCACCAAATTCGAGCATTCCAGGTTGACTTCAGACTGCTGTGCTGGCATTGAGAATTTCAAGCCAGTGAATCTTAGCTTGCTGGGCTCCATGGGGGTGGGATCCGCTGAGCTAGACCACTTGGCTCCCTGGCTTCAGCCCCCTTTCCAGAGTGAACGGCTCTGACTCACTGGCATTCCAGGTGACACTGGGGTATGAAAAAAAGACTCCTGCAGCTAACTTGGTGCCTGCCCAAATGGCCACCCAGTTTTATGCTTGAAACCCAGGGCCCTGGTGGTTTAGGCAACCAAGGGAACCGCCTGGTCTGTGGGTTGTGAAGACCATGGAATGGAATACACTGTTTCTCATGGCAGAGAAGAGTTCCTCAATCCCTTGCACTTCCCAGGTGAGGCAATGCCCCGCCCTACTTTGTCTCACCCTCTGTGGGCTGCACCCACTGTCTAACCAGTCCCAATGAGATAAGCCAGGTACTGCACTTGGAAATACAGAAATCACCCTTTTCTGTGTTGATGTCACTGGGAGCTGTAGACTGTAGCTGTTCCTATTCAACCATCTTGCCAGCCACCGTCTTCAAATTTTTTCTTAATTTTAGAAGTTAATTTTTCAATGTATTATCATCTTTCATATAGATTGATTAAATCTGTATATAACTCTCTTAATATTAAAGTATGCAGAAGACAGAGCAATAAAAATTATGGGAAAGGAAGAAAATGAGAGAATCCACAAAAAAGGTCATTATGTTTAACCACCATGATGAAAAAAAAAAAAAAAACTAACCATTTCAAATATTGTCAGAAAAAGGTGGTTTTGGAGGAAAAACAAATTTTATGTCATCTTACAAAGCATCTGTAGACTTAGTTTTAAAAAATAAAATACAGTTTAAATTGTAGGTTAGTGCAAAACTTCCCAGAAGAATTTAAGTAGCTTGCAAGCCCAGCTGAGATTAATGTTATTAGAAAAACAAAAGATATGCCAAGAGGGGCTACATAAAGCCAAAATCAATGTACCTTTCAGAATCAGTCAGAAACAAAACTTTCTGAGCTTGTGCCAAAATTAATGCCAGTCCAAGTGCAGACTATGCTGTAGTATTAGTAATTGTAATGATGCCACTTTGAAATGGAAACTTGGAGATAAGTTGGCACGAAGCAAAATGACCGAGTTTTAAATTGCCTGAGGTCCTTAAATGTACTAAAAGCTTCATTAGCAAATGAAAATGAATCCGATAATGAAGTGCTAGTTGGAGATCAGAAACATGCACAGAAGCAGAAACAAAACAGACAGTAACATGTAGAGACATCTCATTTATCTGGCATTGTCAGAGGAAGAGCTTTTCTACTTAAATGAATTATTCAGAAAATTGACATTTACCCCATTAAGTGCCACAATTATTTTCTGTTTAAACCATTTTAATGGATATCATCCTGAAATGAATTACATAATTTTATGCCTTATTAAACATGAGGTATTGCATATGAGCTAATCATTCTATGATAACCTGGGGTCAAACAGATAGATGTAATGGAAAAAGGGCTTGATATTTAGATGGATTTTAAACTGGGTTCACCAGTTACTAAATTTGAATAAGTTACTATTATCTTGGATATTTGCTCTCTGATCTCTAACTATAATTGGAGATTAAAGTATATACTTTGTAATGTTATTGTGAGGATCAAAATATGAAGACATTTGTAAATTACTAGAATATAGTAGGCATTAAAAATGTTAGCAACTTATCATGACAGGATATACAATTAAAAGTTATTGAAATTAATGTAGACTCTGTCAAAGATGGCAAAAAGAAGAGGACTTGAATTAAATGGCTCATGTTTGAGAAACATATTAGGGAGTCTTTACATATAAGGAGAACCCGGGGCAAAAAAAAAAAAAATACTGCTAAATACAGTAAGGAAAGAGAGTAAATAAAATGGGGAGGAAGCAGAGAGGGAGCACAAAGCTATACAAGAAGATAATGTTTCACCCATAAATATATACACTTTTTAAAGATGGTTTGATTTTGACAAAATAAATCTTCTCAATCTCTCCATAACTTCAGTAAAATTTGCCAAAAATATACAACTACAGTGCATAAATGTTATAGCTAGCTTTGGAAAAATTCTCATATTATGTTCTCCTTTGTTTTCACACCACAATAAGCACAGACTTCTGTGACCCACTGTGTTAGGAAGCTTTCACCACTAACAAGCAGTGAACACCAGCTGGGTACCTTCAAATTTAATTCTGACACTATCTGGAGAGAGTGTCACATCCCACCGGTTTAGGGCTCAGTCACCAAGAATACCCCTCACCCACTTCAGACACCAGTCACAAGTCCAGAACTTCTGATTGATTAACTTCACTTTGGGGTTCCCACACTCTCCTTCGGTTGAATTAATATGCTGAAGCAGCTCACAGAATTCAAGGAAACACTTACTTACATTTACCAGTTTATTATGCAGGATATTACTTAAGAATACATATGAAGAGATGTATACAGTGTGGCATGGGGGAAGGAGTGCAGAGCTTCTACGCTCTTCCTCGGTCCACCTGCCTCCAAAAACCTCAAAGTGTTCAGCTGTCCAGAAGCTCTCTGGACCTAGTCCTCTTAGATTTTCATGGAAGCTTCATGATTGCTCTTCCTCCCTAGGGTATGAGGAGAGACCCTCTTTAGAGTGAGGGTCTTAAGATCCACAATCAGAAAGGCAGGGAAAATTAGAATCCTGCCTTGTGGTAGGTTAAACAAGGACAGGAGAAGGTCAGAGAGATTCTGTTTCCTGAAGCCTGCTCTTGAGGCATAAGACACCCAACATAATAACAAAAAGAATGGAACAAGGGCAATGGGAGTTATGAGCCAGAACTGTGGATGAAAACCTACATCTCTTTCTCTCTATGTATAAAATGTGTGGACATGTTTTGTTGTGTGGTGTTTGTGTGTATGCAAGCCCCTAGTATGTTTCCAGATGTTAATCTTGTCACTCTTGGCTTTTTAAAATATGACATTTATAAAAACAAACAAATCACCATAATATCATTTTCTATAGTTGTATATTTTTTTCTCTTTTCTCAGCAGGTCCCTTGCTTGTGTTCATATTTAAATTATTTGGCAAATAATTTCTTAGATCCTGGTTTCTGTGTCATGACTACTTACATATTTCAACAAAGACAATTTTCTTTTCTCCTGTTTTTCATATTTTGGCCTAGATTTCATGATTTTTGAAAACTACATGAATAGTAATATGCCTTAGTACCCATAATTAAATTGAAATCTGGCACTATTAGTTTCTACTAATTAAAATCATAGCAAAAAAAATTGCTTAATTTTTGCCTTAAAGTTGCATAACTTATTTCATTCAGGATTCTGTTTCCATTCTGCAAAAGATGCAGAAGGCAAAATAAACATTGAAGACGAAAAAAGCAAGAGGGTCCAAAACTTGAAATTAGAACCAATATTATATATGAGGAAGAAGCATATTCTCCAAATTTTTCTATTGATTAAATTTTTCTCCTTTCAGTCATGAACATATTATATTCCCTTCAGTATTTTAATGATATGTGTGTGTGTGTTTGTGTGTAGTGGGCGAGGGGATGGTGTGTGTGGGTGTGTACACTATAAATGTAGATATATCCAATAAATACCTATACATTAAAAATTTATAGAAATGTAATAGAAATATTCAGTTTTGTGTCTAATGAAACTGGAGATTATAGAAACATATAACCTGACAAACTAATAAACCAATAGGATAGTTTTGAGAAAATGATTTTAAGAGAAGAATGAATGTCTCACAATTAAAACTTGTGTGTATAAGTTTTGGTTTTTTCTATGTGTTGGCTGATTTTAAAGGAAAGTTCAAGAATTTAGATGAGTCTTATTAGGTTGCTAAATCCATGGAGGACAAAGTTAATGACATTTTAAGTTTTCATAATTACTTTATAATTATGTTCTCGATAAAGCACAAATTAATCAAGATGTGTGCGAACTGAATGGGGGAAAGAAAGGATTGCAACCAGTTTTAAATGATCAATATAACAATTAAAATGTATTTAAAATCTATATTGTATAATACCCTTTTTAAATAATTTTAGTGAACCTAACTTGTTTATGTGTTGTAAATAAAGTGCTCTGTGTATTGATTGAAAGAAATGGCTAAACTACCCTTACTAGAAATGACATAGGGATTCAAGGAGTGGCTTCTTTAGGAACCCTCTGTGAATTGTGGCATGTCAAACAATGTTCACTCTGTGCAAGTGGGAATGTGTTATTTCAAGAAGAGTCACACTTGTATAAGCACATTGTGAAAGATCTAATTAGAATAAGAACATGCTATGGGAAGGAACTAATGGGATAAAGCTTTCAAAATCAAGTCAAGCAAATTATAAATTATATTAACTAATCAAGTCAAGGAAATATGTTCTCATTGTTGGCATTTTAGGAATAGCAGTAGCTAGTTGCTCCATAAGAATTTGGAGTATAGTTAAAAAGTCTTTCTCTTCACATTGTTGTATATGCTATAAAACAACCAACATATGGTTATTGTTTTAAATAGTCAGCTACCTTTTAGAGCAATTAATGTAAGAAAAACATATTTTATATTCAATCAATATTTTATATCTTCATATCTTTGTGTAATCTGTTTCTGATCAGATTCTATTACTTCTGCCTTAATTACTTCAATTTTATCCATCTTTATTGAGATATGATAAATAAATAAATATATTTAAGGTGCACAGTATGAAGTTTTGATATATATGTATGCATTGTGAAATAATTATCACAATCAATCTAGTTAACATATCAATCACCTCATGTAATTAACTTTCCTGTTTTCTGTGTGCGTGACTGTAGTGAGAAAAGTTAAGATTTTTCTTAGGAAATTTCAAGCATACAATACATTGTCATTACCTATGGTCACCATGCTATTTATTAGGTCTCCAGAATTTACTCATCTGATAAGTGAAAGTTTGCATCATTTGACCCGTGTCTCTCTATTTCCTCAGCCCTTGGTAACAACACTTCTACCCTATGTTTCTATGACTTCCAATTGTTTAGATTCCACATGTAAGTGAGATCATACAGTACATTTCTTCCTGTCTGGTTTATTTCACTTAAGTTTATTTCACTTAGCATTCTGTGCTCCAGATTCATATACATTATTGCAAATAGCAGAAGTTTCTTCTTCTTTTTAGATTGAATAAGATTCTATCATATACATATTTATAGATGTACACTGCTGCCCCCCCCCACTGCCACACACACACACACACACACACACACACACATGCACACATCTTACAATTTTTAGCCATTTACCTACAAGTAGACACACCTACAAGTAGACAGTCCATAGCTCGGCTACTGTGAATAATGCCTCAATAAATATGGGATTGCAAATTGCATATCTCTCTATCAGATCATTATTTTATTTCTTTTGAATATATATTCAAAAGTGGGATTGCTGACTCATAAGGTAGTTCTATGTTTAACTTTTTCAGCATTCTTTATATTGTTTTCTATAATGTGTATACCAATTTACATCATAACCAATAGTATATAAGTATTCTCTATTGTCTACATCCTCAACAACACTTTCTGCCTTTTTTTAATAATACACACTCTAACAGATGTGAGGTGATAAACCATTGTATTAGTCTGTTCTCTTACTGCTATAAAAAATACCTGAGACTAATAATTTATAAAGAAAAGAGGTTTAATTGGATCATAGTTCCACAGGCTGCATAGGAAGCATGATTCTGATATTCTTGCATCTGCTCAGTTTCTAGGGAGACCTCAGGAAATGTACAATAATGGAAGAAGGCAAAGGGCAACCAGGCATGTCTTACATTGCTGGAGCAGGAGTGAAGTTGTTGGGGGGAGGTGCTACACACTTTTAAACAACCAGATCTCATGAGAACTATATCACAAAGGGATATCCCACAGAAAGGGATGGTGGTAAACCATTCAAGATGCATCCGTCCATGTCATCCAATCATCTCCCACCAGGCACCACCTCCAAGGATGAAGATTAGAATTGCACATGACACTTGAGTGTGGACATAGATTTAAACTATAGCATTCTGCACCTGGTTGCTCCCAAATCTCATTTCCTCACATTACAACATGAAATTGTCCTTTCACAACAGTCCCCACAATCTTTACTCATTCCAGCATTAACTCAAAAGTCCAAAGTTCAAAATTTTATCTGATGAAAGGGTAGTCCCTTCTGCCTATGAGCCTGTAAAATTAAACAAACAAAGAAAAAAACAAGTTAGCTACTTCCAAAATACAATGGAGGTATAGTCATTGGGTAAATACTCTCATTCAAAAAAAAAAATAGAAATTGGACAAAAGAAAAGAACTACAGACCCCATGCAAGCCTGGAACCCAGAAGGGCAGGCATTAAACATTAAAGCTCTGAAATAATGTACTTTGACTCCATGTCTCACATTCAGGACACATTGATGCAAAGGGTTGGCTCCCAATGCCTTGGAAAGATCTGCCCCTGTGGCTTTGGAGGGTACAGTGTCTGCAACTGCTCCTTGGATGAATGTTATGTGTCTATGGCTCTTCCGGTCTGTGGGCGTGATATGGTTTGGATGTGTCCTCATCCAAAATCTCACCTTGAATTGTAATCTCCATAATTCCCATGTGTCAAGGGTAGGACCAGGTGGAGGTAGTCAGATAATAGAGGCATTTTGCCCCATGCTGTTCTCATGATATTGAGTGAGTCTCATGAAATCTGATCATTTTTTAAGTATCTGGCATTTACGCTATTTGCACTCATTCTCTCTCCTGTTGCCCTGTGAAGAGGTGCCTTCCTGCATGATTGTAAGTTTCCAGAGGCCTCCCCAGCTTCTTGGCCCTGTGAGTCAATTATATATCTTTTCATTATAAATTACTCAGTCTTGGGTATTTCTTCAAGCATTTGTGAGAAGAGCCAAATACAATAAATTGGTACCAAGGTAGTGGGGCATTGCTGTAAAGATACCTAAAAATGTGGATGTGACTTTGGAACTGGTTAACAGTCAGAGGTTGGAACAGTTTGAAGGACTCAGGAGAAAACAGAAAGATGTGGGAATGTTTGGAACTTCCTGGAGGCTTATAGAATGATTTTGATCAATGCTGATAGTGATACGGACAATAAAGTCCAGGCTGAGGTGGTCTCAGATAGAGATGAGGAACTTCTTGGGAACTGGTGCAAAGGTGAGTCTTGCTATGCTTTAGCAAAGAGATTGGAGACATTTTATGCCTGCCCTAGAGATCTGTGGAAATTTGAACCCAAGAGAGATAATTTAGAATATCTGGTAGAAGAAATTTCTAAGCAGCAAAGCATTCAAAAAAAGCAGAGCATAAAACTTTGGAAAATTTGCAGCTTCACAATGCAATAGAAAATAAAACCCCATTTCCTGGGCAGAAATTTATGCCTGCTGTAGAAATGTGCATAAGTAATAAGGAGTGGAATGTTAATCACCAAGACAATGGAGAAAATGTCTCCAGGGCAAGTCAGAAACCTTCAGGGCAGCCCCTCCATCACAGGCCTGGAGGCCTAGGAGGAAAAAATGATTTTGTGGGCTGATCCCAGAGCCTTGTCACTTTGTGCAGTCTTGGGAATTGGTGCCCTGTCTTCCAGCTGTGGCTAAAGGAGCCAATGTACAACTCAGGCCATTGCTTCAGAGGGTGCATGCTCCTAGTCTTTGTGACTTTCATATTGTGTTGGGCCTGTGGGTGCACAGAATTCAAGAATTGAAGTTTGGGATCCTCCACTTAGATTTCAGAGGATATATAAAAATGCCTGGATGTCCAGGCAGAAGTCTCCCTTGGGTGCAGAGCCCTCATGGAGAAGTTCTGCTAGGGCAGTTCAGAAGGGAAATGTGCCCCACACAGAGAACTCAAGGGTGCACTGCCTAGTGTGGCTAGTGGAGAAGAGGGACACCATGCTCCAGACTCCAGAATGTTAGATCCAGCAACAGATTGCACAATGCATCTGGAAAAGTCACAGACACTCACCCAGCCTGTGAAAGAAGCCAGGATGGGGGTGTTACCATGCAAAACCACTTCAGCAAAACAGTCCAAGGCTGTGGGAGCCCACCTCTTGCATCAGCATGACCTGATGTGCGACATGGAGTCAAAGATCATTTTGGAGCTATAAGGTTTAATGTCTGCCCTATTGCATTTTGGACATGCATTGGGCCTATAGTCCCATTGTTTTGGTTAATTTTTCCAATTTGGAGTGATGTATTTACCCAGTGCCTGTAACCACATTGTATCTAGGAAGTACTTAACTTGCTTTTGATTTTGCAGGATTGTAGGCAGTAGGGACTTCTGTTGTCTCAGATGAAACTTTGTACTTGAAATTTTGGTGAATGCTAGAATGAGCTAAGTCTTGCGGGACTGTTGGAAAGACATGATTATGTTTCGAAAAGTGAGGACATGAGATTTTGGAGGGGCCAGGAGTGGAAGGATATGATCTGGCTGTGTCCCCACCCAAATCTCCTTTTGACTTTTAATCCTCATTATCCCTACATGTCAAGGTGAGGTAATCAGATCATGGAGGCAGTTTCCTCCATGCTGTTCTCATAATAGTGAGTGAGTCTCATGAGGTCTGATGGTTTTATAAGTGTCTGGCATTTCCTCCAGTTTCACTCATTTTCTTTCCTGCTACCCTGAGAAGAGGTGCCTTCTACCATGATTGGACGTTTCCTGAGGCCTCCTCAGCCATGTGAAACTGTGAGCCAATTAAACTATTTTCTTTATACATTACCCAGTCTCAGGAAATACAAGGTAGAAGTTGCTAGTGGTTCTATTATTCTGGAGTCTGGAGAATGATAGTCCTCTGCTCACAGCTCCACTAGGCAGTATCCAAGTAGAGACTTTGTGTGGTGGCTCCAACCCCACATTTCCCCTCCACACCAACTAGTAGTGGTTCTCCTTGAGGGCTCTGCCCCTATAGCAGGCTTCTACCTGGATATCCAGACTTCTCTATACATCCTCTGAAATCTAGGTGGAGGCCCCCCAACCCTGAACTCTTATACTCTGTGAACTACAGGCTTCACACCATGTGAAAGCCATGGAGGCTTATGATTTGCACCATCTGAAGCAGCGGCATAACCTGCACCAAGGTCCTTTTGAAACATGGCTGGAACTGGAGCATCTGGGATGCCAGGAGCAGTGTCCCAAGGCTGTGCAGGGCAGCAGGACCCAGGGCCTGTTTCAAAACACCATTCTTCCCTCCTAGGTCTCCAAGCCTGTCATGGGAGGGGTTGCCATGAAGGTCTCAAAAATGCTTTCAAGGCCTTTTCCCCACTTGGCTCCTTTTAACTTATGCAAATTTTTGCAGCCTGCTTGAATTTCTCCCCTGAAAATGGGCTTTTGTATTTTACCACATAACTGGGCTGCAAATTTTTCAAACTTTAACACTCTGGTTTCCCTTTAAAGTAAGTTGCTGTTTTACATCATTTGTTTGCTCACACTATGAACATAGGTTGATAGAAACCGTCAGGCAACATCTTGAACATTTTGCTGTTTAGAAATTTCTTACACCAGCTACCCTAAATCATTAATCTGAAGTTGGAGAAGTTGGAAGTTTCATAGTTCCCTAGAGCGGGAGCACAATGCTGCCAGGTTTTTTGCTGATGTACAACAAAAGTTACCTTTGCTCTAGTTCCCAATGAATTCCTTATTTTTATCTGAGATCTCATCGCTCTGACTTCATTGTCCACATCACTCTCAACATTTTTATCACAATCAGTCAACAAATCTCCAGGAGTTTCCATACTTTCCCTCATCATCCTGGCTTCTTCTGAGCCCTTAAAACTGTTACCTCTGTCCATTACCCAGTTCCAAAGCTGCATCCACATTTTCAGATATCTTTATAGCAATACCCCAATTCTTGTGCAAATTTTCTGTACTAATTTGTTCTCACACTTCTATAAAGAAATGTCTGAGACTGCATAATTTATAAAGAAAAGAGGTTTCATCGGCCCATGGTTTCTTCAGATTATACAGGAAACATGATTCTGGCATCTGCTTGGCTTCTTGGGTGGCCTCAGGAAAGTTCCAATTAGGGCAGAAAATGAAGGGAAAGCAGGTGCATCTTACATGTCTGGAGCAGGAGCAAGAGAGAATTGGGAGGGGGGAGGGCAAGATACATGCTTTTAAATAACTAGATATGGTGAGATCGCTATAATGAGAACAGCACTAAAAGGATGATTCTAAACTATTCATTAAGGATCCACTCCTATGATCCAATCACCTTCTACCAGGCCCCACCTCCAACACTGAAGATTGCAATTGAACATGAGATTTGGGTAGGGACATAGATCCAAACCATATTAGCCATTATGGTTTGAATTTGTGTTTTCCTGATAATTCATGATCCTGAGCTATTTTTCATATACTTTTGGCCATGAATATGTTTTCTTCTCACAACTGTTTATTCATGTCCTTTGTATATTTAAAAATAAGGTTACGTGTTTTCTTGTTAAACTATTTATGAAGGATCCACCCCTAGTCAGATGTATGGTTTGTAATTGTTTTTGTTCTTATTCCATAAGTTACTGATTGTTTCCTTTGCTATGAATAAGCTTTTTAGTTTAGAGGAATCCAATCTGTCTATTTTGTTTTTGTTGCCATTTTGAGCCATTTTCAAAACATTGCTGACCACACCATTGTCAAGGATCTTTCTGCTATTTATTATTCTAGTACTTTTACAGTTTCAGGTTTTATATTTAATTCTTTAAATTGATTTTTAAGTTGATATTTTATATGGTGTGAAATAAGGGTACAATTGTATTCTTCTGCCGGTGGCTATCCATTTTGACTGTCCTTTCTCCATCTTGTTTTCTCAGCACATTTGACAAAGGTCAAAGGACAGTAAGTGTATTCCTGGGTTCTCTATTATGTTCCACAGGACTCTGTCTATTTTCCTGACAGTATCATTCTGTTTTGATTACAGTAGTTTTGTAGTGTATTTTGAAGCCAGGGAGTGTGATATTTTCAGTTTTGTTCTTTTCACTAAAGATTGCTCTGGCTACAGCACCTTTTGTGGTTTCATATGAATTTTAGTAATTTTTTTCTATTTCTTTGAAAAATATTATTGGAATTTTGATAGGAATAGAATGGAATCTGCTGATTGTTCTGGATAGCATCAACGTTTTAACATTAGCCCTTTCAATCCAGAAACACAGGAGAGCTTTCCACTTATTTGGGTCTTCTTCAATTTCTTTCATTGTTTAATAGTTATCATGGTACAAATAATTTATATTCCTGGTTAAATTTGTTTCTAAGTACTCAATTCCTTTTGACACTATTGTAAAGTGGATTATTCTCTATTTTTTTAAGTGTTTGTTAATAGGGGATAAAAATTTAACTTAATGAATATGTTCATTTAGTATTCTATAACTTTACTATATTGGTTTATTAATTCTAAAAGTTTATTTAATAGTCTTTGGTGTTTTCTACATATAAGATGATGTTTTCTGCAGGGACAATATTACTTTTTGCCCCAATTTGGATGTATTTTCTTTCAATTCCTTTTCTAGTCGCTCTGATTAGAACTTCCAGTACTATGTTGATTAAAGGGGCCAGAGGGGTTATTCTTATGTTCCTGATGTCAGAAGTATAGCATTAATCTTTTCATCATTAAGTCTAATGTCAACTGTTGGCTTGTCATATATGATGTATATTGTGTTGAGGTACATTCCTTTT
Organism: Colobus angolensis palliatus; assembly: GCF_000951035.1. NCBI lineage: Eukaryota > Metazoa > Chordata > Mammalia > Primates > Cercopithecidae > Colobus > Colobus angolensis. The sequence goes on along the minus strand of NW_012113475.1, from coordinate 3,795,194 downwards.
GTACCTAATTTGGTGAGAGATGAAAGAATGTTGTATTCTGTTAAATGTATTTGTATGCATCTATTGAGATAAACATATTATTTTTTCCTCAATTATGTTAATCTGATGTTTCACATTGATTGATTTGTGTATCCAGAATCATTTTTGCATCCCTGGAATGATCCCCAATTAATCACAATATATAAATGTATAAGGAATAATGTTGAACTCAGTCTGCTTGTGTTTTTGTTGTGCAGTATTGCATCTATATTTATCAGGACCGAAAGTTTTTTTTTTCTTGTAATATCTTTGTATAGTTTTTCTGTCAAGGTAATGTTGGCCTTGTAAACTGACTTTTGAAGTATTCCCACGTCTTTAATTTTTTTTTTTTTGAAAATTTTTAGAATTATTGGAATTGGTATTAATTCAACTTTAAATATTTTATAAAATAATCCAATGAAGCCATGTAGTTCTGTTTTTGTTGTTGGAAGATTTTTGATTACTGACTTAATATCCTTACTCATTATTGCTATGTTCAATCTTTCTATTTCTTCATGATTTGGTGTTGTTAGATTATATATTTCTATGAATTTATCCACTTATTTGAAGTTATCCATTCATAAGATCACTGAAGGGGATCCTTTATATCACTGTCATATCAGTTATAACTTTTATTTTATTTAGGATTTTGTTTCTCTTTTTCTCTTATTCTAAAATTTTGTTAATTTTATCTTTTAAAAAAACTAGTTCTGAGTTTTATTGGTCATTTCTTATTTTTCTAGACTCCAACATTTTTAATTCTAATCTTTGTTAATTTCTCCTGTTTACTACATCTCAATTTAGTATATTATTTTTCTAATTTTATGAAGTATAAAGTTAAATTGTTTGTTTGAATTTTTTTAACAAAGTAAACTTTTGTCACTGTAGGACTTCTTAGAACTAATTTTGCTACATTCTATACGTTATGTGACATTTCATTTTTATTTGTCTCAAGATTATTTCTTTTGATTTCTTTTTTGACTCATTGATTTTTCATGAGAGTATTATTTACTTTCTTCATATTTGTGAATATTCCAATTTTCTTCCTGTTGTTGATTTCCAGTTGCATACTTGATGTGATTTTGGATTTCTTAAATATTGGAATTTTCTGAGTGTTCTTGAGAAGAGTGTGTTTTCTGTTGTTAGATGCAATATTCTATGTGTGTCTCTTAGATCGTTTTGGTCTACAGTGTAGTTCAAATCCAATGTTTCCTTATTGATTTTCTGTCTGGATAATCTGTCCAATATTGAAAGTTGTGTATTCAAGTTCCATAATGTTATTGTATTGACATTTTATCTATTTAGGTGTTATAATCCTGGGTACATATATCTTGACAGAGGTTATATTTTTTGATAAATTGACTATTTTATCATTACATAATAACCTTGTTGGATTCTAGAGACAGTTTTTGACTTAAAGTATTTTTGTTTTGTAAGTGTGAATACCACTATTCTCTTTGTTTTCATTTGTGTGGAATATCTTTTCATTCACATTCAACCTATGTGCAATCTTAAACATGAAATGTCTCTGGTAGGTCACCTGTAGTTGAATTTTATAAAATTATTATCCCACCAGACCTTCTATATATCTTTTGACTTCAGTTGTGGTTATTATGAGGCTTATATAAAGTGTCTTATAGGAAGTAAGGCTTCAATATGGCTAACTAGAGACACCTGCTTCTCTCACACAGGAAGACCAAAACAATGAGTAGATAATCACCTGCTGAGTAGACCATCTAAAAGATATCACTAGAATTTAGCAGGGAAATGACAGAAAGCTTCTGTAGCATGGGAGGAGAGGGAAGTAAAACAAGTTGCCTGGCAAGCATTGGCTCAAAACCAGAAGAAACGCCCCAGTTAGAGAAAAGGCAAGAGGGTTCCACAGTGGTTCACATTCCCATCACTGACTCCTGCAATTCTAGCCATGAAGAGTCCCTCAGCCTTTGTGGTCCTGAGACTAGCATAGGGAGCTACCTAGGGTCCAAGTAATGGTATTATTCTAGGAAGGGTGTTAGCACTGGGTCACACACTCTCCTCTGCCCATCCAAGAAGCTGTAGCACACCACAATTTTGAGAGTCCAGTCCCTACCAGATTACATCTTTCCCTGGGGCCCAACAGAGCCTGCATCACCACATTCTCGGAGCCCTACTGACATCCCTTCATGTTCACCTAGACATGAGAACTAGAAGACTGCGGTATTGCAGTGCTGGCTGGACCCAGCATTGCTGGCAGCGTCTCCAGTATTCTAGCTCATGTAGTGATCTACACCCCAGGGAATGAGTGGCACAGTACACTGTTGAGGATGGCCCCAGCACAAAGGGAACTGAAATGCATGCTTCCCTGAGCTACAGAACAGGCTGCTTGGGTCTGATGCCACTAACAGCAACTTGGTCCACTTACAAGCAGCAGGGTGATGGTGAAATTGCACATACCAGAGAGGCTGGAATTAGCTCACCCAGCTGCCATCTCAGGGTTTGAGGACAGGCCTGCCATTGATCACTGTCACTACCAACACCACCACCAATTGAGCCAGCTATCTGGGAGTTTAGATATCAATCTGCTCCACCTGCCATAGCTGGAACTTTGAACACCACTGAGCGGCCAAAGAACAGGTCCACCTATCCACTGCCACTGCCAGTGCCCAAACACATTCTCCAGGAGTCTGGGGATGAACACACCCCATCCACCATCACTGGTGCCCACATGAACTATCAGGGGGCCTAAGAACAGGCCTACCCTGCCCATTACCACTACTACTGGAACCCAAGTGTGCTGACTGGGAGTCTGGAGTTTCTTCCACCGCCCTCATCAGTACTACAACATGTGCACACCACCAAGGGACCTCCTGACAGTCCCAGCCAGCTTGCCACCAGTACTCAAGTACACTATCTGGGGCGTATAGATATGAAATAAAATATTATTTTAAAATATACAAGAGTAAAATCCTTTCATTTGCAGCAGCATGGATGGATCTGGATGTCAATATATTAAGTATCCTAAAAATGTATTTATATCCTAAAAATTCTGATTTGATCTATATACATTGCTTGCACTATGAAAATATTACATGTACTCAATAATTATACAAATATTATGTACCAAAAAGATAATTATTATTAAATTTTAAGCTGGTAACTTAAATTGCATGCAAAACTGTTGTTGTACTCCCATGCCACTTTTAATGTTTTTGATGTCATGAGTTACATATTTATGTATCTATTAACTAATGATTATTATTTTATTTCATATTTTTTAAGCTTTAAGTAGAGTTGAAAATGAGTTACATAACATCATTTAAGTATTACAGTATTCTGGATTTGAGTGTTTCCTTATCTTTGGCAATGCATTTTATACACACAGTTCCTGTCTCACAACAGTTTGAGTTATGATTTTATGAATTTTCAACTTTGCCATGGTGTGAAAGTAACATACTTTTCTTAATGATGTTGAGTATTTTTCCCATATACCTGTTAACCATGTTTTTTTGTATTATTATTATTTTGTTTTGTTTTGGTTGTTCCTTTTTTTATTTAAAAAAATGTCTATAAAGGTCTTTTTTTTGCCATTTTTGAATGAGGTTTTGTTTTTTTACCTTGAGTTGTTTACATTTATTATTATTCTGAGTATTTATCCTTTTTCAGGTGTATAGACTTTTAAATATTTTCTCGCATCATGTAGATTGTCTCTTAACCCTGTGAATAGTTTGTTTTACTGTAAAAAGCCTTTTTAGTTTGATGTATTTCCATATGTGTATTTTCACTTTTGTGCCTGTGCTTTTAAGGTCTTATTTAAAAATCTTTTCCAGTCTCAATGTTGCAAAATATCTTTCCCTATATTTTCTGCTAGTAGTTTTATAGTTCCGGGTCTTATATTTCAGTCTGTAATCCAGTTTGAATAGATTTTTGTATATGGCACAGATAGTAAAATTATCTTATTATTCTGTATGTAGATAGCCAATTTTTCCAGCAGCAATTAATTAAAAGTCTATCTTTTCCTCAACGTGTGTTCTTGGTACCTTTGTCAAAATAAGTTGCTTATAGGCATGTGAATTTAGTTCTATTCTGGTCCACAGAGCTATGTGTTTGTATTTGTTGCAGTACCATATTTTATGGATTTCTATGGTTTGGTAGTATATTTTAAAGTCAGATATTATGATGCATCCAATTTTCTTTGTCAGTATTAAATATTTGGGGTATTTTATGGTTCCCTATAAATTTTAGGATTTTTTTCTATTTCTCTGAAGAGTGTCTTTGATATTTTCATCAGGATTTCATCAAAGTGGTAGTTTACTTTGGGTAGTATGACTGTTTTAAAAACCAATGAAGACAAAATATCTTTCCATTTATTTGCATCCTCTTTAAATTCTTTCATCAATGTTTTATTGTTTTCATTATAGACATATTTTACCTCCTTGATTAAATTTATTCCTAGATATATATTTTTGTATGTATTGCAAATGGATTGTTTACTTGATTTCTTTTTCAGATACTTTACTATGAGCTATTAAAAAGCTGCTGTGTGTTTATTTTGTAACTTGCAACTTCACTGAATTTATTTATTGATTCTAGAAGTTTGTTGGTGGAGTCTTCAGGACTTTTTACATGTAAGATTATGTTATCTGCAAACCAGACACTGAGTTCCATCTTTCCAATTCGGATGTCTTTTATTTCTTTTTCTTATCTAATTGCTCTAGTTAGAACTTTCAATACTATGTTGAATAAAAATCGTGAAAGTGGGCATTCTTGTCTTGCGCTTGGTTCTGGTTATTTTGTAAATCCTTTGTTTCTTCCCTCCTCTCTTGTTGATGTCTTTCGTTTCATGGTTTTCTGAGGGTCTAAGCTTTGTTTTATTTATTAAGATTTTCCTCACAGGTGTGGAGCTGTAATTTCTTTTTTTGTGTGTGGTTACCATAGGCCTAACATAAAGACTCTTGTAGTTATACTATTTTAAGGTGATAGCAACTTAACTTTGGTTACATAAAATAATCTACACTTCCCTTCCCTACAATTCTTGTAGTTATACTATTCTAAGGTGATAGCAACTTAACTTTGGTTACATAAAATAATCTACAATTCCCTCCCTCACCCCAAAATTTATATACTTGCTGGCTTAATTTACTTATTTATCTATTGTGTGTTTCATAGCCATTAACTATAGTTGTTGTTGTTTTTGACCATTTTGACTTCAAATTTTCATGCTAGAGGATTGAGAAATTTACATAGCAACATTAAATTATTAAGGTATTCTGAGTTTGATATATGAATTTGCCTCTATTGCTGAGTTGTATACTGTCATGTGTTTTCATGATAGTAATGATTGTGCTTTCATTTGCAGTTATACCACTTTCTTAAGCACTTCTTATAAGGCTGGTCTATTGGTGATGAATTATTTCGTGTTTGCTTTACTGGGAAAGTATTTGTATTAGTTTATTATCACATTGCTATAAAGAATACCCGAGACTGATTAATTTATAAAGAAAAGAGGTTTAATTGACTCACTGCTCTGCATGGCTGGGGAAGTCTCAGGCAACTTACAATTATGGTGGAAGTTGAAGGAGAAGTAAGCACCTTCTTCACAAGGTGGCAGGAGAGAGAGTGCATGAAGTAGGGAAGAGTCTTTTATAAACCATCAGATCTTATAAGAACTCACTCACTGTCACAAGAACAGCATAAGAGAAACTGCCCCCATGATCCAGTTACCTTCCACCAGCTCCCTCCCCCTGACACGTGGGAATTACAGTTTGGATTACAATTTGAGATGAGATTTGGCTGTAAACACAGCCAAACCATATCATTCTGTCCCTGGCCCCAACCAAATCTCACATTCTCACATTTCAAAACACAATTATGCCTCTTCAAATTTTAGTTTTCAGACCTGTTAGAAAATAAATTTATATTGTTATAGCCACACAGTCTGTGATATATTTTATGGCAGCCCTAGCAAACTAATGCCAGCAGTGTAACTGGAGTTTGCTCAAGTTCCCTTCTTCCAACTGAGATGGGACTTGACATGTATCTTCAAGTTGTTCTTTTCCCGCCAGAGATAAGTGAGGGAGATGGATCTGGATGGCCATTCTCAGTAGGTGACTTTTATTAGTAACCTTCTTCATCCTCTTTGTGACATCCTGGAGTTTCTCAGAGCAAAAGCCTCTAAAAGAGTGGGAACTAACCCTATGATTGCATCCTCCAGGAGTTTCTCTCTCTCATACCAGTCCACACTTATCCTCTGAAATTTATCAAAATTTTTAGTTTAATGTCACTTTAAGATGATGTTGTATTAGGGTTCTCTAGAGGAAAAAAATAATAGGATAGATGTATATATAAAGGAGAGTCTATTAAGGAGTATTGACTCACACAATCACAAGGTAATCTCTCACAATAGGCTGTCTGCAAGTTGAGGAGCACAGAAACCAGTCCAAGCCCCAAAGCTGAAGAACTTGGAACCTGACGTTTGAGGGCAGGAAGCATCCAGCACAGGAGAAAGATGTAAGCCATAAGACTAAACCAGTCTAGTCTTTCCATGTTCTTCTGCCTGCTTTTATTCTGGCTGCGTTGGCAGCTGATTAGCTTCTGCCCAGATTGAGGATGAATCTGCCTTTCCCAGTCCACTGACTCAAATGTTAATCTCCTTTGGCAACACACTCATGGACACACATAGGCACAATACTTCGCATCCTTCAATGAAATCAAGTTGACACTCAATATTAACTGTCACAGGCATCAAGTGATTTTGTTCCTAAGATAGTAAATGCTCAGCTCCTGTCTCTCCCTGAAGGTATCTTACTTTGGGAAGGCCATTTGTCTTATAATATCTATTATTTGATAGTTTGACAAAATGCCATTCATTTGCTGCATGTTCAGCTTTTTTCTATTATAAGAACTGAAGCTTTTCTTTTTTAGCTACTTATTTATACTTAAACTGGAAGTCTTACTAGACTATCTTAAAACAATATTAGCACTACATAAGTAATTAAGCATTTCTTACTCTCAAAGACAAATATAATCTCCTTTGTCTAAGCAGAATACAATGTTAAAAACAGGAGTACACATTTTATGTAGTGAATATTTTATTTTTTCAATCTCTAAAATCTACTTACATACCACACCCAATTTCATTTAGAAAAATTCCGTCTTCCCTCTATTGTCACTAACCAATGCTGATACAGGAAGGGGGCAGGAAAGTGCTGGGTAGAGAAAAGTGGGGTCCCTGGTGAGGGCTCCACCCTTGGGCTTGTGCCCATGGACCTAAGTGAGGAAAGGTACTCCTGTTTTTGCACCCAATGTTGAATTTTCCAAGACTACTCTCGCCCACTCATACCCCATTCTGTGCCTATTAAAAACCCTGAGACCTTAGTGGGCACAGACACAGGTGGCTGGACATCGAGAAGAACACACTGGTAGAAGAACGCACTGACAGACACAGGCATGCCATTGATGGTGGAATAACGTGGACATTTGGGGCCCGTAAGCACTCAACCCTAGACACTGCCTTTATCTCCCCAGACTCCCCATGACCTGCCTGTCTACATGCTCTCCCTAGGGGTTTGGGCTGTGGGGTATGAAAGAAGTGAGCCACACCCCCATTGAACACCCTGCAAGGGGGATAAGGGAACTTTTCCTATTTCAATGACACATTTTCTGTGCTAGACGTTGTAACTTCTGAAAATTGGATAGTGAGCAGAACAACAATGAAACAGTAAATGGTTGGATTTTCAGTTATCACAAAGACATAACTGATCATAATCATCCCTCTAGGACAGTGTTATTTTATTTCCATTTTCTGGACCTTAGCAATATCTTAGTTTTTATAGTTTTGGGTTTGATTTTCTAGTATCCAGTGGATTTTGTGTTTCAAATATCCTTTCTATAGTATCCATTTTGTTTGACTTGGGTAGAATGAGTTTCTCCTGATTGCAGTCAAATAATCTGATAATTATCTGAAAAAAATGATAATTATCATATAAGATGCTGCTTTCTGGTTTATTTCATTATAAATGAAAGTTTAGTTTTCCAGTGCATTTGTTTTCCATGTTTTGGTTGTCTTACTATAACATTTGAATATGCATAAATTTGCAATATTCTTAAAGCTTGTTTTTGGATACTAAACATTAAGGGATTGCAATAATTAATTTGCGAAGTGATTCAAGCATGAGCACACTCAGCAGGGGTGAGTGAAACTAGGACAGGTGTTCAGCAGTTCAGCCAAATGTACAGTTGGTTGGAACACAACAATCATCTGAGTTGATTGCGAGAGTTAGGTACTCATAAGCTGTTAACTTTCCCTGTAGGAGTTCCCCTACTTTCTTAATATGTCCTACATATTTGACTCTATGGGCCACTGTTATCTCAAGGGTAGTACTGATGACACACTATGGAAGTTGATTGCAATAACTCAAACATAGATCTACTGAGAATTTAAATAAGAGGTAGAGATAAGTTTTATTCTAGGGTAAATAAATACTTCCTATTAGTTTGTACCCTTCACATAAATAAGATATGCTATTTAAACATTTAAACTAGTGTTAATATCAAAGAAGAATATATAACTAACTAAAAATAAAGATTCAAAATAAAAAGAAGCCAAAACGTGACCAACTGGGTAGCAATTGATCTTGTTCATGCCTACAGTATTAGTTACAGTACAACGTAACTTTTGCTTGTAGAACTACATTCTTCATTTAATCATGTATCTTGAGTGCAGGAATATATCTTTATATTGGCATCCTCAACACCTCACAGTGAGCCTGACATACAATAACTTTATAGTACAGTTTTAAGGAAAAGATAATGGAATAATACTCATTGATAATTATCAAAACTACAAACTAAAGAAAAGGTACTCGACTCACTACTGCCTTTGTACTTTATTTAAAAAAAACAAAAAGCAAGGTTGTTGGTACAAAGTGCTAAGAATGAGGGCCAGTAAAGATTACATTATTAAACCTTTGTTTCGTATCTGGTCTAGGTCTCTAAGTGTCAGCTTCCAAGAATTATACAGATAAGAAGATAGAAGAGTATCGAGATAATTTATCTTAAATGGATTTTATCTCAAATTACTTAATTTAAATGCAATTTAAAAATTTTGGTAAGCTAACCAGGCATGGTGGCTTGCATCTATAATCCCAGATGCTTAGGAGACTGAAGTGAGAGGATCTCCTCTGGCTAGCCTGGGCAATAAGGCAAGACCTCACTTCTAAAAAATGTTTAAAAATTAGCCAGGTATGGTGGAAAGTGCCTGTAGTTTCAACTTCTTTGGAGCCTGAGATGGAAGGATTGCTTGAGCCCAGAAGTTTGTGGCTGCAGTGAGCTATGATCATGCCACCTCTCTCCAGCTTGGGCAACAGAGTGAGACTCCAATCTCAGGACAAAAAAAAAGTAAGATGAGTAATACTGTGCTAATACAAATATATCTGCATCCAAACAGTATCCTAGGACTGCATTGCTTTACAAAAGAAATTTTGCAGATATGATTAATTTAAGAATACTGGGGTGGAATAGTATCCTGGATTACCCTGGTGGGCTATATATAATCACAAAAGTCCTTGTAAGAAGGAGGCAAGAATGTTGGAGAGGTAAAAAAAAAAAAAAAAAAAAAAAAGGAGTGATAAGGGGATGAGGGACGCAGGGTTTGGAGTAATGTAGGAAGAAATCAGAAGTCATGAAATTCTAGGAGCTGGAAAATCAAATTTCTCTCTGGAGCCTCCAAAAGGAATGCAGCCCTTCTGACACTAAGGTCTTGGCCACATAAAATTCATTTTTGCATATCTGACTTCCAGAATATCCAAATAATACATTTTTTTCATCTTCTCAAGCATTTATCCCTTGAGTTACAAACAATTCAATTACATTCTTTAAGTTATTTTAAAATATACAATTATTAATGACTATAGTCACCTATTATGCTCTCAAATAGTAGGTCTTCTTTATTCTTTCTATTATTTTTGTACCCATTAATCATAACCATCACCCGTAAAAATCCCTACTACCCTTCTTTGCCACTGGTAATTATCCTTCTACATTCTGTGCCCATGAGTACAATGGATTTGATTTTTAGATCCCACAAATAAGTGAGAATATACAATGTTTATCTTTCTGTGCCTGTTTTTTTGCACTTAACATAATGATCTCCAGTTGCATTCCAGTTATTGCAAATGATTAGATCTCATTCTTTTTTTGACTGAATAGTACTCTGTTGTGTATATGTATCACATTTTCTTTATCCATTTATTTGTTGAAGGACATTTAAGTTGCTTCCAAATCTTAGCTATTGTGAAAGGTACTGTGACAAACATAGGGTGCAGATATCTCTTAGATATTCTGATTTTCTTTCTTTTCAGTGTATATCCTGCAGTGAGATTGCTGGACCATATGGTACCTCAATTTGTAGTTTTTTGAGGAACTCCAAAATATTCTCGATAGTGGTTGTACTAATATACATTCCTACCAACAGTGTACAAGGGTTCCCTTTTCTCCACATCATCGCCAGCGTTTGTCATTGCCTGTCTTTTGGATATAAGGCATTTTAACTGGGGTGAGATAATATCTCATAGTAATTTTGATTTGCATTTCACTGATGATCAGTGATGTTGTGTGCCTTTTCCTAGGCCTGTTTTCTTTTGAGAAATGCCTACTCAAATTTTTTGCCCATTTTTTGGATTGGATTATTAGATATTTTTTTCCCATAGAGTCCTTTGAGCTTCTTATGTATTCCGATGATTAACCCCTTGTCAGATGGGTAGTTTTCAAATATTTTCTCCTATTATGTAAGTTGATTGTATCCTTTGTTATGCAGAAGCTTTTTAGTTTGATGTGATCTCATTTGTCCATGTTTGCTTTGGTTGGCTGTGCTTCTGGGATATTGCTCAAGAAATCTTTCCTGAGAACAATATCCTGGAGATTTTCCCTAAAATTTTCTCATAGTAGTTTTATAGTTTCAGGCTTTAGATTTAAATGTTTAATCCACTTTTATATGAATTTTGTATATGATGAGCGATAGGGGTCTAGTTTCATTCTTTTGCATATGGTTATTTAGTTTTCCTAGCACCATTTATTGAAGAGACTGCCTTTTCCCCAGTATATGTTCTTGGCACCTTTGTCAAAAATGAGTTCACTGTAGGGGTGTAGAATTGTTTCTAGATTCTGTATTCTGTTCCATTAGTCTATGTGTCTGTTTTTATGCCAGTGCTATGCTGTTTTAGTTAGTATAGATCTGCAGTATAATTTGAAGTCAATATGGTGATTCCTCTAGTTTTTATATTGTTTAGAATATCTTAGGCTATAAAGGGTCTTTTGTGGTTCTATGTAAATTTTAGGATTGATTTTTCTATTTCTCTGAAGAATATCATTTGTAGTTTGATATAAATTGCATTGAATCTATAGATTGCTTTCAGTGATATGGATATTTTAACAATAATGATTTTTCCAGTTCGTGAACATGAAATATTTTTTCATTTTTTAGTGTTCTTTTCAATGATCTTCATCAGTGTTTTATAGTTTTTATTATGGAGAGCTTTCACTTCTTTGGTTAAGTTAATTTCTAGATATTTCTTTTATCTGTGGCTGTTGTAAATGGGTTTACGTTTTATTTCTTTTTCAGATTGTTCACTATTTGTTCACTATTGGCATATAGAAATGCTACTGACTTTTGTATGTTGATTTTGTATCCTGAAACTTTACTGAATTAGTTTACCAGTTCTAATAGTTTTTTTGTGGAGTCTTTTTTTTTCAAATAAAATAACATATTATCTGTAAATAACCATAATTTGACTTCTTTCCTTTCAATTTGGATATCTTTTAATTTTTTTAATTTTTTGTTTTGAGATGAAGTCTCACTCTGTCACTTAGGCTGGAGTGCAGTGGCATGATCTCAGCTAACTGCAGCCTCCACCTCCCAGGTTCAAGTGATTCTTCTGCCTCAGTCTCCTGGGTAGCTGGGATTACAGGTTCCCACCATCATGCCTTGCTATTTTTGTGTGTGTGTGTATTTTTATTAGGGATGGTGTTTTATCATGTTGGTCAGGCTGGTCTTGAACTCCTGATCTCAAATGACCTGCCCACTTTGACCTCCTAAAGTGTTGAGATTACAGGCATGAGCCACCACACCCCATTCATTCATTTATTTTTTCTTTTGTCTGACTGCTCTAGCTAGGACATTCGGTACTATACTGAATAACAGTGGTGACAGTTGGTATTCTTATCATGTTCCAGATCTTAGAGGAAAGGCTTTCAGTTTTTCCCCATTCAATATGGCACTAGCTGTGGGTCTGTTGTATATGGCTTTCGTTATGTTGAGGTATGTTCCTTCTATACACAGTTTTTTGAGGGTTATAATCATGAAGGGATCTTGAATTTTATCAATTTCTTTTTCAACATCATTCATTCTGTTGATATTTCATGTATCACATTGATTGATTTGCATATGTTGAACCATTCTTGCATCCCAGGGATAAACCTCACTTGGTCATGATGAATGATCTTTTTAATGTATTGTTGAATTTGCTTTGCTAGTATTTCATTGAGGATTTTTGCATCAATATTTGTCATAGATATTGGTCTGTTGCTTGTTTGATGTGTTTTTGTCTGCTTTGGGTATCAGGGTAATATTGTCTTCATAGAATAAGTTTCTAAAATATTCCTTTCTCCTCTATTTTTGGGAGCGTTTGATTAGGCTTGGTATTAGTTTTTCTTTAAGTGTTTAGTAGAATTAAACGGTGAAGTCATTAGTTCCAGGGCTTTTCTTTCCTAGGAGATTTTTTATTGTATCTTCCATCTCATTACTTATGATAGGACTATTCAAGTTTTGGATTTCTTCCTGACTCAATCTTGGTAGGTTTTATGTGTCTAGGAATTTGTCCATTTATTTTCTAGACTTTCCAATTTATTGATGCATAGTTATTCATAGTAGCCACTAATGAGTTTTAGCATTTCTGCAGTATCTGTTGTAATGTCTCCTTTTACATTTCTGATTTTATTTATTTTTATTTTCTCTCTTTTTTGTAATTAGTCTGGTTAAAAGTTTACCAATTTTGTTTAACTTTTCAAAAAACCAACTTTTGTTTCATTGACCTTTTGTATTTTTCTCATTTCAATTTCATGTAGTTCTGCTCTGATCTTCATTATTTATTTTCTTCTTCTAATTTCGTGTTTGGTTTGCTCTTTTCTAATTCCTTAAGATGTGCCCTTATTGTTCATTTGAAGTTTTCCCTGTTTTTTGATGTAGGCACTTCATAGCTATAAATTTCCCTTTGAGTACTGTGTTTGCTGTATCCCACAGGTTTTGCTATGTTGTGCTGCCATTATTATTTGTTTCAAAAATTTTTCAGTTTTTGTCTTAAGTTCTTCATTGACTCACTGGTCATTTAGGAGCATATTGTTCATTTTCCAGGTATTTATATAGTCTGCAAAATTCCTCTTTTCATTACTTTTTGGTTTCTTTCCATTTTGGTCTGAGAAGATGCTTGATATGATTTTTTCTGAATGTTTAAAGACTTGTTTTGTGACCTAACATATGGTCTGTCCTTGAGAATGATCCATGTGCTGAAGAAAAGAACATGTATTCTGCAACTTTTGGATGAAATGTTCTGTAAATATCTATTGGATCTGTTTGGTGCATATTGCAGATTAAATCTGATGTTTGTTTATTGTCTGTCTGGAAGGTCTTTCCAATCCTGACAGTGGTGTGTTGAAGTCTCCAATTATGATTGTACTGGGGTTTATCTCTCTCTTTAGCTCTAATAATATTTCCTTTATATATCTATGTGCTCCACTGTTGGGTGCATATACATTTAATTGTTAAGTCTTCTTGCTGAATTGTCCCCTTTATTAGTATATACTGACTTTCTTTGTTTTCATCTCTTCTTATAGTTTTCTTCTTGACATCACCTTTTTTCTGGCACAAGTATAGTGACTTCTGTACTTTTTTGCTTTGTTTTGTTTTCATTGGCATGGAATATATTTTTCCATCCCTTTATTTTCAGTCTATGTGTGTCTTTATAGGTGAAATATGTTTCTTGTGGGCAACAGATCAATGGGTCTTGTTTTTACATCTGTTCAGCCAGTCTATATCTTTTGTTTGGAGAGTTTAGTCCATTTATGTTCACGGTTGTTATTGATGAGTAAGGATTTCTGCCTGTTTGTTATTTTTTTTTTTTTTCTGGTTGTTTTCTGGTCTTCTCTTCTTTCTTTCCTTCCTGTTTCCTTCTAGTGACAATGATTTTCTCTGATGATATAATTTAGTTTCTTCCTTTTCATTTTTTCATGTCCATTGTATGTTTTTTTCATTTTGGGTTACCATGAGGCTTCCAAATACCTGTAACCAATTATATTAGCCTGATAACAACTTAACACTATTGTATAAACAAATGCATAAAATGATAACTAATAAAATCTCTATGCCTTAACTTCATCCCCGTACTTTCTAAATTTTTGTTTTTATTTATATATTATTGTACTGACTGTCTTGAAACATTGTTGAAGTTATTAGGTTTAATAGACTCATCATTTAGTCTTTCTACTTAGGATAATAGTGGTTTATACACAAAGTTACAGTGTATGATATTCTGCATTTTTCTGTACTTACTATTGTCAGTGAGTTTTGTTCCTTCAGATGATTATTTATTGCTCATTAATGTGCTTTTCTTTCTGATTGAAGTATTTCCTTTAACATTTCCTGTGGGACAAGACTGGTATGGGTAAAATTTTTCAGCTCTTTTCTGTCTGGGAAAGTCTTTACTTTTCCTTCATGTTTGAAGGACATTTTCACCAGATTTCTCTTCTAGGAGAAAAGTCCCCCCCCCCTCCCCCACCATGAGCACTTTAAATATGTCATGTCACTCTCTCCTGGTCTGTAAGGTTTCCCCTGAGAAGTCTGCTGCCATATTATTGTAGCTCCATTGTATTTTTTTTTTTCTTTTCTCTTGCTCATATTAGGATCCTTTGTCTATCTTTCACCTTTGGGAGTTTGATTAGGAAATGCTTTGAGGCAATCTTCTTTGGGTTAAATCTGCTTGGTGTTCTATAACCATTTTGTACTTGGATATTAATATCTTTGTCTAGGTTTAGGAAGTTCTCTGTTATTATCCCTTTGAATAAAGTTTCTTTGTCTCACTCTGTTGCCCAGATGGGAGTGCAGTGGGTGTGATCTCAGCTCACTGCAACTTCCACCTGCTGGGGTCAAGCAATTCTCCTGTCTCAGCCTCCTGAGTAGCTGGGACTACAGGCATGCACCACCATGCCCAGCTGTTTTTTTTCTTTTTTTTTTTTATGTAGTTTTAGTAGAGATGGGGTTTCATCATGCTGGCCAGGATGGTCTCAAACTCCTAATCTGCCCACTCTTCCAGATCTGCCCACTCAGCCTCCCAAAGTGCTGGGATTACAGGCATGAGCCACCATGCCTGGCCTCTTTGAATAAAATTTCTACCCCATCTCTTTCTTTAACTCCTCTTTAAGGTCAATAACCATTATATTTGCGATTTTGAGGCTATCATCTAGATCCTGTAGGCATGCTTCATTTTTACTCTTATTTCTTTTATCTCTTCTGACAGTAAATTTTCAAATAGCCTGTCTTCAGGCTCACTAATTCTTTCTTCTGCTTGATTATCTCTGCTATAAAAGGACTCTGATGTATTCTTCAGTATGCCAAGTGCATTTTTTAGCTCCAGAATTTCTACCTGATTCTTTTCAATTATTTCAATATCTTTGTTAAATTTGTCTGATAAAATTTGGAATTCCTTCTCTGTGTTATCTTCAATTTCTTTGAATTTCCTCAACACAGTTATTTTGAATTATCTGTCTAAAATGTCAAATATCTCTGTTTCTCAGAATTTGTCCCTGGTACCATATTTAGATCTTTTGATAAGGTCATGTTATGCTGGATTGTGTTGATGCTAGTAGATATTCTTTAGTGTCTGGGCATTGAAGGACTGGTATTTATTGTAGTCTTCACTCTCTAGGCTTATTTGTAGCCATCCTCCTTGGGATGGCTTTTCAGATATCCAAAAGGACTTGGGTCTTTTGATCTAAGCTGCATCTACTTTAGGGGGCACTGGAAGCACAGTAGTGCTGTGGTTTTTGTAGACTCATAGAGGTACATTGGTGGTTTTGAGCAAAATCTAGTAGAATTCTCTAGCTTACCAGGCAGAGATTCTTGTTCCTTTCCCTCACTTTGTTCCAAACATACAGAATATGTCTCTCTCTTCTGAGCCACCTTAGGCTGGGTGGAATAACCACTGTGGCTACTGCCACTATGACTGCACTAGGTCAAACTTGAAGCTAGCACAGCACTAGGTCTTGCCTAAGACTTGTTATAACCTCTCCCTAGCAATTACCTATATTTGCTTAAGGTCCTGGAAATCTATAATCAGCAGGTGGCAAAGCCAGTCAGGCCTGTGTTCTTCCCTTCAAGACAGAGAGGTCCTGCAAACCCCACAGTGAGTCCAGAAGTCAGCGACTAGAGTCAAAACCTTAGATGGCTACCTGGTGTCCTACTGTATTGTGACTGAACTGGCACTCAAACCACATGAAACATTCTTTCCCACTCTCCCCTCCCCTTTCCAAAGGCAGAGGACCCTCACCCCACAACCACTACCAACCCAGGCCATGAGAAGTACTGGCAAATGAACTCCAATGTTCCCTTAAGGCCCAAAGTCTCTTAAGTCAGCTTGTAAATTCTGCCTGGCCAAGGACTCTTCTTTCAAGGCAATGGGCTCCCCTCTGGCCCATTGAAGGTCCAGAAATGACACCAAAGAGTCAAGACCTGAATCTGAGACCTCAAGAGCCTACTTGGTGCTCTGCTATTCTGTGGCTGTGCTGGTATCTAAGGTGCAAGACAAAGTCTCCTTTACTTTTTCTTCTGCTTTCCTCAGGCAGAAGTTTTACCCTTAGCCACCAGAGCTACTTATGTGCTGAGTCACACCTGAAGCCTACAAGTCTCAGATTTTCAACAAGGAACTCAATGTTGCACCTGGGTTCTGGTTATTCAGTGCCCAAGGGCTCTTCAGTTAGCAGGTTATGAATGTCAACAGGACTGTGTCTTTTCCTTCAAGGCAGTGGGTTCCCTTTTGGCACAGGGTGTGTATAGAAATGTCATCTGGAATCTAGGGACTAGAATGGAGACCACACAAGTCTGACTGGTGCCCTATCCTGCTGTGGCTGGATTGGTGTTCTACATGCAAGACACAGTCCTCCCTCTTCTCTTTCCTCTCTACTTCTTGAGCAGAAGGAAGGGGTCTCTTTTGGAGCCCAGAGCTGTGCAGTGCTGCAGATGCCAGCACTCCCTTGACTGCCTCTGATGGTGTCTCAGTATGTCACACGTCCCCCAGTCCATTGTTCCTGAGCCTAATTCAGCTCTAGGATTCACCAAAGATTTGCGGTCATTGTGGCCTAGACTACCTTTTAAGTTTACCTGGAGACACAGAGTGCTGTAGTCCTCAGTGGCAAGGTTTGCAGACACTCAAGTTCAGACACCTGAGATCAGTGGTTCCTGTCTGGCTAGAGATGGTTTAAATGCTCCCTCTGTGCGTGGGTATTAAATGAGTTTGATCTGTTTTTTTTTGCTTGAACAGGGTAGCACTGAGTTTTCTGCCTCACAATTGCTGTTTTCTCCTTCCCCCAGCACCCAGAGATGCTCTCTGCACCAAGCCATTGTTGCTGTGGGTGGAGGAAGGGTGGCTTATTGATTAACGACAATTTTTTAATCTCTTCAGTGCCTCTTTCAACAATATGAAGTTAAAACCAGGTACTATGTGTGTTCACCTAATTTTTGGTTCTTATGAAGGTGTTTTGTTTTGTTTTTTTTTTTTTTTTGCATAGATAATTGTTTACCTGGTGTCCCTGTAGTGGGTGGTAGAAGTGGCAACCAGTGGAACTTTCTATTCTGCCATCTTGATCTGATCTCCAGGTATTTTAAGTCAGTAAGTGTGTGGCAGATCCTTATAGCAACAATAGGAAACTAGTAACTGAATAATCGATGACATAAGTCCTAAGTGTTGTTTTATAGCTACTACTATTTAATACCTTGAACTCTGCAAAACAACACGGTACTAAAATGACACCAATTTGTAATGGTAATTTTATGGTTATTAGCATTTTATAATAGTAGAAATGCCAACCTATAAGGCAAAAAAAATTAAATTACCGTTTTCAAATCACTGAAATAAGGAAATTTCCTAGAAATTTCAGAAAGAAATACTGCTTATGCTATTTTAACAAATTACATATTAAATAACCTGTAGAAAATTAGACTGCTTTTATTTTAAGTATTTCATTTAATTCCATGTTGTTGTGAGACAACTAAAATATTTTTCAGAAACATAAAAAAGTGGCCATTTTAGAAAAAACTATATTCTCTTTTTTGTTTGTTTGTTTTTGTTTTTGAGACAGAGTCTTGCTCTGTCACCCAGGCTGGAGTGCAGTGGCCGGATCTCGGCTCACTGCAAGCTCCGCCTCCCAGGTTTGCACCATTCTCCTGCCTCAGCCTCCCCAGTAGCTGGGACTACAGGCGCCCGCCACCTCG